>NC_092819.1:106863529-107166560 GCF_023375885.2 Dermacentor andersoni | reverse complement strand
AGGAGCACTTTTCGAGCCTCATCGCCAAGATTACGCAGGGCACGGTGGGTTATACCGTCGGGTCCTGGTGAAGATGATCGTTTGCACAAGGCCAGTGCAGCTGCACAAACATGCAGCTGCTGACGACAATCCCATTTGTTTCACTGCCATCGAATCGGGCACATTTCTCGGCACTGTCGCAGTCCCTAGAGTTTCCCGACACCAGTCTACTTATACTGCCTACTCTCGCCCCTCAGGTGGCCCTTCTCGTCCCTATCCCGCACGCTCCGATAATGCCGCCACTAATTCTCCGGCGCCGAACCGCCCCTATTCTCGTTCGCCTTCCCCCCAACGACAACAATCTCGCTCTCCCCAGCCCCGTCGCTCCTTCTCACCGACTCCCTTCGGACGCCGCTTCCAGCCGGAAAACTAGACGATGCAGCACCTCGAGGTGACGCTGCATTGCTCCCTACGCCGCCAAATCCTCTACTGACATTGCCGACTCATCTTACGACGTACAAGCCGAGGGTGTTTCTCCGTCTGCTCTGATAGACACTGGGACCCATTTGTCGGTAATGAGCGCTGACCTTCGTAACCGACTGAGGAAAATAACCATGCCCGCCACGACTCCTGTTGTCCGTGTCGCCGATGGCCGAACAGCCACCGTAATTGGTATGTCACCTCGCGCTGCTGGTGACTAATCCTCATAACTTGATGGTGAAGCAGCGCACTGACACAGACACTGAACAAACACAAGAAAAGACGATACTCGCTGCTGGTGATTAATCATCATACCTTGATGGTGAAGCCGTGCGCTGACACGGACACAATGAAGACACACAAGAAAAGACGATACTCACTGCTGGTGATTAATCATCATACCTTGCTTGTGAAGCAGCGCACTGACGCGGAGACAGTGAAGACACACAAGAAAAGACGACACTCGCTGCTGGTGATTATTCATCATACCTTGCTGGTGAAGCAGCGCACTGACGCGGACACAGTGAAGACACACAAGAAAAGACGACACTCGCTGCTGGTGATTAATCATCATACCTTGCTGGTGAAGCAGCGCATTGACACGGATACAGTGAAGAGAAACTAGAAAAGACGACACTCGCTGCTGCTGATTAATCATCACACCTTGCTGGTGAAGCAGCGCACTGACACGGACACAGTGAAGACAAACAAGAAAAGACGACACTCGCTGCTGGTGATTATTCCTCATACCTTGCTGGTGAAGCAGCGCACTGACGCGGACACAGTGAAGACACACAAGAAAAGACGACACTCGCTGCTGGTGATTAATCATCATACCTTGCTGGTGAAGCAGCGCATTGACATGGATACAGTGAAGACAAACTAGAAAAGACGACACTCGCTGCTGCTGATTAATCATCATACCTTGCTGGTGAAGCAGTGCACTCACACGGACACTGAACAAACACAAGAAAAGACGACACCCGCTGCTGGTGACTAATCCTCATAACTTGATGGTGAAGCAGTGCACTGACATGGACACAGTGAAGACACACAAGAAAAGACGATACTCACTTCTGGTCATTAATCATCATACCTTGCTTGTGAAGCAGCGCACTCACACGGACACAGTGAAGACACACAAGAAAAGACGACACTCGCTGCTGGTGATTATTCATCATACCTTGCTGGTGAAGCAGCGCACTGACACGGACGCAGTGAAGACACACAAGAAAAGACGACACTCGTTGCTGGGGATTAATCATCATACCTTGCTGGTGAAGCAGCGCAGTGACGCGGACACAGTCAAGACAAACTAGAAAATACGACACTCGCTGCTGCTGATTAATCATCATACCTTGCTGGTGATCCAGTGCACTGACACGGACACTGAACAAACACAAGAAAAGATGACACCCTCTGCTGGTGACTAATCCTCATAACTTGATGGTGAAGCAGTGCACTCACACGGACACAGTGAAGACACACAAGAAAAGACGATACTCGCTTCTGGTGATTAATCATCATACCTTGCTTGTGAAGCAGCGCACTGACACGGACACAGTGAAGACACACAAGAAAAGACGGCACTCGCTGCTGGTGATTATTCATCATACCTTGCTGGTGAAGCAGCGCACTGACGCGGACACAGTGAAGACGCACAAGAAAAGACGACACTCGCTGCTGGTGATTAATCATCCTACCTTGCTGGTGAAGCAGCGCACTGACACGGACACAGTGAAGACACACAAGAAAAGACGACACTCGCTGCTGGTGATTATTCATCATACCTTGCTGGTGATTCAGCGCACTGACGCGGACACAGTGAAGACACACAAGAAAAGACGACACTCGCTGCTGGTGATTCATCATCATACCTTGCTGGTGAAGCAGCGCATTGACACGGATACAGTGAAGACAAACTAGAAAAGACGACACTCGCTGCTGCTGATTAATCATCATACCTTGCTGGTGATGCAGCGCACTGACACGGACACTGAACAAACACAAGAAAAGACAACACCCGCTGCTGGTGACTAATCCTCATAACTTGATGGTGAAGCAGTGCACTGACACGGACACAGTGAAGACACACAAGAAAAGACGATACTCGCTTCTGGTGATTAATCATCATACCTTGCTTGTGAAGCAGCGCACTGACACAGACACAGTGAAGACACACAAGAAAAGACGGCGCTCGCTGCTGGTGATTAATCATCATACCTTGCTGGTGAAGCAGCGCACTGACATGGACGCCGTGAAGACACGCAAAAAAAGACGACACTCGCTGCTGGGGATTAATCATCATACCTTGCTGGTGAAGCAGCGCACTGACGCGGACACAGTGAAGACACACAAGCAAAGACGACACTCGCTGCTGCTGATTAATCATCATACCTTGCTGGTAAAGCAGCGCACTGACACGGACACTGAACAAACACAAGAAAAGACGACACTCGCTGCTGGTGACTTATCCTCATAAATTGATGGTGAAGCAGTGCGCTGACACGGACACAGTGAAGACACACAAGAAAAGACGATACTCGCTGCTGGTGATTAATCATCATACCTTGCTTGTGAAGCAGCGCACTGACGCGGAGACAGTGAAGACACACAAGAAAAGACGACAGTCGCTGCTGGTGATTAATCATCATACCTTGCTGGTGAAGCAGCGCACTGACACGGACACAGTGAAGACACACAAGAAAAGACGACACTCGCTGCTGGTGATTATTCATCATACCTTGCTGGTGAAGCAGCGCACTGACGCGGACGCAGTGAAGACACACAAGAAAAGACGACACTCGCTGCTGGTGATTAATCATCATACCCTGCTGGTAAAGCAGCGCATTGACATGGATACGGTGAAGACAAACTAGAAAAGACGACACTCGCTGCTGCTGATTAATCATCATACCTTGCTGGTGAAGCAGTGCACTGACACGGACACTGAACAAACACAAGACGACACCCGCTGCTGGTGACTAATCCTCATAACTTGATGGTGAAGCAGTGCACTGACATGGACACAGTGAAGACACACAAGAAAAGAAGATGCTCGCTTCTGGTGAATAATCATCATACCTTGCTTGTGAAGCAGCGCACTGACACGGACACAGTGAAGACACACAAGAAAATACGACACTCGCTACTGGTGATTAATCATCATACCTTGCTGGTGAAGCAGCGCACTGACGCGGACACAGTGAAGACGCACAAGAAAAGACGACACTCGCTGCTGGTGCTTAATCATCATACCTTGCTGGTGAAGCAGTGCATTGACACGGATACAGTGAAGGCACACAAGAAAAGACAACACTCGCTGCTGGTGATTAATCATCATACCTTGCTGGTGAAGCAGCGCACTGACGCGGACACAGTGAAGACAAACTAGAAAAGTCGACACTCGCTGCTGCTGATTAATCATCATACCTTGCTGGTGAAGCAGCGCACTGATGCGGACACAGTGAAGACACACAAGAAAAGACGACAGTTGCTGCTCGTGATTAATCATCATACCTTGCTGGTGAAGCAGCGCATTGACACGGATACAGTGAAGACACAAGAAAGACGACATTCGCTTCTGGTGATTAATCATCATACCTTGCTGGTGAATCAGAGCACTGGCACGGACACAGCGAAGACACACAAGAAAAGACGACATTCGCTTCTGGCGATTAACCATCATACCTTGCTGGTGAAGCAGAGCACTGACATGGACACAGTGAAGACATGCAAGAAAAGACGACACTCGCTGCTGTTGATTTAGTCATCAAACCTTGCTGGTGAAGCAGTTGCACTGACACGGACACAGTGAAGACACACAACAATGGACGACACTCGAGAATAAAAGAGTGCTGTGCACAAGAACAGTGACATGACCGTCTGGCGATCACGCGTCAACGGCCGTGTGTCAGCCGGCGTGTCGATGGCGTGCACAGCAGCCCTCCATTGCACTTGTTTCGCTAGTGATCTTGGGCTATAATGTCCCTAAAATAGATACTAGAAGGAGCAGCAGAAACCGGTGCTAGTGAAAAAAAAGAAAAAAATTTAATGAAGTACTGAAATGGAATAATGAAAAGAAAAGAAAAAAACGCTAAGCAACCATACTAAGTGTTGTTGCTTGTAACTTAAACTTTAGCATAGCGAATAGATTCTAAAGCTCCCTTTGAAATGTTTATGCCTATTGGTTGCAATGTCTTGAACTTATCGATAACGTATGATTCTCTGTATTTCTTTTCTAGTTGAGAACGAAAATTTGACTGTAAGAAGTAGAATTTAAGCTCACGAAGTAATGACCTGGTTAGTTGAAATACTCGGCGATGGCTTCGGGTAGCTTTTTAGCTGTGTCCCGTGATGTCCGTTTTATCTGACCTTCAATGATTGTCCCGTTTCACTGATATGTTGTTTCTTGCAGAATAAACAGACCAATTTATTTGTATTTATTTATTCCATTTGAGTATTTTCTTTTATATTTTTTTCTTTTTCTTCTCTCGTACCAGCATTCCGCTTCTTCAGCTTTCCGATTAATATAATAAAAAGCAGACATTAGCCTCTGAATAAATAATAGAGCAGGAGCAGTTAATTGACAAAATTACATTAAAGCTACCAGCTAAAATGCATTGGTGTCCCAGTTCCTGACGTCTTTTCATTCCAAGACAATCGACTGCAGCACTAACAGGAAATCTTATTCTTAACAATTCTGCTGTGGAGGTGGTTGACTCAGTTAAAACACTTGGATTAAACTTTCATGAAAGTATGTCCTGGGATACCCACATCAATTACCTAATTACTCAGATATCAAAAGCTGTAGGCATATTGGCAAAATTTGATTTTTTTTCTACAATCTAATATGAAATTGTCTGTCTACTATGCACTGTTTACCTCTCACTTGTATTATTGCCTGCTTGTTCGGGGTAAAGCAACGTTAACAAGCATAAACCGCCTGCATATGCTTCAAAAGAAAACATTTCGGTACATAGCTGGCGAGCCTTTCCACGCCCACAGTAAACCCCTTTTCAAGCGTTTCAACCTTATCTGCGTTCCCAGCCTTTACGCATATAACCTGGCAATAAAACACAAACAAAATATTATCGCCCCTGAGAAGATGCTAGATTATATTATATTTATTATAGATTATAGATTATATTATATTTGACATTGAAGACATGCATTTACCCCACACGTCATACAGATATTTGGAGCGTGCCATATTCCCGTACATATTATGGTACGCAGATGCTTCGACGCACTTCGACGCAGAAAATCTAAATAAAGAAGCTTTATGTACATTTTTGTTATGCAACTGTGGGCACCTTTTATTTATACTGTGTATATTTTGTATAATTCTCTCAAATTATACACATACGCATTCTTATATGCTTTACATTTTCTTTTGAATCCCTTTATGTTACTCATACTTGCGCTTGTATGACATTTGTATAACAATTGCGACTGAATTGTATTAGTAAGTGCATTTTTCTCCTGGTCACCACGGCTGTCTGTCATGTAAACGGGAGCCTGAACCTTCGTCAAGTGAACAAGTCCTCACTTTTTGTTCAGGCATCAGTTCATTTCTTTAAAGAAAAAGAAAACTGATTTCATTTCATTTCATTCTTGCTGCACTGGGAATATATGCACAGCTCGGGGAAAGTAATTAGGACACCAATTCATTTTGCTGACTTTGACTACCTATACCTAGAAAATTGTGCAATGGTTACACAACTGGTTCCGATTGTATAGGGCCTGCATGTTGACAGGCTCTAATTCCGCCGCGGTGCAGTGGTGGCGGAATTGGTGGCACAGTGTGCAGCGGTGGCGTAGAGGTAGAGTATCCGCCTCGCGTGCAAGAGGACCGTGGTACGAATCCCGGTGCCGCGCAATTTCCCACCAGATAAAAAAAATTCGCGTGTTGATCAAATTGCATAAACAGGCCTGGATTGCGGCCTGATCCCGGTGACCAGAACCGGTAACGCACTCCCTCACCAGAGCAAGATGGGTCACCTGGTGCAGTACTTGGCCGCAACCTCCTATATCAAAACAACAATCAAACCACGGTCTTCAGTCCCCAGCAGCTGCGAAGCAACTGACCACGGCGGCGGTGAGACCTGTGACGCGCCAGAGGGTGCTAAGAATGCCTGGGTCCGAACAGGCCGCCATAGGAATCTGAACCTGGCAACGTTTAACGCTAGAACTATATATATATATATTGAGGCGAGTTTAGACGTGCTATTGGAGAAATTCATCATCATCATCATTAGCTTGGTTTCGCCCACCGCAGGGCAAAGGCCTCTCCCATACTTCACTAACTACCCCGGTCATATGTTAATTGCGGCCATGTCCCTGCAAACTCATCCGTCCACCTAAATTTCTGCCGCCCCCTGCTACGCTTCCCTTCACTTGGAATCCAGTCCGTAACCCTTAATGACCATCGGTTATCTTCACTTCTCACTACATCTCCTGCCTATGCCCATTTCGTTTTCTTGATTTCAAATAAGATGTCATTAAGTCGAGTTTCTTCCCTCACCCAATCTGCTCTTTCCTTATCCCTTAACGTTACACCCATCATTATTCTTTCCATAGCTCGTTGCGTCGTCCTCAATTTATGCAAAACCGTTTTCGTAAGCCTCCAGGTTTCTGCCCCGTACGTGAGTACTGGTAAGACACAGCTGTTATAAACTTTTCTCTTGAGGGATCATGGCAACCTGCTGTTCATGATCTGAGAATGTCTGCCAAACGCACCCCAGCCCATTCTTATTCTTCTGATTATTTCATTCTCATGATACGGATCCGCGGTCACTACCTGTCCTAAGTAGATGTATTTCCTTACTACTTCCAGTGCCTCGCTACCTATCGTAAACTGCTGTTCTCTTCCGAGACTGTTAAACATTACTTTAGTTTTCTACAGATTAATTTTTAGACCCACCCTTCCGCATAGCCTCTCCAGGTCATTGCAATTCGTCCCCTGAGTTACTAAGCAAGGATCACAAGTTACTAAGGTATTCTACATTAACTTTTATCCCCAATTCTTCCCAATCCAGTTCTCTGAAAACTTCACGTAAACACGCTGTAAATAGCATTGGAGAGATCGTATCTCCCTGCCTGACGCCTTTCTTTATTGGGAGTTTATTGCTTTCTTTATGGAGGGTGTTGCAAATGGGTCGCAAGCCCCAAGGGTAGCGTTGGTCTGGCGGCCTGGGGAAGCATCCGAAGATCCTGGCAAAGGATGAGTGGACTGCTAACAGAACAACCTGTTTATTCTAGCATCGCAAAAGAGCGGCCGGTCAGGTCGACCGAAGTGGAGAAACGGGAGACCACGTTATTCGACTGAGTAAATCGAAGCTTCTCTCTTGGCGTCTGGGGGCAGCTGCTTTTATACTCTCGGAGTCGAGGGCAAGAAGAAATGGCTCGGAAGAGGCGCAGGTGACGGCGGCGCACGCACACGTTGTGACAAGAAGTGACGTTTCCGCCGGGCCGGCGCCGGTCAGACCTCCTCGCTTCACACTTGTGGAGCTCCTCTCCCCGGCTGCCGTGCTTTGACAAGCGGGGGCACCAACATGCAAACACACACACGCACACACACGAAGACACGTGGTATTGAAGCATGCCTGGACGCGCTTGGCAGGAGGCGTTGGGGCAGCGCTGAACTGGCCAAAATGTCCGCCGCTGTGAACGAAGCCCCGGCGTCCGTTGCATCCGCGCCGGCTATACCGCACGTCGGAGGCGAAACGTAACAAGGGCTACGGTCGCTGTGAGCTGCTATAGATATCTTTCAGTATTATTTCACACGGTTCGCCTACACCCTGATTCCCTAATGCATCCATGACTGCGGAGGTATCCACTGAATCAAACGCTTTCTCGCAATCAATTAAAGCTATATATAAGGGTTGGTTATATTCCGCACGTTTCTCTATCTCCTGAGGGATAGTGTAAATAAGGTTTATTGTTGATTGCCTTTACGGAATCCTGCCTGGTCCTTTGATTGACCGAAGTCTAAGGTGTTCCTGATTCTATTCTCGGTTACCTTAGTAAATACTTTGTAGGCAACGGACAGTAAGCTGATTGGTCGATAATTTTTCAAGTCTTTGGCGTCCCCTTTCTTATGGATTAGGATTATGTTAGCGTTCTTCCAAATTTCCGGTACGCTCGAAGTCATGAGGCATTGCGTATACCGGGTGGCCAGTTTTTCTAGAACAATCTGCCTGCCATCCTTCAACAAATCTACTGCTACCTGATTCTCCCCAGCTGCCTTCCTTCCCCCTTTGCATAGCTCCCAAGGCTTTCTTTACTTCTTCCAGCGTTAGTTGTGGGATTTCACATTCCTCTTTACTATTCTCTCTTCCATTATGGTCGTGGGTTCCACTGGTACTTTATGAATCTCTATAGAACTCCTCAGCCACTTGAACTATCTCATCCATATTAGTAATGATATTGCCGCCTTTGTCTCTTAACGCATACATCTAATTCTTGCCTATTGGCCTCGAGCTCCACCACTGGTAAAGCTGGCGCCACCGTCGGCGTGACGTGCTAGGAGGGATCACGTGGACATAGCGGCCGCGTCGGCTGCTTCGGGCGCGCCGAAGCGAGCTGAAAACGAGTTTAAATTCCCTCGTACGCTGCGGTCCTCATTTAGTGGCGAAATTTTCTCGCTTCGAGCGTCTCCTTTACAACGCTTGAAAGCACTACAATGGGTAGTGGCTGCCTTTGAAGGCGCACAACATGGTAGGCTACTGATCGGTGCCGCAGGACCCGACGCACGTAACGGAGGCCGGTGTCAGTCTTATTCACGCGTAGCCGCATGACAAGAAGCTGCGTGAAGCTTGGCTCGCGAAACATAAAACCGGCAAACAGTCATCGGCTACAACTCGGGTATGCAGCAAGCACAGACGCGAGGAAGATTTCTGCTACGGCGCCCGGTCTGCGATGTTCTGAAAACGCGCACTGAGACGCTCGCCCGAGTCCGCTGCCCGACTAATGTCATAACGGTTTGGTCTATGAACTTGTCGATGCTATAGATACTGGCAAGTTCAGTGGAGTGGAAAGGCAGCGGTAAGAAGCACAATTAAAAAAAAGCATGGCATATGGTCATGTTTGTGTTATAAATTAATGCACTGGATTACAAAAAAGGAGCAGTGGGAAATTGCACGCTGAGAACACCGATAAACGTACAGTGCTACGCAACTCGAGAAATAATATTGAAAGGTCAAAGACTTTAGAAGAAAAAGAAGATTGAATCGTCGCGACGGCACATCACAGTCACCGTAGGCGTCGAAGTCTCTACAATCAAATTATTTTTGAACAGCTCTGATAGCGTCCACGCAACAATGGTTGCTTGTATACTGTCAAATGCTCATATTCTGTGGCCTAAAGTTCATGGAACGGTGCGAAAACGCGCGCGCGGAGAAAGCGAAACAGCGCGCGAACAAGCATGCAGACGCGCAGTCGGTAGCTGCCTATCTGCGCGATCGCTGCATTGAGGCTTCGTTCTATCACGCTCCATTTAGTTATACAAACACTACAAGAACATATTTCACATAGTTTGCTCTCAGCGTTTACCCACCTTTCACGCAAGAAGCCGGTTCGGGAGACTCCATCGCGGCGACCGCGCGCAGTGGTGTTCACTGTACGTATTTGGTAAAGAGATAGCGTCTGTAAACGATTGTGTGCTTTCAGTTTGCCCAAGATTATTATTTCGACAGTAAGAAACTTCTCTCGTTTCGAAAGTATTTACAGAAATATCCGGGAGAGCTCGCGCGTGCTGTTTTCAGTGAGCGCTGACAGCAAAACCTATGAGGAGCGCGCCGCGTGATCCCTCATAATACGCCAGCGAGGCGCTTCCGATAGATGGCGACTCCGTAACTCCTCGCCGCCAATTCTTTGTTTCTAGTTCACTGCTTTTAGGCTTCCTCCGTTCCTGAGAGCATGTTCAATTCTATCCATATTATAATTCCTTATGTCAGCTGTCTTACGCTTGTTGAATAACTTCGAAAGTTCTGCCAGTTCTTTTCTAGCTGTAGGGTTAGAGGCTTTCATACATTAGCGTTTCTTGATCAGATCTTTCGTCTCCTGCGATAACTTACTGGCATCCTGTCTAACGAACTTACCACCGACTTCTATTGCACAATCCTTAATGATGCCCATAAGATTGTCGTTCATATCTTCAACCTCTTCCTGAGTCCTCTTCCTGAGTTAAGGCCGAATAGCCGTCCTGTAGCTTGATCTCGAATTTCTCTATTTTCCCTCTTACCGCTAACTCATTGACCGTCTTCTTATGCACCAGTTTCTTCCGTTCCCTCCTCAAGTCTAGGCTAATTCGAGTTCTTACCATCCTATGGTCACTGCAGCACACCTTGCCGAGCATGTCCACATCCTGTAGGATGTCAGGGTTAGCACAGAGTATATAGTCTATTTCCGTTCTAGTCTCGCCATTCGGGCTCCGCTCGTCCACTTTCTGCTATCCCGCTTGCGGAAGAAGGTATTCATTATCCGCACATTATTGTGTTCTGAAAACTCTACTAATAACTCTACCCAGCTGTACCTAGAGCCTATGCCATATTCCCCCACTACCTTGTCTCCAGTCTCCTTCTGGCCTACCTTGGCTATAAAGTCAACCATCAGTATAGTGTATTTTGTTTTGATTTACCCATCGCCGATTCTGCGTCTTCATAGAAGCTTTCGACTAAATGATCATCATGACTGGATGTAGGGGCGTAGGCCTGTACGACCTTCAATTTATATCTCTTCTTAAGTATCACAACAAGACCTGCCACCCTCTCGTTAATTCTATAGAATTGTTGTATGTTACTAGCTGTATCCTTATTGATCAGGAATCCGACTCCAAGTTGTCGTTTCTTCGCTAAGCCCCGGTAGCACAGGGCATGCCCGCTTTTTAGCACTGTATATGCTGCTTTTGTCGTCCTAACTTCACTGAGCCCTATTATATCCCATTTACTGCCCTCTAATTCCTCCAATAGCACTGCTGGACTCGCCTCACTAGATAACGTTCTAGCGTTAAACGTTGCTAGGTTCAGATTCCAATGGCGGCCTGTCCGGAACCAGAGATTCTTAGCACCCTCTGCTGCGTCACAGCTCTGTCCTCCTCCATGGTCAGTTGCTTCGTAGCTGCTGGGGACTGAGGACCGTGGTTTGATTGTTGTTTTGATATACGAGGTCGTGGCCAAGTACTGCACCAGGTGACCCATCTTGCTCTGGTGAGGGAGTGCGTTACCGGTTCTGGTCACCGGGATCAGGCCGTAATCCAGGCCTGTTTATGCAATTTGATCAACACGCGGATTTTTTTTAATCTGGTGGAAAATTGCGCGGCACCGGGATTCGTACCACGATCCTCTTGCACGCGAGGCGGATACTCTACCTCTACGCCACCGCTGCACACTGTGCCACCAATTCCGCCACCGCTGCACCGCGGCGGAATTAGAGCCTCTCAACATGCAAGCCCTATACAATCGGAACCAGTTGTGTAACCATTGCACAATTTTCTAGGTATAGGTAGTCAAAGAGGTACCAATAAGATGTACCAATTGAAGCTCGTACAGGTCTACGCCCCTACATCCAGTCATGAGGACCAGGAAGTCGAAAGCTTCTATGAAGAAGTGGAATCGGCGATAGGTAAGGTCAAAACAATATACGCTATACTGATGGGCGACTTCAATGCCAGGATAGGCAAGAAGCAGGCTGGAGACAAGTCAGTGGGGGCTCTAGGATTAGCAGCGGAGAGTTATTAGTGGAGTTTGCAGAACAAAATAATATGCCGATAATGAATGCCTTCTTCCGCAAGCGGGATAGCCGAAAGTTAACGTGGAGGAGCCCGAATGGCGAGACTAGAAATGAAATAGACTTCATAATCTGCGCTAACGCTGGCATCATAGAAGATGTGAACGTGCTCAGCAAGGTGCGCTTCAGTGACTATAGGATGGTAAGAACTCGAATTAGCCTAGACTTGAGGAGGGCACGAAAGAAACTCGTACATAGGAAGCCCATAATTGAATTAGCAGCAAGATGGAAAATACAGGAACTCGGGATCAAGCTACAGAACAGGTATTCGGCATTAATTCAGGAAGAGGACCTTAGTTCACGAGGGTTGCAATGTGGGCTTGTTGGTAATGCATCTTCAAGGGGAGTATGGTAGCGCGATTCAAAGACGGGACAAGAGAAGACACAAAGGGACACACACAGCGCTATGTGTGTCCCTTTGTGTCTTCTCTTGTCCCGTCTTTGAATCGCGCTACCATACTCCCCTTGAGGACCTTAGTGTAGAAGCAATGAACGACAATCTTATGGGCATCATTAAGGAGTGTGCAATTGAAGTCGGTGGTAACTCTTTTTGACAGGATGCGAGTAAGCTATCGCAGGAGACGTTGATCAAGAAACGCCAATGTATGAAAGCCTCTAACCCTACAGCTAGAATAGAACTGGCAGAACTTTCTAAGTTCATCAACAAGCGTAAGACAGCTGGCATAAGGAACTATAATATGGATAGAATTGAACCTGCTCTCAGGAACGGAGGCAGCCTAAAAGCAGTGAAGAAACTAGGAATAGACAAGGATCAGATGTATGCGTTAAGAGATGAAGCCGGCGATATCGCTACTAATATGGATGAGATAGTTCAAGTGGCTGAGGAGTTCTATAGAGATTTATTAAGTACCAGTAGCACCCACGACGATAACGTGAGAGAGAATATTCTAGAGGAATTTGAATTCCCACTAGTAACGCCGGAAGAAGTAAAGAAAGCTTTCGGAGCTATGCAACGGGGGAAGGCAGCTGGGGAGGAACACGTAACAGCAGATTTATTGAAGGATGGTGGGCAGAATGTTCCAGATTGTTCTAGATTGTAACCCAGGGGACCAATTGCAATGCATGCTCACTGACCTGAAGATGCAAGCGGAAGGGTGGGCCTAAAAATTAATCTGCAGGAAACTACAGTAATGTTTAACAGTCTTGGAAGAGAACAGTAGTTTACGACAGGTAGCGAGGCACTTTCAGTGGTAAGGGAATACATCTACTTAGGACAGGTAGTGACCGCGGATCCGGATCATGGGACTGAAATAATCAGAAGAATAAGAATGGGCTGGGGTGCGTTTGGCAGGCATTCTCAGATCATGAACAGCAGGTTGCCATAATCCCTCAAGAGAAGAGCGTATAATAGCTGTGTCTTACCAGTACTCACCCAAAGTACAGAAACCTGGAGGCTTACGAAAAGGGTTCTACTTAAATTGAGGAGGACGCAACGAGCATGGAAAGAAGAATGGTTCGTGTAACGTCAAGGAATAAGAAGAAAGCAAATTGGGTGAGGGACAAACCCGAGTTAATGACAATATTAGTTGAAATCAAGAAAAACAAATGGGCTTGCGCAGGACATGTAAAGAGGAGGAAAGATAATCGATCGTCATCAAGGGTTACGGACTGGATTCCTAGGGAAGGGAAGCGTAGCAGGGGGCGGCAGAAAGTTAGGTGGGCGGATGAGATTAAGAAGCTTGCAGGGACCACATGGCCACAATTAGTACATGACCAGGGTAGTTGGAGAAGTATGGGAGAGGCCTTTGCCCTGTAGTGGGCGTAACCAGGCGGCGGCGGCGGCGGCTGCTGCTGCTGCTGCTGCTGCTGCTGCTGCCGCCGCCGCCGCCGCCGCCGCCGCCGCTGCTGCCGCTGCCGCCGCCGCTGCTGCCGCTGCCGCCGCCGCCGCTGCCGCCGCTGCCGCCGCTGCTGCCGCTGCCGCCGCTGCTGCTGCTGCTGCTGCTGCTGCTGCTGCTGCTGATGATGATGATAATGATTTCCGCCGCTAGAACTTGTGTCCGCAAGCCATTATTTAAATAGATGATTAACGCGATGTTTTCAAATAAAAGCTTCTGCACTCGCGAACTATCCAGAATGTATTGCTCACGAGTTGATGTAAGCCAGTTGAAGAAGCGGGATGTTTGGTATCTGCGGCAACAGCCTTAAATACCACATAAGTAAAAACACTCAGTGCATGTGAGTAAAAAAAAGCCTAGATATATATACTTGCAAAAGAACGCTGGCCGTTGACAAGCCACACTGCGGCCGTAGTGCGGAAGTCGTCGGCACGTGCGGCGGCCAAACGCGACCACAATAAAGTAACCGGCAGCCACGACGTCCGCCCGATGTCGACTACCGACCACCCGCCGGTTATCGGCAAACAGATTGGCCACGGGCCACAACCGAGCCCGGCCCGACCCAGATGCCCGAGATCGGGCCGTCGTCTTTTCAAGTGGCCATGGCTGTCGGCCCGATCTCCCGCCGAGCTCTTTTTGCTTGCGTTTGCATCTGCGCGTCCGGCGTCGCAAGGCCACGGGCGCACCAGAATACCTAAAGTGGCAACTCTGACAGCGGCATGCTTTCATCGACAAGGTCTGACGATTTCTACAGAAAAATGTGCACTAGTGGCATTTACACGAAAAGCGATGTCTTTCTACCCGGTGCGTATCGAGGGCCAGTCCATCGCGTACAAGAAAGCTCACAGGTTCTAAGGCGTTATTTGCGGATCGTGACCTCACCTGGAGTTCGCATGTCTCATACATGAAGAAAAAGCTCATTTGTATTGCGAATATGTTTAAATTCGTAGCTGGAAAATCGTGAGGACCGTCCCAGCGCTCCATGTTACAGCTATACATGGCACTTTTTCTTGCAGTTTTGCGATACAGTCTTCATGTTTTGTCCAACACATGCTAGACTAATCTACTTGCATTGCAGATCATACAAACCCAAGTACTTCAGACATGTCTTGGCCTCCCGAGTTGTTTTTCGACAACTGCAACGATTGTTATTGCACAGGAGCCCCCGATCACCACTCGTGTCGTCGGTGAGACGCTAAGACCGCACAGTCGACACCTCTCTCGGCTACCATCCCACTATTTAGCCGATTTGCCTGTGCGACGACCACAGGCTACATTCTGTCGTATTGTGACGAGACACCATGAATCGATACCAGCTGGCTTCAAGCCTGCGAAACGCCCAACATCGGCATTGTGGTGTCTCCGGCAAATTCCAGCGTGCCACTCATTTCCTGGGATTGCTAAGAAGGCAGGATTGTCACCGCTAGCCTTGAAACAGTTGTCCCTGCTTCTTCTAAACGAGTCTTATTTTGACCGCATACAAATTTACACGGACGGTTCCACCAATTCAAACAGCTCTATCTGAGTAGTAGTTGTTCTATCAGACGGCGCCTCTTCGCCATTTAAATATTCGCACAACACAATGTAGACAGCAGCAAAACTTGTGGCTCTTCAAGGGGAACTCATGTAGTACGTACTCCAGCAGCCACCAAATCGTTGGGCCATTTTCTGCTATTCCAGAGCATCCCTACAAACTCTGAAATTTGCCCTACGTCATGGGTTACACGAGCAGCTAGTGTACGAAATAAAGCACACTCATAATCACCGCTCGAGAAAGGCCACGACATTATATTTCAGTGGTTGCCAAGCCATTGCGGACTTGTCGGCAACGACAGCGCAGATGAAGGGGCGTGTTCGGCTCACCAAAGACATCACGGGTTCCTATACCACCTTCAAGAACTGATGCTGCGCGACAACTTCAATCACTTGCTCGCCACATCACACTTCTACAATGGAATTCGCCAAGCTTCACCAACTCACGCTTGCACTCTCGATCCTAACTTGCGACCTCGCCTGCTACCTAGACTCTAGCGTCGCGAAACAACTTTACTGTGTCGCATGTGGTTGGGCGTCGCATTTACAAATTCCTATTCATTCCTGATGGGAATGGCCAACAGTGCGGCGTGTAATTTGTGCGGGTGCGATGCGACTATAGAGCACCTTTTGTGTCACTGGCCATCATTTGGCACTCAACGACGTACTTTACAAGCGAAGCTCAACCTGCTAGGCAGTAAAGCGCTCTCAGAAGAAACGATCGTTGGACGATGGCCTATGCCTTCCTGCGTGCAAAAAGCTACAAAAGCCCTTCTGCGTTTCTTCAAGGACACTGAATTACATGAACGCGTGTGACAGCGGAGGTTCCTCTGCGACTGACTGTGACTGACTATTATTTTTCTCTTCTCTCCTTATGTGTTCTTCACTTTTTCCCCTACCCCCGTGTAGGGCTTTGTGCACAGCACTCGTTTATTCTCAATTCGACATCCTCGCTGCTAACACACCTTCGCTCGTTGCCGCACAAACCCACCTTACGCCTTCTCCCCTTTAGAGGAACCCCACCTATATATACTGCGGTGAAGAAAGCATACGTCGCCTTGAAGAAGACAAGTCCACTTGACGAAACGTTGGCTCCTGCCATAGCCTCCTTTATTTTTCTGTGCCTGGTCAATGGCAGCTGGGGCCGTTGCCAAGCGCCGTTCGCGCAAGTACGCGAAGCCGCTCCCAGGTGGCGCCCGCAGCCCTGGGTTGACATGAATGCCCACATACAGGATTTAGATGGCTATACCGACAATAACGGGAAGTCAATGCTGGACCTTTGTGAGCAACATAACCTCGTGATCGTGAATACAGGGCCTAAGTGTGAAGGACAGGTCACGTGGGCAGTGGGAAACCGGCAATCAACCATTGATTACTGTCTGATGACAGAAGGAATTCATGATAAGTTGAGAGAAATGGTCATCGATGAGGAAGGGTTTAACAGCATAGGGAGTGACCATAAACGCATCATATTGAAGATGGGATATGTAGTTGGGAAAGAGAGCAAAGAGAGCAAAATGGCCAGTCCAAATTTGAACGCTGAACAAATAGCAAATACAATCACTAGAGTTGAGGAAGAACTTGGCAAATGGCCAAGTAAAGAGGGGGAATATGGTGAGCTTCTAAGTGTAATAACGACAGAAATACGGAAAGAGAAACAACATGTTCGTTGGAATGGAAAAAAGAAACCAAAAAGCTGGTGGAACAAGGAGATACGAGAAGCGATCGCCGAACGACAGAAAGCATCTCGAGAGCACAGGCAGGCAAAGAAGGTGCAGTTGTCACAGGATGAAGTAACTAGTAAATGGGAAATATACCGGGAGAAAAAGTCTATGGTTCAAATACTGGTGCAAGCAAAATTAAAAGGTGAAAGTGAACGTTGGTTGTCAGAAATACGTGAGAAAAAGAAGGCCGCACCTAGAATATTTTGGAACCACATAAAATTATTAGGCAGGAAGTCAACAACAATACAACAACATATCCTAGACGAAGATGAAAGCAGACTGGAAGGAGAAGCGGCAATAAATTACATCCGAAAAATAACAGCCGAATCTTTCCAAGGCAATGACGAGGTTGTATTTGAGGAAAAAAAGAGCATGAAAGAGACCCAGGAAAAGGAGCTGGTTCTGACAAATTTAAACTGGAAGAAAGCGGAAGAGAAAATTCCTAAGCGCACAGCCACAGGGCTAGACGAGGTTCCCGTTAAGCTGATAAATGAACTAGGACCAAAAAGTAAGGAAGCTCTGGTGAAAGCAGTGGAAAAAACTTTAAAAGATAGACGGATACCAGACAGTTGGCGACAAAGTAGAATGAATTTAATTTATAAAGGTAAGGGGGAGAAAGACAGAATTCACTCGTATAGACCGTTGACCATTACATCGGTAATATACAGGCTAGCAATGCAGGCAATCAAATTAAAGCTTCAAGCATGGACAGAGAATAATGGCATTTTGGGAGAGCTTCAGAATGGCTTCAGAATAGGTAGGCGTTTGGACGATAACTTGTTTGTTCTTACTCAGTGTATTGAAATATCAAAAGCAGAAAGCAGACCGTTGTATGTGGCCTTTTTAGACATTACAGGAGCCTACGACAACGTAGACCGCAACATTTTGTGGGATATTCTGGAAGGGGAAGGCTTAGGTAACGATTGTATACAGCTTTTGAGAGAGATTTACCTAGAAAATACCGTTTGCGTTGAATGGGAAGGGATGAGGAGCGCGGAGAAAGTTCATATCAACAAGGGACTGAGGCAAGGGTGCCCTTTATCCCCGCTGCTGTTTATGATGTACATGGTGAGGATGGAGAGGGCGCTGGAAGGAAGTAATATCGGGTTTAATCTCTCATACAAACAGGCAGGTACAGTAATAGAGCAGCAACTCCCAGGTTTATTTTATGCGGACGACATTGTGTTGCTCGCTAACAAGCAAAGCGATTTGCAACGTCTGGCTAATATCTGTGGACAGGAAGGCAACAATTTAGGTTTGAAATTTAGTGTTAGAAAATCAGGTGTTATGGTATTCAACGAAAACAGTGAACAGACAGTGGAGATACAGGGCCAAGAAATACCTCGGGTAACAGAATATAAATACCTTGGTATATGGATAAACCAAGGCAATGGATATATGGAAACACAGGAAAAAACCATAACAGTCAAGGGGAAGAGAAATGCAGCCACAATGAAGCACAGAGCGCTATGGGGATACAATAGGTACGAGGTCCTCCGAGGTATGTGGAAAGGGGTAATGGTTCCAGGACTTACTTTTGGAAATGCGGTTGTTTGCTTTAAATCAGGGGTACAATCAGGACTCGACGGGAACCAAAGGTCAGTGGGTCGCCTCGCATTGGGCGCTCAGGGGAAGACTACAAATGAAGCTGTGCAGGGAGATATGGGCTGGACTAGTTTTGAAGTGAGGGAAGCTCGCAGTAAAATTGAGTATGAAGAACGGCTGAGGAAGATGGAAGAAAGTAAATGGGCTGGGAGAGTGTTCAGGTATCTGTACAGGCAAAACATTGATTCACAGTGGAGGAAAAGAACTAGGAAGCTTACCAACAAGTATGCGGCCTGTGGGGTAGGCAACACATCAACAAGAGGTCAAGCGGAAAGTCAGAGAGGCTGAATTAATCTCATGGGTGGCGGCAATGGAAAAGAAACCTGCCATGAGTAACTACTTAAGAGGAAAAAGCGAAATCAGGAAAGAAACCATTTATGATAACTCAAAGGGAAGCTCATTACTTTTCGAAGCGAGATCGGGGTGCCTTAGAACACGCACCTATAAAGCGAGATATAAGAAGGAAGAAGAAGCATGTGCTTGCTGCGGTAAAGCTAGGGAAACGACGGAGCATATTTTATTAGAATGTGAAGACGTCTACCCAGCGGTCGATTTAGGCACTACTGGCCTCCTTGAAGCCCTTGGGTTCAGCGGGAGCAGTGGTAAAGCAAACAGGTCCGCAATAGACATTAGTAAGAGGCGATTGGAGGATTGGTGGAAGAAAAGTAGGGAAACGACAAAAGACGGAGACGTACAAAAGCACAATTCGCAATAGGGGATCAGAAAGTTTGGACGCGGTAGTTCATAGTGTTTTTTTTTTCTTTTTTCATTGGTTAACCTAGGTAGGATATTAGGCAGCATAGTAGCAAGAGCTTGGTGGCGCAACCCACCGCCCCGTTCCAAAGGGGACGCTCATAACATCCATCCATCCATCCATCCATGAGCAGACGACGCAGCAGTAATACGTAGCGTAGAGAACGTTGCGCTTTGTTACAGCGCAGCTTCCATTTTTCTCAGAACATGCATAATTTGGGAAAATGGTCACGATGTTGGCTACCTATATATTGTTTTCATACATATGCAAGCGTACGTAAATGAGTAGTAGTAGTATAAGACTTTATTCAGGCACGAAACATTAGGCGCCTAGGATGTCGATGGCCTTCTGCACGAGCAGGCGCCGTTCACTTTCAGCTCCAAGCCAGTCCAGCCAGTACGGGAGGAGGTGGAAAAGAAACCCCATTACAGAGCAACAGGGCAGAATAGGTTGGCATAAAGGGCAGGGCAGTTGGGACATGAAGGATCGCTACGGAATTTGTATACGTAAATGGGGAGTTGGATTACCAAGAAAATTGTGAGCAGCGATTCCAAGGTGAACATTTAGTTTGTCGACTTCATCACCGGCGATGCTATTCATTTCGCTAGGTCCCTATAAAAACACACTAACATTAGAAACCTTAGGTTACCTCATTAACAAACATTATATGAGAGTATTTCTCAATGGCACAAGAGTCTGCCTGTGAACACCATCTCATGTTCCGAAGATGATTTTTGCAGGCTACTCTGAAAGCGTTCCTTATCTGTGTGTTTACTACCGACTTTTGCCTGGTAATGATGTAACGGAACCAAAAGGCAAGGCACATCTAGTCGACATGCAAGAACTTTACTGTCATAAGCAAGAAAAGTCATAAGGGTAAACACATGTCACAGCTTCAGCAACTTCCTAGAAAGCGGCTTGGATGTAAGTGGCTTGACTATGTCCCTCCTGTCTGTCACAGACAAGGCATAGTTCGTAAATACTGGTCTGAAGAACTTTGCACAAACAAGTTTCAAAAGTTCTTTGTGGTGGTCACTGCGTGCACGTGCACATTTTAATGCCCCGTGTTCTCCAAGGACATCCACGGCAGTTGAGGCTGCAGCTTGAAGGGGCTTTGCCAGAAACCTCCTTTTGTCTGGTATCACTTCAATGTACTTTCGCAGTGTGCAAAGCACATAGACGAACTCGGCAGATGGATATAAAAGCCCTCCCCTGTCCTGATGTCGTATCAGGCTGTCGCAGGGCGCAGATGAGGCAGGTCGTGTGAGAAGAGCACTGCAGGAGCTGCAGTCCAACTTCTCTTGCACAACACGGGCCAAGTAGCCTCCTAACATGGAGAGTGCCGCAGTGTCTGGTGTAGGCAGCAAGCTTTTTGGGTTCTTGAGGAGATCACCAAGAGGCCTTCTTATCTCTTGTGGAAATAAATCCACATGCTGGGTCACTGCAGGCTCGCTACTCAGTGGTCCAAGTGAACGGTCTGAAGTGTCAACAATATTGCTGTTTAGCGAAGCTGAAACTAAGCCAGTCTTCAAGACCTTCTCCACACCAGAGAGGACTGCTCGAGCATCTGTCTGATCGTTGCTCCCAGCAGATCGCCTTAACCATCCAAAGAACGATTCAATTGGGTCCGATGAGAATTTTCTTGTCAGAACGAACTTGAAGCCTTCAACAGCAAGGAGGTGCTTGACGCACTCCACATTTGATGTTGTTGTCATAACAAGAGCTTGATAAGTTTCCTTGCTAAGGAACTGTTTTGCTTGCCAATGACGTCGCATGTTTTCAAGGTAACTTAACAACGACGTCATTAGCCAGTTTAGACGTGCATCTTCAGCACTGTCATACTGCCTGCTATCTGGCAGTTTTTGATGAATGTGTTGTGCACAATTGCTCACATCCATCAGCAGGAACCAACTGTGCATCATATCCATAAACTCCACTGTAGGTCCCACAGCAGCAAAACTCATGTCGCATGTGTGTCCAGCTTGTTCTTTTAGAAGCTTAAGTGCAGCAGTGACCGGCGGTGATAAAACCTGCACAGCTCTTGACACATTCATTTTTTCTATATTAGATGGAAAAACATGCTTCCTTGTTAAAAAGCGAACCGGTTTAACAATGCTGTCTTGCTGCATCCGGTACAGTTCTTTCAGGTGTGAGGAAGACACTTCGCAATCTTTTCCAAGGTCCCTGGCAAGGAATTGGGACCGCACATTCTCGATAATGTGGCACTGGTCGAACGCGAGGAACAATTTTCGTCTTGGATCCTCAGGGTGCTGTGTGCAATGACTCAAGCTTCCACCACACAGAAGTTGAAATGCAAGGACATTGATCTTGTGATTGTCGGACACAATGCGCACAATCTTAAACCCTATTACTTCAACTTCCTTTATCACAAGCTTTATGAATGGAAAGAGATCCTGTCCAGTGCAATTCCTTGTAAGGAAATACCCAACAGATATTCGAACATGCACCGACAACCCTGTTAGCACAAAACAAAGAAGTAAGTTGGCCAAAACAGGTTCACCAGTAGTTGTTTCTGGAACTCTATTTCCCAGATCAACTTCTCCCACAAACGCGTCTCTTCGTTTGTTGTACTGCAGTCTCTGTTGAATCCGCATCTCGTCCACAACTAAGGAGCACACTTTAGCTTGCTCAGCTTTTAGGTTGCTTAACTCCGCCTGAAGACGTTGTTTCACAAGGGAGGTGAACCCTACCTCGCCAGAATTTACTCCTAGGTATCTCTGTAGGGTTGACCGGCTTGGCAGCTTCAGGATGCCTTCTTTGCGGATATGCTCATAGGCACGGGTTGATAGATTTCTGAGAATAATGCAATGGCGCACTACTAGCTCAGACCAGGTAGGTCTGGTCTTACTGAAATTCTTGATTTGATCGACGAGAATGTTTGGACCCAGGTGCTTCTCGCCCGCCGCTTTGACAACACCAACAAACGCAGCGATATTGCAGTCCTCTTTCAGTCACCTGAGCTCCTCCTTATACTTGTCTACAGTTCGTTTGAGTCGCTCTATTTGAGTTTTCATGTCGCGCTCTTTTCGTCGCCACTTCTGGCGTTCCACGACAGACATCGAGCTGCGAACATCTACCTGGGTCGTTTCGTCTTTCGAACTGCAGCAGGGCTCGACGTGGAGCCGATCGTCACCACTTGCAACATCCATGTTCGAGGAGTCAAGCACGGGGGACGATGCAGTGGGTAGCGGAGAGTCGGCAGTGACATCGCGAGGCAGGCAACTTGCAGTAGCACGGACAAGGAACGTGGAATGCAAAACGGCAGCCTCCCGTTTTCTCAAAACAGCATCGCTCCGGGACTTCTTCGCAGGTGATTGCATATACTCTGGATAGTCTGGAAACACGCTCGGTGCCGCACCTCTTTTAAGCTTCCTAGTCTTGCATCCTCCCTTGTAGTCGTCAGGGAGGAAATGTTTGCTGCAAACGACCGAATAGCGTGATGTAGTATTCGGCACCCAGTCCTTTCTGGATATCACTTGCAGCCACTTCACTCTTAAGTCGTTGTCACTAGGAATTTCATGGAATGAAATTCCTGGCACTTTCCACTTCGCGTCTGATTTGTATCCCGGCACACAGCAGTATGCCATAGCTCTTGGCACACGCGAAACGCTGCGTAAACACAATGCAAACAATGCGCCGACTGATCGCCGCAGCCCGCACACCCAGGGTTGCCAGGTCGAAAATGTGAAAAGTAGCCAAAAAATCTCGGAAAGTAGTCAGAAAAGTAGCCAACCTTGGCCACATACAGAAATGTAGCCAAAAAAGTAGCCACGTTATAGAAAAACGTTGCATTTGCATTTATTATGCAACTCTGAAGACATTATCACAGCCAACAGTTAAAGCTGCTTTTAGTAAATGTAGGAACATACAAAAATATCATGAGACGTGTATAAATGACTACAGCTAAGAGCGCTTTGATCAGCATGTAATATGACTAGAATATTATCACAAATCAGAATCGCAGCACCAGTTCAGGTGTAAATGTCTGAGTTAATCTTGGCACACATTTCTCGAAGAATGTCAAAGCTCGAGGCATCCTCGAGCGACCGCTTTCGCGATTATTTACGCGCGATTTTGAGTCTTGGCATCGGACGCGTCGCAGGCCTTTCGTTACGCTCTGCAAAGTGTGGTGCCCAGTTGGGCGAAATCTCGCAAAAGTGATCGTATTCCCGAATACAGCTGTATATTTTCAATCTGGGAACACGTAAATGGACTGACTACGCAGAGAGCGCACCGGCTAGACCGGCCGCTGACATGCTGGTAGTATGTTTACGTTTATCCCCTGGCCAGCTGTCCAAGTGTTCGATTTTGCAAACTTCGGGCAGCTTCGGGTTGCCTTAGGATCCCACCTCACGTTGACTTCCCATCAGGACCGGCACTAGCTGGCTGCCAGCGGGCTGCCAGAACTCCGAAAATTGAAGAAGCCCAATGCGCGGAAGGCCTGACGCGGAACGTCAATGCGAAGATGGAACACGCTGTGACGTCACCAGCACGAAATCCTTTGCATGAAATGAAAGCGCCCGTGTCCGATTGACGATGATGATATACCAGCTTGAAAAGATTTGAAGTGTCGTCGTCGTGCGTTGGCCTAAATATTTGCTAATGTTGCTGCATAATATGAGCTACACAAGTTTCTATCCAATTTTTACAATAGTCAAGCTATTTGAAAAGTAGCCAAAAAAGTAGCCAAGTAGCCAACACATTTTTTTCCCCGCCAACAGCCTCAAAAAGTAGCCAATTTGGCGCAAAGTAGCCAAATCTGGCAACCCTGCGCACACCCGCACGTGCCTTCCCCAGGGCTGGCAGCGCCGCCACGCGGAAAAATTCGTCAAAGGGGCGTTGCCTTCAGACGGCGCTTCAGCAGCCTTTGAGCAGGCACAGAAAAACTGAGGAGGCTATGCTCCTGCTTTCACCTTGTTCTCGTTTCGCTCATCGTCTTGATCGTCCATCGCCCGCCGTCCCCGTGTTTCTCATGGAATTAGATGGTGTGGTGAAATGAGGAAATTCGCAGGGATAATGAGGTCATCCAGAGCAAGAGAACGATAATGGGGATCGCTAGATAGAGGAGAAATTAGACTGTTTCAGCTATCCATGATAATTTAAGGCCGACCTGCCAGCGATTATACGGACTCTCGTGGCACTTTCGTGCCGTCGTGCTGTCCGGAAATCGACGGCGCACGCGCGGCAAGCGCGTGGAAGGATAGCAGCTCTTCACAGACGCGCAGTGAGCTTGGCTGTAAAAACGACGAAGTCAATGGGAAACACCCCGCAGCGCTCACTTGGCTGGGCAGGGAACAAAGGGCAGCACTCTGGCTTCCGCTGCAGGCACGAGGTTTACGCGCGCACACTTAAGTTTTTCCGCTGCGGAGTGGTGTACATAATTAGGCCATGGTGTTCAAGCCACGGCCTAATTACGTCGACGTTTTTCCGTTAAGCTTATCTCCGAACCATGGAAGTGTTAAGCTGGCAGCCCGGCGTTCCTTATCGAGGCAGCGTTGTGACACGCCTGGTGCGCTGCAGGGAGATCTTCCTGCTTCGTAGCTGTAGTTGCTTCGCTTGTGTCGTGTCATGTCGCATCCGTGTCTTAGAAGACCGTGCTAGGAGCTAGAGCGCCATGCTATTATACATCGCTATCACTCTCGACCGATTTCTTTCATAGTAAGAAACTGCACAAAATATCCTGAAAATACTTGTATTCCAGAACTGTGTCGTCGAATGCTGTAAATGCGACTTCTTGCCAGGTATCGCGTACGGCCAAATTGGTTGGAGAAGACCGCCGTGCAGAGATTGCAGCGCTGAATAATTGAACATTGAAAATTATGCGTGTAGACGTCCGCTAGATAGAGAAGTCGTCGCAACGCCGACAACCGTCAGGCCACTGTGTGCGCAAGCTGGCTGCGATATTGTTAACTTGCGGGGTTTTGTGACAGATAGGACGCCCGTTCTATACAATCCGATTGAGCGCCGTCCACTTAGCCTGCCAGGGTCGTAGAGATAGGCGTAAATCGGTGTTGTTGCATGTGCCGAGGTATGCGTGGCCGGCAGGAGGTCTGGACCCCACTTCACTCAGAGTCAGAGACGAGGAGAGCTTTCTCGGCGAAGAATTCTTCATACAGTGTTTACATGTTGTCGTGGTTATCAGGAGAGAGCAACAGAGCAGCTGCAAGCTGCTTAAATAACACCCCTCAGTCCCCAGATTCCCCAGACAGTCCCTAAGGACGAAACAAGGTCGAGAGAGAGGGTCCGGGCAGCCTCCATGGTCCTAACGCCCCCCTCGGTGGCCGGCCGATCTGGTGGTCGGTGAGAATGGTGCGCCGGGCAAGTTTTATGGCGTGCCATACGCCAAAGAGAACCAATTGAAAGGAACAGGGTCAAACCACAGCCCTCCTTTTTACCGTCCCAAACACAGCGGGAGTCATTCGTGGTGAGGGCGCCGGCGGACGCAGGGGGGCTGCATTGCTGCCGGCACGGAGAGGGGATGAATAACAGTCCGGGTGCCTATGGCGGCTTCCGTCGTGGACGCTGTGCAGCCGCGAGGAAGCCCGAACCGTGCACGCAATCGTCGTGTGCTCGAAGCCGGCACCATGCGGGGATGAATGCTGCCTCCACGGTCGACGCACCATAGTACTGGCCTCCCGTCAGGCAAACCTCAGGGCACAAACATAACAGCTCCTCCGCCGGCGGGGAAGATCTCATACGGTGTGAACTCTCAGCTGCTCGACGGAAGAGATCTGTTTCGCCTCCTGTCTGTTGATTTTCTCCTAAATCACGTAGAACGAATCCACTGGATCGGCAGTGCCAGCCATACTCCCCAAGCAACAAAGATGACATTGAGATTGAAAATTCCAAAACTTCGTTAACTCGTGGCAGGCACACAAGTGTCCTCGATTTTTCAGAAGGCAAATAAGCAAATTTATACAGTTGCAGCCAAAAGAAATTTAGCACAAACTGCCATGATAAACTGAAAGGCGCGGTTTAAACCATTAGCATTGGCATTGGCTGCTCCCTTTCAATAGCGCACGCTGAAATTCAGCTCTTGAAGTGCTAGACTCCACCTTAATAATCGGGGATTTCCACCTGACATTTGAGCCAGCCACTTCAGCGGGAAAAGATCACTCACAAAGACAAATGTCGTTCCATAAAGGTAGCAGGCTATTTTTGGAGATGCCCAAACAAGGCATGCACATTCTTTTTTCCGATTCACTATGAGCCTCCTCTCGTACCGTGAGCTTTCGGCTAGCGTATAACTCTGGGTGCTCTCCACCATTGTCGTCCTCCTGACACGACGCAACCCCCAACCCACCATTGCCTGCATCACACTGTACAACGAAGGGTCGGTCGTAGTTCGGGGCACGCAGCACGGGAGAAGCCGAGAGAGCCGCTTTGAGCCTCTGAAACGCGTCCTCCTTAGCGTCATCCCAAATTACTCTTTCAGGGGCCGATTTTCTTGGGACATCGGTAAGTGGAGCAGCTAGTTCTGCATATTGGGTAATGTACCTCTGGTAATATCCCGTCAACCCTAGAAAAGCTCTGGTGTTCGACTTTTTTTAGGTAGTGGAAACACCGTCACTGCTTCTACCTTTACTTCGTTGGGTCTCCTTTTGTCTTGGCCTGCAATATGACTGGCCTAAGTACCTTACCACGGCGTGAGCTAACTGGCATTTCATAGGTTTTACAGTGAGACCTCGATCTCTCAAGCACGCAAAAACTTCACGAAGGTGATAGATATGCGCCTCCCAGGTGACAGAAAATATAGCTACATCGCCTGAATAAGGGCGGGCATACTCCTCCGCGCTTGTTAACACCCTGTCCATTAACCTTGAAGAACAGAAAGGAGCATTTTTGAGCCCGAAACTCAACACAAGGGGTCTAAATGTGCCCGTCGGAGTCACGAAGGCAGCGCACTTGCTGGCTCGCTCCGTCATGGGCACTTGCCAGTAGCCCCTAACTAAGTCCACAGTGGATACATGCCACACGGCACTCACGTTGTCAATATTTGTAATGGGATACACCTGATCTTTGGTTATCGCATTCAGCTTCCTATAATCAATGCAACGTCGTGGGTCTTTCCCCGGGACCTCTACAAGAATGAGCGGAGAAGCATAGAAGCTCTCGCAAGGTACGATCATTTTAACTTTTAGCAGCCGCTCAACTTCTCTTTTTAATGTTTCCTGCTGTCTAGGTGCCATCCTGTAAGCTCGTGATTTCACTGGAGTCCCGGATGTGAGTTCTATGACGTGAGTCATCAGCTCCGTCTTTCCTGGATTTTGAGAAAACAAATCCATGTTCTCTTCTACCAAGTTTTTTTAGATCAGCCAATTGCATGTATGTCAAAGCTTCCTGTGATGCAGCGACCCTCATCACATCTTCCGCACCCGTCATTTCGTTCATTGCACTTAGGCAACGAATTTCTGTCACCACTTCCTCCGTGATGTTGAGGGCTTAATTAACAGTTTGCTCCTTAATAAGAACTTCTCTCGTCACTTTTGCTAGTATGCTATCCAGCGAGCTAGAGCACGGCAGAACAATGAACCCTTCGACACATTCGGCGCCGCTCATCAAAGCGCTCTCGAACTCGGTTGCCTTTGTTGTTCTTCCTGACCGCCTAACAGTCTTCATCTCTGTATTTTCAACAATCTCTATTTCATGTTTCACAGCCTCTCCGTCACTAGTCACAGATGTTGAAACATTTTCTGGTTCAATTGCTGACTCATCGCCGAGTGGATTGCTCACTTCCACGTCGGTATACCGTTCTTTCATTTGCAGTTTAGCAGCCAATGCACGCGCTTTAGATCTCGTTAGAGCCTGAACGCTACCCCCCACCCAACCTGTACCCTGGTCCCTCAGTAGGCGATCGGTACGGTTGGAGAACAAATTAGGGTACTGCAGCGGCACCTTGTTAGAAACAGCCGCCTCAGTACAGACTTCACCGAATGGCCCGCTGAGCACCACATCTGTGACCGGAAGGCAGACACTTGTGTGCTCTAACACAGGCTTTACCCAAGTGCATTTGTCATTGTACTACTCCAGCTTCCCATAATCCGGGCGCAGCGGGTCAGTGGTTGCTCCACTGTCCTGCAACACGTTAATTTTTCCCATTCACCTGCAGTTTAGACAGATACGGTTTGAGCAGCTCATCATTAGTCTGGGAGCCAGAAGCGTACGTGAACACAACTTCTGGTTTGCGGCAGCCGACAGCTATACGACCGGTTTTGTTGCAGTTAAAGCACGTCACCGGCGTCCATTCTGCGAACAAGCTTTTCATTGAGCGTTTCTCCCGAATCTCTCTTCTGTTCCTCTACCGGCTTCTCGTGAACCTTCGGCTCCACTTCTTTCGCAGCGTCTTTCACATTACTGGGCTTAGCTGTACTCTTCTAGCCTCTTTTCCACCGCACCGGCGATCATAGGCTTATCTTTAATGCCTCTGCGTGAGGCAATACTGATCCGCCAGGTCAATGGCTGACTGCGCCGACTCGATACGATCCCTGTCTTGGATCCAAAGTTTCATTGCCTCCGGCACCTTTGAGCGAAACTGCCGTAATGCAAACAACTCTAACGCCTTTTCAAAGCTGCCAAATGTTCTGGCACTCTTTAACCACTCGGCCAAATTTACCTTAACTCATAAGCAAACTCGGCAAAAGTGGCGCCCTGCCTTTTGTTCAGACTTCGAAATCTCTGCCTGAATGCCTCTGCTGACAAATGAAACCGCATCAATAGGCTCTTTTTCCCTTGATCATAGTTGTCAGAATCATCCGTAGACAACCTCGCAGGCGCATCTGCTGCTTCGCAGGGCAAAAACTGAGCAAGGGTCGCGCCCAAGTGCTGCGAACCAATTTTGACTTTTCGCAAGTTCTCTCGAAGTTTACAAGATAGAGGCCTATGTCTTGCCCAACCTTGAAGAGCTGCATAAGTTCAGATAGATCATAAAGGTCATGTCTATCTGCTCCCTCTGACTCCGGAACCACCATTTGTCTTTCTCAACTCGACTTGAAGTCGAAGTTTCTCTGTCTGAAGCTCTGTTAGCTTCTGCTCATCCACCTTGCGCCTTAGGATCTCGTTCCACATTTCTACGATTTCCTCTTGCGCAAGATCCGTGCCTCAATCACTTCAATGATGCTTGCTTTCGTCATTTGAAGCTGAGAGAGAGACAGAGAAAACTTTGTTTGGTCCATTAAGGGTTTAGCGTTCTGTCTTCGTCTTCATCGCTGTAGACGCATGACCTTCTTAGCAGGGTTGGGCCGCTAGTCCAGGGCTCCACTGAGCCGCGCTGCTTCGCTTGCGTGCTGCACCATTGCTCTTCGGGTGGCGAGCTCGCAGCTGGTGCTCTCCCACTGCTCCGCACTCGGGGTTTTGTGTTGGTGGAATGTGTAGTTACGTTTACACTCCCAGGTTATATGGTAAAGCGTGGGAGTGGCCCCGCACCACGGGCATGTGTTCCTAAATTGTGTAGGATACATCTTGCTTAGTATATGTAAGTTAGATAAGGTTCCCGTTTGCAGCCTCCGCCAACTAGCTGCTTCTTGCTGTGTTAAGGCTTTGTGCGGCGGGGAGTATCTAATTCACTTGGCTCTGTGGTAGTTCAGTAACTCTTAATAGCCGATCTCCACGGTGAAGTGCTGTTCCAGGGCGTGTGGCCGCTCGACTCGGTACATGATCTCGCGAGCCAAGCTGTCTGCCTTTTCATTTCCTTCTATCCCCGTGTGTGCCGGAATCCAGATTAGTTTGTGGGTTGCGGTGTGTCTGAGGTGTTCTGCCTTGCGGAGAATAGCTAAGGCAGCCCTGCAGATTCTACCCTTTGTGTAGTTCCTGCATGTATCTTGAATCCGTTAAAATGACCATTGATTTGTCTTTTCGATAGCCCTCAGCCGCTGCCAGCGCAACAGCGACCTCCTCCGCTTCCACTATCCTGGAGCTACGTGTAGTTGCGCAGGCGATTAGCTTGCCTGCGTTGTCAACCACTACCGAAGCTGCCTTAATGTAATTTGTATGTCTGTTCCATGGATACAGTGTTGCATCCGTGAAAATCGTGTTTTCTAGTTTGGCTAAATGCCTTTCCACATAATCTGCCCGCGCCTGCCTTCTAGCCGCGTGGAGATTTGGATCCATGTTTTTCTGAATGGGATTGACCTGCAGGGTCTTACGGATCTCTTCGGGTATATCGGCGGATCGATCGAGATGCCTCCTTGGGTCGCGACCTAACCTTGTCAGGAGCGCTCTTCCCGTAGCCGTGTCTCTGAGTCGGTGAAACTGTGCTCCAAGCTGTGCTTCTGCCAGTTCGGCGAAGGTGTTGCTAATCCCTAGTTGTAGCAGCTTGTCGTTCGGTGTGTTTCTTGGTAGGTGGAGTACCGTCTTGTAGGCCGTCCGCAGTATTGTCTCTACTTGTTCCGTTTCGCTCTTGATCATGGGGTGGTATGGCAGCGAGTAGATTACCCTGCTGACTATGAGGCTTCTGACGAGTTTTAGCCTGTCGTCTTCTTTCATCCCATGCCTTCGGTGGGAGACTCTGGTTATCATTCTGCCTACCTGTTCAGCCGACTTGCTGAGCAGGCTGAGTGTGTGGCTGCATTTTCTGCTTGCTTGCAGCCACATTCCCTGGACTCTTATCATGTTCCTCTTCGGGATGTATTGCCTCTCCAGTTTAACCTCGAGGGGTGCATCAGTGGGGTGCCTTCTTACCCTCAGTAGCTCAGACTTCTCTGTAGAGCAGGCTAGTCCTCTTTCCTTCACGTATCTTTCTACGCAGCTTGCTACTTGTTGCAGCTTCTGTTTCTCTCCTAGCGATCCATGGTTCACCCAGACCGTGATGTCGTCTGCGTACATCGCGTGCTAGATGCCCTGGATTCTGCTGAGTCTTTCTGCTAGGCCGATTATCGCCACATTAAAGAGTACGTGCGAGATGACCTGAAAGTCAACGCCTAGCTTCTCGCAAAGGGATGTGAGCTTAGTTCTAAGCAACCGTTTCAGACCCATCGCGGAACACTGGCGTGACAATTTCTTGACCTCTACCCGGAAATACCAAAACACACGCTTCTGCGGCAAGTCCCTTCCAGCGACTAGGATTACACCTCTATACAGTCAGCCTGGTCACTCAAAAAAGCAAAGCCAAGACTCACCAGCCCTAAGCTATCCGTCACTGTGATCTCGGTGTGCTGTCGTCCGTCATACTTCAGGCTCGATCCCACCACTCGCCATCCAGTTGTTGCGTGTGCCGAGGTATGCGTGGCCGGCAGGAGGTCTAGACCCCACTTCACGCAGAGTCAGAGACGAGGACAGCTTTCTCAGCGAAGAATTCTTTATACAATGTTTACATGTTGTCGTGGTTATCAGGAGAGAGCAACAGAGCAGCTGCAAGCTGCTTAAATAACACCCCTCAGTCCCCAGATTCCCCAGACAGTCCTTAAGAACGAAACAAGTTGGACAGAGAGGGTCCAGGCAGCCTCCGTGGTCCTAACGTCACCCTCGGTTGCCGGCGCTTCCTGGAAACGCGCTGCGGTGTCAGGCCGATCTTGCTGCCGCTGAGAACGGTGCGCCGGGCAAGTTTTATGGCGTGTCATAGGCCAAAGGCAACCAACAGCAAGGCACAGTGTCAAAACACAGCCCTCCTTTTTACCGTCCCAAACACAGCGGGAGTCATTCGTGGTGAGGGCGCCGCCCGACGCAGGGGGGCTGCATCGCTGCCGGCACGGAGAGGGGCCGAATAACAGTCCGGGTGCCTGTGGCCGCTTCCGTCGTGGATGCCGTGCAGCCGCGAGGAAAACCGAGCCGTGCCCGCAGTCGTCGTGTGCTCGAAACTGGCACCATGCGGGGATGAATGCTGCCTCCACAGTCGACAAAACATAGTACTGGCCTCCCGTCACGCAAACCCCAGGGCACAAACATAACAGTGCTGACAAAATGGCTTAGCTCTGTTTCTGCCCAGCAATGTCGGAACTATGTGACATCACAAGGTAGAAATAACATTGGTCTTGTTACGGTAAAGCGCCAAAAATACATAATCTTACAAACAGAAACGTTTCACCGATAGACGTCGTTTGCAGCGTTTTTTTTATATATTTTGGTAGCCAATATAAGCAAGAGATCTTTGGAGGAATGGTTGACAAAAAGCACGGAAGAGGTTGATACGACCAGATCTGTTAAAGGCATATGTTAGCGGTACAAGGTAGACAAAAGTTTTCAGCAAGAGAAAAAAAGATTGACATCGATGCAGAAATGCTAGGATGAAAAGGATGTATAGCACACGTGAATAACTCAAGCAGACTAGGTGACTATTTCTCAAGCCCCTTTTCAAAGGGGACGCCCAGAAATCAGCATCATCATGGCAATAAATAAAATGCAGCTAACGTCACGCAATTTTTTTCGGCGGCTCCGATTGTTTCCCGATTATCGCGTTCGCTTCCCCTTATCACAATCTGAATTAGGTCTGCCTTGGCTTTTGGGTAGTCAGCTAATCCAACCATTTCTTGCTCAAGGAAAGAAGCATTATTCAAGTCGATCCTTTACTAAGCGGCCTGTTGCTGAAGTTCATTCGTGAATGGTCTTACATAGCCACGTCGTACTGCGTTCAGTTCGTGGACATTACGGCAGCAAGCCGACTATCATGACATAATTTGTATTACTTTCGCCTCGTAACACTGATGGAAGAGGCACGGACTACCCTGGGGACGTCTGAAAAATTAAACGCACAAGTAAAAAAAAAATTTAAAGAGATGGTCACAAGAGAAATTAGTGCGATACTTTGACAGCGATCATCGCTTTCATTTCTAGCTAAAACACGCAGTGGAAGTCGCTTGCCATAGTGCAGGTTCGCATAGGTGAACGGCCACTTTCGAAGTAGGCGATCCTTAAGCTCTGGCTCCCACGGGCGTTCCTAGAGAAGGCGACCAATGCGTTAAAGTGCTTCTTAAGCTCATATGGTCTACTGGAAGTGCTCTGACACTGCCATGCTTTGACTCATGCAAGTGCTCATGCAAGTGACTCATGCATGCTATTTTTTCCGAAGAACCGTGTAGCTAGTTGGGTGAGTCGCTACAATTGCATCTTCACCTGCAGCGCGAAGAAATCAGACTGGACACTAACAAGGACGCTCTTGTCGCCGTACAGCGCTCATGTTGTGCCATCCTTATTGGAGCATCGTCGGTGTTCGCGCTTTAGGAAGTTCTCCGCCTTTTTTCTCCCATTATCTCACGATTTGCCCCTTTCCCAAGGTATGGTAACACAGTGGATGGTTCCTTTTCGGTTGACCACCGTATACCTTTCCCCGTCCTTCCCCTTCGATTCACTTGGAAGCATCTCCATAAAACAAACTTATCAAATGTGTTTCCTTTCCGTGTAATCTTCATTCAAACATCGGTGCTGATCTTGCAGCCACGTACCTGGAGAGCCTCATAGAGGAGAAAGTCCACGTATGTGACACTCTTCCCTGCGCCGAAAGACCCGTGCTTGGCCAGGTAGGTGTCGACCTGGCGCAGCTTGTCCGCGATGTCGACCAGGAACTGGACCCGCTTCTCCTCGGTGTAGTCGGGACTGTGGCAGACGCGCACTGCAGCCCACCCGATGTCAGAGGCCTGCGATCCGAAGGAGTAAAACATGGGGAACAAAAAAAGTTAATCAGGATAACGGTTGTTTTGCATTCGTAAAATGCTGACATAAATCTAAAATGAACTAGTTACAAAAGCTGGAAGCCAAGCTAACACATTAACGCATCACTTTAGTCTTTTGGTCCCCTCGAGGTCAAAGGCCTTCCGGAGGTCTCCAGTTACCTCTTTGGTGCTTAAGGTGCGAGATTGCAGGCTAGCTGGTAATCCACGTGCACAGTGCGAGAGCAGAGAAGGACGGAAAGGCAGGACAGAGACTAGTGCTTGTCTCTGTCATACCTTTCCGTCCTTGCTTTGCACATCGTGGGGCTTAAAACAGTTCTATCTAATGGTTACACATTTCTTGATCTCGTCCCACCACCTAAATGCCTACTGCTTTCTGTGGTGTCCCTTACCTTAGCGCACATTGTTGCGATGTTGACCAAGCTGGTATCAGCTCTACGATTCACACAATCTGTCCAACTGCAGTTCGTGCTCTTAATCTCAAGATTACATTGAATGACTTGACATTGAGAAACACACTTGTGCGGGTTACGTTATACATAGAAGCAATATCAGGAGGCACTTGTGTACCATATCAGGGCAATCCTAGGGCTATATTGCTTAGAGCTATATAATCCTAGAGCTATATGTCACATATTATTGTCATATATACATGACAGTGTATATGATTAGTTGTTGAAGATGCATGTAACATAGCGCAGTAAGGACAAGGGACAAGTCGAGACAGAGGACAATGTGACGCGGGGGCACTATGTTACATACCTTACGATAAATAACCGACATACCGAAACCTATTCCCTTCTGTAGTTATTAAGATGCCTATTTTCTCACTACATCCCTACTAAAAAATCACGATAGTCCCTAATGGGAAATTTGACCGCAGGTCCATACGGGTTTTTATTTCGCGATATGTTGACTGGAAGGAACAATCCGTCTCGTGTGGCACGTTGTAAATGAAGCGAAGTGTCGCGCGAATGCCTGGCTAATCTGGAGTTCGCGAGTGGCAGCGTGTGAATGACGTCCGGGCCCGGTTCACTTCAGCCGCCAAAGACAGGCCTCCGCTCATGCAGCGCTTTGTTTCCATGTATGGTATCGATGACGCCATCGGTGAACAGACGACGCACGCTAGTGTGGCGCCATCGCGTGGCCATCGCCGCCGCAGTACGCTTTTCTTCCCACTCTTTCGCCATAGCCTCCCCTTCCACTTTTCGCCTCATGGTTTCGCTGCACCCTCCTCCGCTTTGCTCCTTGCGCTCTCTTTGCTATCGGCGTCTTTCATCACCCACTGGGCTCCGCGTTCGCTCTTTCATCCTTCGCTTTGCTCATTCGCTCAATTACGCCGAGGACCCTAACGCAGGAACGGCATGTGAGATACGCCCGTTAGCTATCCTACGCACATTTTCATCTTCACTTTTCCTAGCGAGAGCTTACAGTTTGTTCCATCGTTACTTTTGTGGTCGTTCTATAGATCAGCTGGTCCCCTCCAAACGTTTACTGCGTTGTTTAGAACTGACAGTATGCACGATTGTGTACTTTTTAATAAAGGCAATGTACCCTGCATCACAAGTGTGTGCTCGCTATATACGCTCAAGCCAGGCACGTACCCAGGATCTTTTTTAGGGGGGGGGGCAACACAAGGCAACTTCTATGCAATTGAGGGGGGGGGGGGGGTACTTTACTAGTACAAATGTGAATAACGTCCACCATTCGCCATGAAAACGCGTAAACCCACAAAAACGAAATGAAATAAGGTGTATTTTACGGGTACGCCTGTGCGATACACCTCCCCTTTACTTGGGAAACAAGGAACTAGGTCAAGTGGACTTGCGCAGGGAAGAAGCGCAGGAAGGACACTGCCAAGAACAAGTAAAGAAGCCAAAGTGTAAAATAAAGATTACTTTACTAGAATACACCTTTAAAAACCAGCAGTTGGCAACCACGGCATACAAACCGCGCGGAGTTGTGTTACTTCGCCAGCCAATCACATAAGCAAACAAATCGTTGTCATGAGGCCTTTTCAAAATGGCGTCGTACTTGATAGCTCCGGAGCTTCTGCTATTCTTGAAGAGTCTTTTCATTGGCGGAAGTAATGACGTGTGCAACAGACATGGACAAAGTGTATGGAGTCTGAGCATTTCACTCTTCAAAAGCCTGGAGTGCCGTTCATTTCACTGCTGAAACCGTTTTACTCATGAAACTTCACTGTCAACTGAAGTCAAACTTGACAGCGAATAGTTGTAGCAAAGCAAGCATGTTATTTCAGTTCAATAAAGAATTAGGCTTTGGCCATGCCACTATAATAGGCGAGGCAAAAGGTATAAAATTACGCGCTAATAAATTTATTTTTGCGGTTACCGCCTTATTTGGGTAGAAGGATAAGTTTGAAGTATATAATTATTTGCAGCCTCGCGGAGGAACAGTGGCTGCCTGTTATGAGGGCATGAGCGGGGCTTCACTGGAGACTTAGTTTGTATCCAACTATTCTAGCGTTTTATGAATTAGCTCTGGAAGAATTGCAGAGAAATATATATTTGGGGAACAGTCACAGTTATTTTGGATCCCGCGTTTACTCCTCTACCAAGTGAAGTGCCACAACCGACTCGAATTGTTATTTGGGAAGTTACATAACGATGCGTGGCTGCTAGTCCTGTACAAACGCGTAGGGCGCAGGACGGTGAGATTCTAGACGTACTACGCCCACCGCAGAAGGTTAGAAAAACACCTACATAAGCACAGCAGAGACGTGGCCACGTTAGGCGACTCGAATGATAACTGTAGAAGCGTCATTCAGAACACATGGAACTGTTATCCACTTCCTTTTTCTGTTCTACTTCCTTTTTAAATAAAGAGATGTTGATCCACAAATATTTTTATAAACAACGATTAAATTTGTTATTTTCGGTTTCCCTTCCTGTTTAGCTGTTGCCTTGGCTCTCTGCCTTAGTAGAACGCCTCATTTTTCAACTCCTTGCGACTCTTGTTTCCAGTTGGCAATTTCGCACGCAAATAGGCCTACAATTAGGGAAAAGCTAGACAAGATAACAGGTGACAGTCATATTGCCTATGAGTTTAAGGGTTATTGCAGGGTTTGATGATGGACGCTGTCTCGTATTATTTTATTTTCTACCTTATCTAATCCATATCGCGCGTATAAGGTTCCGAGAATCTCTCATCGTCACGGCCAGCCGTTACTCGAGGAAATAATCAAGCAAAAGAAAAAGTTAAACGCAATTGGCGTTTTCTCTGGCTGCAACCTGTTCCACGTGCATACAGACTAGCTGACCCTGCACGAACCGAATCCCATTCGTGGTCCCTGGATTAGTCTAAACAAAGAAAGTTGAACAAACAAAGCAAAAGCGGTGCGCGCGACCGTCGAAAAAAAGGTGACAACTGGGGTGCGATTTTGTAGAAATGACTTTTTTCATGCCAATGCCTTGTCGCGTGACGTCACCGATTTTGTAAATTGTGTATACGTAGGCACGACGTTTTCTTGGATCGTCCAATCAGAAGCTCCCTTCATTGGCCGGATGCTTCTTTCGTATTCTCTTCTCATTTTCCGGGACTGTATAGCAAATTTGTTTTGTAAAACGGCACTTAATAAAAGCGGACTTCCATGCTGCGCAAAGCAAATTCATTTTGTTACATTACAACGCAAAAGCTGCCGCAGTCCAAAGAAATGCAAACGCAAGTGCTCTATTTTTGAAGCCGTAGCCACATAGTAGTCTGATGTGCATCCAATCCATGCCGTTGAGCGCACGCAAAATGGCAGCCTTTGTTTACCTGTGAACAGCTGACAGCCCCTAGCGTGTCTGTCTGAACAGCTGACAGCCCCTTGCGTGCCCGTAATTGCGGCCCCACCCCCGTCAGATCATGATTGAGGTGAGTAACTATTGCTCGTGTACTGCTTGCATTGTCGTGTGGTTTTCGCTGCATGTCTGACGTGTGATAATTTCTTCTTTAGGAAGGGCCAAGAAGAATTATCCGTAGCCCCCGAGGTCAAACTTTGCAACATAGTGGATCGAGAACTGTCAAGGCATTTTCCATAGGGCACCGCCATGACATAACGATAGCTTCGTCAAAGTTATCGCTGCATCGGTAATACTTCCTGCACTGATACGGTCCGAGAAAGAAGCTGCTACAACATTAAATGTGAGTAGTGACTTCACCTTTTCTTACATTAGTGGTATAAAAAGGCAGAAATAAGTCGTAGTGAGCACTTTATGCAGGCGCTTAGCTTGGACAGAATGTTTGCCTGAATGTGTGCCAGATTTAGGTGCACGTCAAAGAACCCCAGGTGGTCGAAATTTCCGGAGCCCTCCACTACGGTGTGCCTCATAATCGGAAAGTGGTTTTGGCACGTAAAACCCCATAATTTAATTTTTTTAACATTTACATTTCTCAACAAATCATGAATGCTTTGCATTACGCAGACATCAACTGCAACTTAGCACGGGAAATGTATCTGCAATTTCACAGCATGAAACGCACAATGCAATTGCTTAAAACTGTGTGCATGCACCTAACGATGCTGACGCTGCTGTTGACGTCGCAGCTGCCGCCGCACGCTCCTCAAATAACGCATGTGCTGCGCACGGGTTGTGCCAAACATGCCAATGACATTGTCGCGAACAGCCCGCCCTCTCAAGTAGAGCATTCTAGAGCCCGTGTTACGGGGCAGACTGTGTGGCATGGGGTCGCCGTTATTGTCAAGCTCACTACTACTACTGCCGCTGCTGCTGTCGTCATCACTGTCATCGCCTGACTCGTCGCCTTCAGAAAGGCGAAGGTTGTGCAACACAGCACATGCCGCGACAATGTTGGCTGCACGTTCCGGCTCGTAGAGGAGGGTGCGATATCGCTGAAGACAGCGGAAACGGCTCTTTAAGAGCCCAATGCACTTCTCCACTACGGAACGCATGGCGGCATGTGCTGTGTTGTACTGCCCCTCGGCTGTGTGCACTGGAGGATGGCCAGGAACCGGGGTCAGGAGCCACGGCTCCAAGGGGTAGCCACTGTCACCTGCACAAAGATCGAAATAGTACATTGAGTACTCCGCTGACGAGAGGCAAGTTGTCAACTGAGGAAAGCTACAGCATCATTCAACAAAGGTAGACTTCAGGGTTGCAAGTCCCAAGTAAAAGCATGAGTTGAGCATGTCCATACCCGACACAAACTCTTAACCAATTTACAAGTGCACTACTCGGTGCCTGCCACAAACAAGAAATCAACACTTGTTGGTGCTATCAATGACAGTAGTAGCAGTAATGTGTGTTCATTTCTTCTGCTTCTGGCAGTCACTGGGTGCGGAAAGCACTAATACGTGTTGCTTTCGTCAGCTCCTCGCAGACACATAATGTGCTTGTAACTTAACACTTCGAACATTGCCAATGGTGGCAGTCAATGTCTTAATTTTCTTTTTTTACTCCGGAATTACTCATGTTCTTGTGGTTTGGTTAAAAGTTTGGGTTGGAGCGGACACGGCGTTCTGCGCTGCTGAAGCGTGACTGCGCCAAAAAAAATGTTTTTTTCTCACCGAGGAGGTATTCCCCGGCATTCACGATGCGCCCCGCTTGGAACCGCCGGCGCAACCATGTCGTCCGCCAGACAAAAGCGTCGTGGTCCGACCCCGGTCGCATAGGGTCCAAGGCCAAGATTTTCATGTCCGCGTCGCAGATCTGAGGTAAAACGTAATCCAGAGAAAGTGCCCGTTGGCAAGAGCAACGTAACTTTCAAAAAGGATCGCAGAAAACGTGAGTTTTACTTACGAACATGCAGTTGAGGGCGTAGTATCCCTTGCGGCACATGAACACAGCCTTGCGCTCACCCTTGGGTGCGATAATGGCTATGAGGCTGCCGTCTACGCATCCGATGACGCCGGGGATAACGCCGCGCCGAAGGAAACCCTCCTTCACGGCTGCCTTTTCCTCGGCTGTCTTTGGAAAATGGACCCACTTGTTACGGGCCCCTGCGTTCACGACAGCCTCTGCCACACGTCGCACGCACTCGCTCACCGTCGACTGCGACACACGGATCGTCTCCTCGCTCCCAACGGACGCTTGGAAGCTCCCGGTAGCAAAGAAGCGCAGCGCACACAACACTTTCCGCTCCACCGACAGTCCCGTTGCTCGCTCAGCTTCTAGTTCCCCCGCCAGTTCCTCGCACAACAACCGCACCGTTCCCTTCGAGAGGCGAAAACGCCGTCGAAAATGGTCATCCGGCATGTCAAACGCGTCGTCTGGCTCTCCCTGTTCACGTCGACGACGGCGAATAGCCACGGCCATAGCGATCAGGGGGGCGGCCATTTTTTTTATGCCTTCGGAAACGACCCTGCCGCTGGCCGTGCCAAAAATCCGTGCCTTTTGCTCCGCATAATGAGTGCGTCAACGTCACGATGACGATTACAGTTTTTGCGGGTTCCTGACGTCGCATGATTGACAGACAAAATGGGCGCGGCCCAGTCATTTTCGACCAATGGCTGCTCAGTGATGGCGGCTAAAGGCATAGAAAAAGTAATAGAATTCCTACAAAATCGCACCCCTGAATGCATCTCGAGTTAATCGCGTGGGCACTCAATCAATGAGGAAACTGGCCTTCACACCCCAGGAGATGCCGATAACTACCGCCATCCAAAAGGAGCGAAAAAGGCAGCAAAATGTTGACCGCCGAATAGCTGTCAAGTTTCAACATTTATTTGGCCGCGCTTTAGGAATGTGTGCGAGAAGCGGTGGCGTGGGCGGGGAGGGGGGGGATTTATATGCGTCTTAATTTCGGGGGGGGTGGGGGGGGGGGCGGGCGCCCACCGGGCGCCCCTCTTGGGTACGTGCCTGGCTCAAGCCCATTTCTATTCGTCTGGGAATTACTGCACCATGCACTGTACACGATTTCACGCATTCGCAAACTACATTGTATTGATTGCGAATCTCCCATCGGCTTAATTTTTCTTTAGACAATGGGACAATGGAGTGAACGTTCGAGAAAACAATCCGTACGTGGTATATTGAATGTCAAATGCCTGAAAATATTCTGATGGAAAATAAAATACTGTGGGAATATATTTTTCAGGGGAGTCTTTAAGACCCAAATAATATTCTTAGCAGGAAACATATGCGTATTCACCCAGGGCAAAGCACTCATTGAATAACATTTACGTACTTTTTGTCGGTTACATATGTAATATCTATGGTGTCCTTAGTTATACGTAACGCAATTTACGCTGCAAGGCTTCGTCGCAACCGTATATTTACAAAAGGTCGCTTTTGTGCTACTCCGTGCTCAGTAAGAAAACTACCGATAAACTATGACAAATTGGTCAGCTTTTGTTAAGAGGTACTCGAAATATTGAATGCTGGACTGGAATATTCGAATGAAACGACCTTCAGCTATCGAAGGGAACACAGAATGTTTCATTATTTCCAAACTAAGAGAACTATCCAGGTCCCGCGCAGTGCGTTTGAAAAACCTTTTATACTTCCTAAATGTGTGTAACGGTGTTCACAAGTGGACAGCGTTACAATTTTGTTGTCGTGAAGCATATTCCACAGACCTCGCTTCGTTGTCTTTAACCGAAAAGCTGAAGAAAGCAATTGATGGGGGCTACTACGCAGTTTCTGTGTTTGTAGATTTCACCAAGACATTCGACACTATCAACCACCACATTCTTTTTATGAAGCTCGACGCAATAGGCATTACTGGTCTCGCACTCTCATTAATAAAACATTACTAAACAGAAGTCAGTTTGTTAGTCTTTTGCATGATAAATCTAGGCCTAAAGTAACAAATATAGGAGCACCACAAGGTCCTATTCTCGGCCCACTTTATATATATATATATATATATATATATATATATATATATATATATATATATATATATATATATATATATATATATATATATAAAGTATAAATGCAATATATATAAAATACAATATATATAAATGATCTGCCAACTTCTCTTACTACTTCAGAATGCTTACTTTATGCAGATGACAAAACAATTGTTAGCACTGATAAATGCCTACAATCTCTGACACAATCTAAATGACCTGGCTAGCTTGGCGGCTTGGTGCTTCCATAATAAATTGCAAATTAATTCCACTAAAACCAAGTTTCTTGTCATTCACTCTAACCATCGAGTACGTAATTATATCCCGCCAATATATATAAATCAATCTGCAATTGAAGCAGAAGAAAAGGCTAGGTTTTGGGGGATTCAACTGGGTGTCACTTGAAAATTTCAGTCGCATATTGCTCACCTGCGAAGAAAAATGGCTTACGGCATACATGTTTTAATTCAATCGCGTGATATATTTTCTCAGCCTACATTACTTTCGTTATACTGCGCTTTTATTCATTCCCGTATTAATTACTGCATCACATCTTGCGGCAATACCTACAGCAGCCTTGTTTGTCTCCCTTCAACCTTTACAAAATCAATCCATTACAATACTTCGCCGTAGTCCCTGTTGCAGTGACGCGAAAGCCCTCTTACATGCCAACAACTTCGTAACGGTTGACGACACTTTCAAATACAAGCTAGGTATATTATTATTGAAGCAAATCAACAATCAGCTTCCTGTGTTCATCACCCCTCAATCCAACCTAGGGAATACTAACTTGTCAAGGTTTGCACATAATAAGAATTTTATTTTACCTTAAGTTCATACCAACTATGGTAAAAAAACGGCATACTTCACCGGAATCCGTTACTGGAATACCATACAACCGGCAATCAAAATCTCTCAATCATTTGGCAATTTAAAAAAAGAACTGAAAACCTTGATCCCACCCATGTCATATTCCGCCTAATTTTGGTTACTTCCTTTTTCTTATTTTTGTTCTTTCGCTCCCTATCATACCTACCTGATCACAACGTTTTGTTGAGGAAACATCCCATCAGGGGTTGTTTTACATTGCTGGAAATATATGGGACTTCCTTGTTTGCTTTTTTTTCGCTTATTTTTAGTATTTTTCACCCTGTAACCATCCGTCAACTGCTTCGGATTGTTCAATCACCTTTGTTATCTTATCGTTTGATTTCACTACTATTGTTTCTTTCTTCATTTTTTTATTTGCTTTGCCTGCGATGTATCTTATTGTTTGTGTTCGCTACTGCTGTTAGCTACTTTAATTTTTAATATATTCACTACCATAGAAGGTCCCGATTCAGTCTGACTATGGGACCTCCTGTATATACAAATTTTGTTTTTCATTTATAGCTTAAATAAAATCACTTTTGACTGACTGGCACAGCAGTAGTCTTTCTCAAAGCATGCTCGGAACAATCTCTGGTTCCCGAAGGTCACCGTCCACCCCAAGGGACAGCGCCGATTGAGAACCACCAAATCGCCACCGGAACAGTCTTCAGTATTAAAGAACAATTGCCTCTTCAATGAATATTCCCTGTCTATGCCTTGGATCAGTCGCTGGTGAAAACAGCCGCCATGGACAGAATGCGCATGGCGTCGCCTTAACGCAAACGGCGCCTCATGGTTGCGATGAAGGCCACACGAGTAACCCTCCGAAAAACACCATGGTAGCCAACGCCTTTCCCTAGTCAGAGCCGTTCTTCCCATCAAGACGAGACACCAGTCGGAAGCTATGCACAGGGACGGCGTGTTGAGATTCGACTGCTCTTCGCTGGCACGCTGAGCTGCCGACTTTTGTTGCAGCAACTGTACAACGCAACCGACTCTTCTGTCCCACAGGCTCTGAGGTGTTTGGATCGCGCACGTGAGCCGCCGCCGTCGTGAGCCCGTCCTTGAGTACACCGTTCCTGTTAACACAAGCTCGGTCGACATTCGGAATGTCAATGTGCGAATTATGAGGCAAAGAATATTTCTATTTGAATACTGTTTGACCAAGAAAGCGTTTCTCGGTGGTTCATGCCCTGCCACACATCACCTGGTGCTCGAGCATTTCAACCCTGCGCACTGTTTCCTCGTCCTTCGGTGCTAGGCCGTGCTTGCGTCCCAGGTAGCGCAGAATGGCCTGGCTATGAGTCATCCGCACGTCGCCATCGATGATGTAGGGCAGGTTAGGGAAGTCCAGGTCCAGCTCGTACTTCACCGCCAGCCACTCGTCCCGGCTGGGTTCCGGGCCGTCGCCGAAGCCATACCTGCATTACGGTGGAAAAATGCTTAGGGTGGTTTCCCTTATTTTGTTCACATGACAGTCTGTTGGGCTCCTACAACTATCGACGTGGTCTTGCACACATCCGTTCCCCGCGTCCCGAAACTAGATCAATCTCACAACATCCGCAGTTACGATTAAGTGCGACCTGGTTCTTTTTTTTCTCCTTCAAAGCCCTTTGTACTAGTCGCAAAACATTTAAAGCAGCGATAAATTCTTGGAATGCAAGCATATTCAGTTTAACGTCCTGGGGAGTGCGAAGTTGCGTTCTATATGCTCAAAATTGTGAAGAGAATCTTCAATGTCATTCCAAATCGGTTAGTACATAGGGACAAAAATGCCCACTTCCAAGGAAATAATTATAACGGGAGCGAACGCATGCGTTCGGTTTAGGCAGCGAGACAATATGTGCTAAAATAAACTTTAAGGGTACACTAACTATACCTGCATTCATTTTTCTTGCACCAAGTGCTGCAAGACGCGACGGGGGCGGAACGAACACTGGATATGAAGCGGGCACGAGGTGACACAGGGGAGTGTTACAGTACTTAGCGCAAGAAAAATGAGTACACACCAACTAGCGCAATTCATAGCTCTTTTAAATACATGCATCATTTGAAGTTACATTAAAAACAAAGAAAGATTCAAGACATGTTGGAATGTATAAAGTGAAGCTTTAGTGAATCTTAATTAATTACCACACAACAAAATGCTCAATACGGAACTGTGTAGATTCCTGTCCCATGCAACAAGCAACCTCACTCAAGCGTTATGCCTAATGCATCGCACAGGTTCCAACTTTGTTTACGTGCTAAACCGTCCACAAGCTATGCCGAAATGCCAACAGCACATGACGCGAATTCACGTCGAAGCATCGATGTCACGAGAAAGGCGGCGATGTACGGTGTTTGTGAACGGAAGAAACTAACGAGAGGTACGCGCACGTAGAAGTACAACACACGCGTGCAGAGTACATTTCAGCATTCTATATCGCTTCTGTCGCAGTGGCACATAACCATTACAGAGGATATGCGAAGACTGGGCATTTATGCCCATACAAATACCCACTGTGCAATGAATACGCCTTCTTATACCATGCAGCCCTGGGCATGCCACAATACTCCCAACCTAGCGCCAATCCCTAATCCTACACTAGACCAGTGGGAGCAGCCCTGTCCAGATAAAGCTTGCGAGACCAGCTACTGCTGGTGGAGCGGGCTTAACCAGCGGTGACAATTTCTGGACTTTCGGACTCAAGAATCTACTCCCTGGCAGGTATATTTGGGTAGAACGGGGACCAGAAAGCTTCGCTTTAAATATTTCGCAGTGCAGCATAAAGGAAACCTTGACGCTGCCGTTAAGGGCGGCAGCTGTTTCCTACCTAGTTTATAGCTATGCCAAAGGTTGCCATAACAAGCTAATCACAAGAACAAGTCATGAAAGGAGGCACAGAAACAAGCAGTTGCTAAAAGACAGTTGGTGCACCAGCTAGCGCTGCCAACGGTAGCACCGAGATTCTAGTTCGGCAGCTTACAATTATTACTTTTCAATATGAAAGAAAAACAAGTTAAAAAAATAAAACATATGACACAACTTATAATGAAACCGTAAAGGACAGTCGTTTCTCCCCCTTTCATAGTGAGTTAAAAGGCCTGTGCGCTCTTTGGGCGCACTAATAAACAATTAAATTAAACAGTGCTGGGCGACAGATGCAGGTGATACTGGAAAGAAAGGAAAATCATGCTTTAATCAATTAAGCCCATTTCATCGGGCTCGTTGTCCAGCATTCTTAAGATGCGTTCGACCGTGACAACGTTTAGTTGGTTCTGAGCCTGTCGGATTCTTGGCTAGATTTGAGGCATAAATTGGACTCGACCTACGAAAGATGCCATAAAGAAATAAATTCTGTGGAAATCCAAAATGGGGAACGGTTTCAAGAAACAAAGTTGTCAGACGTTGGTAGAGGCGAGCCCTTAGAACGAAAACTTCTTAGAAACACCTTTGCAATTTACCAAAATCTTCGAATCTGCATAACATTCTGTTCAAGAAGGCGAAGACTCCAGGGTCTAGATGTAGTAAAAGAAATACCCAAGTTAGTGGACAAATTCAAAGCCGTCTCTGTAGCACAAGTGCTAGTACAAGGCACGCGTAATGCCAAGGTTGCAAGTTCCACTCCCACCGGCGACAAGCTATCTTTTTGTCTCTTTTATTCCTTTTTTATTATTACTTTCTACATTACAGTTCAAACCAAAGTTAATTTCTTTACGAGGAGTGACATGTGTTTTTTTGTCGCTGTTAGCTACGTTCGGGTGGATGGCAGTGCTGGTATAAAACATGTGGTTTAGCACAGCCAGAAAGCGTTCCGGGCAGAGAAGCCAAACGGCGCTCAGCACGTAAGCGTGCACGATAAGAAGTACGCGAGGTTGTAGAAAGAATAGGAGGCGCTCTAATGTAACGCAGTGCCATATCGTATACTTGAAACTAGATCGCGAAATAAATTGCGTAAACGTTCAACACGCGCGCAACGAATCCGCGCCGACCTTGAACACGGCAAGGCTTCACATATTGGGGTGATGTATAGGAGAGTCTTCTTAATCATTCAAGGAAATACAAATATGGGGCAAAGCGGTTGGAAAACAAGATGTGGCTGCTTCCCACTTCCCACCATTTAGTCTTCTTTCTTAAAGGCGGCAAAATGGGAAGCTTGGGTCTGAAATAAAGGCGATATACCTGAATACCGTAGCTAAAAAAAATACAAGAAAAATGCATAGCTAGTGCACCTTTAGGCATGCTAGAAATTGGGATGCAGTAATATTGTTTTCATCTGAAACTTTCTTCATTAACAGGGAATTTCGTTCAGAACGTAAAGTAGGATTTGGCTTTGGTGCCTGTGTTCGGTTCCTTCTTCCCCGAGCTCCATTTTACTGTTGAAATAAAGCGCATCTGAGCCAATCCGACGTTGGCATCGCGCTCGGTAGTCACAAAATGTGTCAAGCCTCAAGGAAACATAACGTTTGAGCGATTCTAGGCGCTATAATATTGCCAACATTGTTTAGGTTGAATATAACATGAAACCAGAATGGACAAGATGCCCCAAGTGAGTCCCTCGCCATCTACACACGATTTGCAACGAAGCTCCCCTTACTGTAAATAACACTATCTGCATTCCGTATGACAAAAATCCTTCTCTCGGGCAACAAGTATGCACGAATATGCCGTATCGGAAGGGAAATTGAGGATTCCTACTGAGTCTTCAAGATCGGAGCACGCAGGTTTCAATTCTGCAATGGTCACGTTAATTAGTGTCAAAGTAATCAGAGCCATAGTAACTACAGATAATTCAACGCTCAGTTGTTAGCCAAGCAGTGATTATATTAGTTTTGCTTAACGTCTGCCAGCGCTATAATGAGTAAGTAGCTGGAAAGAGAACTCTGCAATTGACCGTCTCTAAATTTTGGCACTTCCGAATTGAAGCAGTTGGTATGTTTTCATTTCAGTCACAGCTAACGTCTCAATTTTTGTAATGATATGAAATAAGCAGTCCCATTCTGGACAGTGTTGGCTTGCGGATCAACTGGGCCTCTTTAAATATCCGACCAAAACTACTACAGCGTTTACAGAGATAACAGTGGGCAGCAGTGAACTAGCTTAAGCTGCTAAAATGATCTGAAAAGTGTATTTTAATAACTTCTTTCATAAAAGTATATTTATTCGTTAAAATCGAGGGTACAACTTCTCCTTTAGTGAACTTAGCTCCGAAACCCTATAGTCTGCACGTGCGTCAGAAGTCATAGACTTCCATCTATTTTCGCACATTTGACCCATTTTGGCACAGAAAATGTAACAAAAACTTGTTAGGTTAAGTCTGGTTATCCTATAACGCAGTCTAGTCCATCAACAATAAATAATGAACTCCAATTGAGTAGGTATTACCAATGTACATAAAGTTGCAGTAAGCTAAGGCATAAACCTAATGTAGCCGGCAACTGAATTTCGTCATCGCATCTTTTTTTGGCTTACCGAGCTTCACGGTGAACTGAAATTTGCTATTGTAGCGTTATTTGCTGATGCAGCTGAAGCGTCGTTGATGCGCTTGGCGTCTGGCTGCCAGTCAAAAGCAGAGTTAACCGTTTCTACAAGGCACGTGCGAAGACGCTGCGGCACTGAATCTGCACGGAGCGCAGCAACCTGACTACGCCGACAGTATCCTTTGTAATAGCATGTGATCTCGCTCGCCTGTAGGGTGTATTGTGTTCCCTCGCGCGATCAGCGCAGGCTAGACCATGGAACGACACACAAATGTACGCCTGCACTTCGATCCGCGTACAGGCGCATCGTCACGACAGCACGTACGGTTGCAAGGACGCGACGAAGTGCCTCGAAAAGCGCCTCGCAATTTCTGTCCGTTACAGATCACCGACTGTATAAGCGCGCGATCAACGCCCCCAGTTATGCCATATCAGTAGAGAGCTAATAGTGATATTGAAAGGATGTCCTAAAGGGTGACTGTAAATACAAGCGAGTCTAGCCTGGCAATCGAGGGCAGCAACTGCTCCGCCCGAGCATTTCTTGCAGCACCACTTGGTAACGTTATCTCACGTCGAACAAACCACATTCTGAGAAATGCGAGACGAAGGCGCTTGTAAGCATTTCTGTTCCTACAAAGGTGCCTGCAACGCCTCGTGTTTTTTTAACAGAATCGAATGCTAGTGGTAAGAAGGGATTACTAGAATGAACAAAAAATTTTCGGCATGACCGTTCTAATGTTGCCAAGCCGTATGCTTGTTGGGGTCTTAATATTACAATATTCCTATTTATTTATCTATTTATTTTATTTATTTATTACAGAACCCACAGCGCCAGTGTGGCATTACAGTGGGGGGGGGTCAAATAGTTTATACAACAAACAGTACAAGTCATTTCATAATAAATGCAAAATAATTTACGTCACAACATATACATCCTGAGAAACACAACTTCAGAATATGTTATCTTAATGAAGAAAAAGAAAGATACATCGTCAGACAGCATTGGTCCTTAGAGCACAACTTCATTCATCAAAAGAACATGTTATAACAAGGAAGAAAAAATGCATCGTTAGACAGAATTGTTACAGAGTCCTGCGGTACCCTGTTCCAGTTTGAAATCGTCCTGGGGAAAAAAGACATTCTTAGCATTTGGGTATTGCACTTTATTTCTCTTACTTTATTCACATGATCTAGATGTAAAGATACATAATCAGGCCTAAGTATGTACTTATCGCGTTCAATACCAGTTCTAGAATGAAATATGTTATGAAAGAACTTTAACCTGAGTGATTTTCTTCTTTCCTCTAATAGTTCCCAGCCAAGATTCTCTTTCACACGTGATACGCTGAAATGCCTAGAGTAATTACGGAACACAAAACGAGCCGCTAAATTTTGCACTCGTTCTAACTTTTGTATGTCAACCTTTACCCAAGGGTCCCATACAGTGCAAGTATAATCGAGGACAGATCTAACATTCGTATTATACAGGAGTTGATTAGTTTCCGAAGGAAAATGTTTCCCATTTCGTCGCAAGAAACCTAGTACCCTACACGCCTTGGCTGATACGTATTCAATATGTCGGTGCCATGACAGATTGGAGGTAAAACAAACACCAAGATATTTGAACTCGGCTACAGATGACAGCTGTTGAGTGCTTATTTTGTATTTAAATTGATGAGGAGTACGTTTTCTTGTAAAAGACAGGTGAACAGTTTTCTGCAAATTTATACGCATGCCCCAATTTTTGCTCCAATCCGTAACCTTGTTCAGGTCGTCTTGCAAGGCAAGACGATCATTTTCATAATGAATAACTCCATATAACACACAATCATCTGCGAATAAACGTATAGGAGATGAAATATCAACACATATGCCATTCATGTAGATTAAAAATAGAAGAGGGCCCAGGACGGATACCTGTGGTACTCCTGATGTTAACTCAATGTCATCCGAGTGTTGCCTATTTAAAATGTTCTAACATTTTAAAACACTTTAAACATTTTAAAACATATAAAATGTTCTAACATCGTTCGTTAACGAAGCTTTCCCTCAAGTCTAAATGTTTTAAGGCAGTTTGGCGTGTGCGTATCATGGCAACGCACGCTTATATCGCCTTCCGTTTCTCTACCACGGATGCGCTTTAAAACCACGGCGCTGCAATTTTGCTTTCCTTTCCTTCCTTCTTCTCCGCCCTTAAACTGGCTCTCTTAACTACTACACGCAGAGACAAAGCAACAGCGAGCGCATGCGATCCCATAGATGAGATATATACATATATATATATATATATATATATATAAAATTATCAGTCATAGCTCTCGTAGTATAGCCCTCTGGGCCTTTCCTTTTTTTTCTTTCGAAAGTATTCCTATTAGGGTTATTATAATTACACGAAGGTATTTCGCCCACGTCAGCAGCAGCCCTTAAGATAGTTATTCTGGCGGCTAGCTTCCCACGATATGCGTGCCGCCCCCTCACCTGGTTAAGCTGTTCCTAGACGCCAGAGTTATACTATGTCCGCGCAACCTTGAGCGATCGGAAAGCGCGTTTTCCCCTCTTGGCCGGCGGAGAAGGCCCTCTCGGTGAGCGCATATTTCCCCTCATCTTTTAAGAGGTTCAATACTTACAAGCATTGGTCTCGCAAACCATATTTATTTCAAGGGAATTTTCCACGTCTCAATAATTTCTCTCGTCGTATTCGAGTGCTGATTGCCGTGCTATCGTTTGATAACGAAGCTTTCCCTCAAGTCTGAATATTTTAAGGCAGTCTTCCTAGCCTCTAAAGCCGCTCGAGTTCGCTCTTCTCCTCGGGCGGCCATTTTTCCAAGAAAGTATGCCTTCCAACCCTTATAACCAACCTTTATATATAGCCTTCATTGATTACGAAAAAGCATTTGATTCAGTCGAAACCTCAGCAGTCATGAAGGCACTACGGAATCAGGGTGTAGATGAGCCATATGTAAAGATACCGGAAGATATCTATAGCGGTTCCACAGCCAGCGTAATTCTCCACAAAGAAAGCAACAAAATCCCATAAAGAAAGGCGTCAGACAGGGAGATACGATATCTCCAATGCTATTCACAGCATGTTTACAGGAGGTATTCAGAGACCTGGAGTGGGAAGAATTGGGGATAAAAGTTGATGGAGAATACCTTAGCAACTTGCGATTCGCTGATGATATTGCCTTGCTTAGTAACTCAGGAGACCAATTGCAATGCATGCTCACTGACCTGGAGAGGCAACGCAAAAGGGTGGGCCTGATAATTAATCTACAGAAAACTAAAGTAATGTTTAACAGTCTCGGGAGAGAAAAGCAGTTTACGATAGGTAGCGAGGCACTGGAAGTGGTAAGGGAATACATCTACTTAGGGCAGGTAGTGACCACGGATCCGGATCATGAGACTGAAATAACCAGAAGAATAAGAATGGGCTGGGGTGCGTTTGGCAGGCATTCTCAAATCATGAACAGCAGGTTGCCACTATCCCTCAAGAGGGCAGTGTATAACAGCTGTGTGTTACCAGTACTCACCTACGGGGCAGAAACCTGGAGGCTTACGAAAAGGGTTCTGCTGAAATTGAGGACGACGCAGCGAGCTATGGAAAGAAGAATGATAGATGTAACGTTAAGGGATAAGAAAAGAGCAGATTGGGTGAGGGAACAAACGCGGGTAAACGACATCTTAGTTGAAATCAAGAAAAAGAAATGGGCATGGGCCGGACATGTATTGAGGAGGGAAGATAACCGATGGTCATTAAGGGTTACGGACTGGATTCCAAGGGAAGGGAAGCGTAGTAGGGGGCGGCAGAAAGTTAGGTGGGCGGATGACATTAAGACGTTTGCAGGGACAACATGGCCACAATTAGTACATGACCGGGGTAGTTGGAGAAGTATGGGAGAGGCCTTTGCCCTGCAGTGGGCGTAACTAGGCTGATGATGATGATAATGATGAACATAAATGTCCAAGCCGAACTGCCTACATTCTACGCAAGCATCGCATGATGAAAACCGCTCTAGGAGAATACTTGCGCGCCGCATAAGCAGTTCGACGATTACTTTGTTATGGGAAAAAATTACAAACATGTTCATCATCAGCATGGTTAAGCCTACTGCAGGGCAAAGGCATCTCCCATACTTCTCCAACTACCCCGGTCATGTACTAATTATGACCGTGTCGTCCCTGCAAACTTCTTAATCTCATCCGCCCACCTAACTTTCTGCCACCCCCTGCTACGCTTCCCTTCCCTTGGAATCAAGTCCGTTGCCCTTAATGACCATCGGTTATCTTCCCTCCTCATTACATGTATTGCCCATGTCTTTTTCTTGATTTCAACTAAGATGTCATTAACTCGTGTTTGTTCCCTCACCCAATCTGCTCTTTTCTTATCCCTTAACGTTACACCCATCATTCTTCTTTTCATAGCTCGTTGCGTCGTCCTCAATTTAAGTAGAGCCCTTTTCGTAAGCCTCAAGGTTTCTGCCCCGTAGGTGAGTACTGGCAAGACACAGCTATTATACACTTTTCTCTTGGGGGATAATGGCAACCTGCTGTTCGTGATCTGAGAATGCCTGCCAAACGCAACCCACCCCATTCTTATTCTTCTGATTATTTCAGTCTCATGATCCGGATCCGCGGTCACTACCTGTCCTAAGTAGATGTATTCCCTTACCACTTCCAGTGCCTCGCTACCTATTGTAAATTGCTGTCCTCTTCCAAAACTGTTAAACACTACTTTAGTTTCCTGCAGATTAATTTTTCGACCCACTCTTCTGCTTTGCCTCTCCAGATCAGTGAGCATGCATTGCAATTGGTCCGCTGAGTTACTAAGCAAGATAATATCATCAGCGAATCGCAAGTTACTGAGGTATTCTCCATTAACTCTTATCCCCAATTCTCACCAATCCAGGTCTCTGAATACCTCCTGTAAACGCGCTTCGAATAGCATTGGAGATATCGTATCTCCCTGCCTGACGCCTTTCTTTATTCGGATTTTGTTGCCTTTTTTATGGAGGACTACGGTGGCTGTAGAACCGCTATATATATCCTTCAGTATTTTTACATACGGCTCGTCTACACCATGATTCTATAATGCCTCCATGACTGCTGAGGTTTCAACAGAATCAAACGCTTTCTCGTAATCAATGAAAGCTATATATAAGGAGGGGTTATATTCCGCACATTTCTCTATAACCTGATTGATAGTGTGAATATGGTCTATTGTTGAGTAGCCTTAACAAAATCCTGCCTGGTCCTTCGCTTGACAGAAGTCTAAGGTGTTCCCGATTTTATTTGCGATTACCTTAGTAAATAGTTTGTAGGCAATGGAGAGTAAGCTGATCGGTCTATAATTTTTCAAGTCTTTGGCGTCCCCTTTCTTATGGATTAGGATTATGTTAGCGTTCTTCCAAGATTCCAGTACGCTCGAGGTCATGAGGCATTGCGTATACAGGATGGCCAGTTTTTCTAGAAAAATCTGCCCACCTTCCTTCAACAAATCTGCTGTTACCTGATCCTCCCCAGCTGCCTTCCCCCTTTGCATAGCTCCCAAGGCTTTCTGTACTTCTTCCAACGTTAATTGTGGGATTTCTAATTCCTCTAGACTATTCTTTATTCTCTTATCGTCATGGGTGCCACTGGTACTGTATAAATCTCTACAGAACTCCTCAGCCACTTGAACTATCTCATCCATATCAGTAATGATATTGCCGGCTTTGTCTCTTAACGCATACATGTGATTCTTGCCAATTCCTAGTTTCTTCTTCACTGCTTTTAGGGTTCCTCTGTTCCCGAGAGCATGTTCAATTCTATCCATAGTATACTTCCTTATGTCAGCTGTCTTACGCTTGTTGATTAACTTCGAATGTTCTGCTAGTTCTATTCTAGCTGTAGGGTTAGAGGCTTTCATATATTGGCGTTCCTTGATCAGATCTTTCGTCTCCTGCGAAAGCTTACTGGTATCCTGTCTAACGGAGTTACCACCGACTTCTATTGCACACTCCTTAACGATGCCCGCAAGATTGTCGTTCATTGATTCAACACTAAGGTCCTCTTCCTGAGTTAAAGCCGAATACCTGTTCTGTAGCTTGATCTGGAATTCCTCTATTTTCCCTCTTACCGCTAACTCATTGATCGACTTCTTATGTACCAGCTGCTTCCGTTCCCTCCTCAGGTCTAGGCTAATTCGAGTTCTTACCATCCTGTGGTCACTGCAGCGCACCTTGCCGAGCACGTCCACATCTTGTATGATGCCAGGGTTAGCGCATAGTATAAAGTCTATTTCATTTCAAGTCTCGCCATTCGGGCTCCTCGACTTCCACTTTCGACTATCCCGCTTGCGGAATAAGGTATTCATTATCAGCATATTATTCTGTTCTGCAAAGTCTACTAATACCTCTCCCCTGCTATTCCTAGTGCCTATGCCATATTCCCCCACTGGCTTGTCTCCAGCCTGCTTCTTGCCTACCTTGGCATTGAAGTCGCCCATCATTATAGTGTATTTTGTTTTGACTTTACCCATCGCCGATTCCACGTCTTCATAGAAGCTTTCGACTTCCTGGTCATCATCACTTCCTGGACAAACAAGTTGTCTTGTCTATAAAGAAAGTGTCAGCTGATGCCTGTATTAATTTTTTTTCAGCTTACTGACGCCGCTCTTGTCTCACACTCCTACGTCTGTAGGCCGTATTACTCTACGGGCAACGCAGCTCACCGAATTGGAGCGCGCTGCCCAACTCCTACCACGCACACCCAAGATAAGGCAACCGCTTGGCTCAAAAGGCGCCGTTCACGCGTTTGTGTAGAGGTCGAGTGCCCTTCCATGAAGGCTGTATCAGCGTTGTTTGCACTTGGATTCGTAAAAAACGCCACAAAGCGCGACGAAGAGAACGGTCCGCTGTCAGCGAGCCAACCAGTGTAGACGACACTTCCCGAGTTACGGCGGCAGTGCACTTGACCTTAGTGGTTGCACAACTGCGGCAAAAAGTGGCGACGCTTTGTACCTGTGCGTGATCGACGCCGCGAGGGGGCGTGCCTTCAAACGTGTTGCCACCATTGTTCAGAGGCCGTCCTAGGATCGTGACAATGCGCTTTTTGCAATGGCAGACAGTAGGCGAAGCTAGGAAAGGAGCCGTCTCCCTTAAATAAAATGAGAGAAAGCTTGAAAATGTGTTTTTTTTTTGTTCGTGATCTCTTCAATATACCGATTACATATTTCACAATTTTGTTGCAGAACATTAATTACGAAACGAAATAACATATTCTTAGACGTTAATTTGTTCTAGCGTAAAAGATGACCTCTTGAAATTGTTTGTCAATGTGAAAGGCAATAATTATGAGTAACCAAATTCGCCATCGAATGGTCGTGCTTGAGATAGAGCGTCAATACAAGTTCAATAAAAAAAAACTTGTTTCGCGATGCTGAATGCGCCGGTGCAACGGCTGAAACAGGTATAAGAAGCTTGCAGGTATATTATAGACGGTAATATTGGAAAATTTCAAAAAATGTTTGATGCTGGAAAGATTTCAAAAATATTTTACATACTTTGGGGCTCATCTTCTCAAACAATAGTCATCTATCTTGCGTGACTTTACTGAACGCTGCGCGTCCTATCCATTCACAATGCTATATATCGCATTGATATGAGCGTGCCGTTCGTGACACTTACGTACAGGAAACGCAATGTTAAAAGCAAGGCACGTCAGATGGGTTATTGTCTGGGACAACATATTCCCCCAAAGAGTGCAAGCTTTTGTAAGAGAAATAAGAATAAAGAAGGTTCGTCTTGAGCGCATGAAGTTGTTTCAGTTCGCTAAATCACGTGGTGGTGACTTCAAACTTACCTTCAATAAGCTGAAAATAGGCAAAAAAGCCTACAAGTATAATGCTCGTACTGACGACTTAGAAGAGATGGACAGCTACCACAGTTCGCCACATCTCGGAAGACAGCACATAAGCACATAATCTCATTGTTGCGAATTGTCGAAGTGTAAAAAAATATTTAAAAAAGAACATTAGTTTGAATCCTTCTGGAATTGACATAACGTCATGTAGCGATTGGTACAGAATCATGGCTAGAAACTACAGTCTACAAGGGTGAAATATTTCTTTCAGACTACAGTGTATACAGAAAAGACTGGAACAGCCACGGTGGTGTCTTTGTTTTGATCCACAGCAGTGTGAGCAGCACTCCAATCAACGTGAACAGCAGCCTTTCTGAAACGGTCCTGTGTAAGGTGATGCTCGCAAAGTGCTACTCCGTAGCAACTGGATCGTCTTACAGGCCTCCAAAACACAGGTCACCGGAGCATTTCTCTGAATTGAAAGACGTACTGCTTTCTTTAAACACAACATATATTATTCTTAGTGGCGACTTTAACTTTCCCCATATGAGAAATGGGAAAGCTTTCAAGCGAAAAATAATTGAGCTCTAACCTCCACAGCATTTTGCGAGGCGATAAAAGCCAATTTCCTGTTCCCCTCCTAATAAAGTTAGAATCAGCTAACGAAAGCGTACTAGATCTGTTTCTCCGTAACGATCGAGATCTTGTGTCAAGCATCACCGGAATTCCTGGAACAAGCGAATTTGAAGTCGTTCCTGGAAAATTAACGTACACTGCTATGCGCCGAAGAAGCCCACCGCCCTAAAAGCAGTTTTTTTTATATATAAAGCAGATTACTTGCACCTATATCTGGAACTCGTCCGCTTTCTACCAGAATTACGACGCCAAACCTCAAAGATTGACGCAAATTCTGCCTGACGTTTCTTTAAAGCTTAACTACTGTCACTGGTTCAAATTCACGTCCCATGGCGCATAGCATCATCCCCGCGACACTGATAAGCCAAGGGTGAACCGCAACGTTTGATCAATTATTAACAGAAGGCATCGATTATGTCACAAATATAGCGGATGTCCGGATTCCGACAGGTATGTTCAGATGAAAAATTGAAACATGTATGTTTAGTTTGTTTAAATATGTAAACAAAAGAAATGAGAAAACCTGAGGCTACATATCTGAAGCACATTAAGTGACAAACTAAAATCTAATCCGAAAAATCTCTGCATGTCAAAAGTGAAAGAAACAGTAAAGTAGCCGTCCCTGATAATATATATGACGTAAATTATGGTGAAGAGATAAGCAGCAAAGTTGAGCACTTTAATCACTACTCCCAATCAATATTTTCCGGCACTGCTGCTATCACGGAAGACTTACCAATTTCTAACGACTTCGAACAAATGGAACACAGAAATAACAGAACATGGAGTTGCTTCGATACTCAGAAACGTTAAAGTTAGTTCGGCGTTTCGTCCCGATAACATTCGAAACTATATTTTTTTTTATTCACCACCCCTTCCAGTCCGTGAAGATGGACTGGAAGGGGTGGTGAGTGGTGAGTTTTACATGCAGGTCCAGTCGGTGCAACTGGCACAGCGAAGTTGTGCCAGTTGCACCGACTGTTACACCATGCATGTAAAACTCCGCAAGCAGTCTATATTGTACAAATTTTTCACCATTCTTTCACCTCCTTTTCGCTTTTGCATGCTCCGCGTGGTGAGCATGCTTTAAGAGCGCTGCCGTTTAAACTTGGCATCTGTGGCGCGCAGCTCGGCGTCAGCCCTACGACGACGAGCCTGTTGAAGAGCCAACTCTTGCTGACGCTCGACGTAGGCAGCTTCTTCCTCGGGAGTACGCACTACTCGTGGTCTTCCCATAGTTGTAGCTGGGATGGAATGTGCGGAAACAATAATATAAAGCTCTGTATATCGGGCGCAAGGTCCTCCACTGGAGATGTGGTCGCTGCGATCGTTTTGACGATTGGTTGGATTGGTTTGACTAAGCTGCGAGATTGCGCTTCTCCAAAGCATTTCTTGGCTTCCAGGCTTCCTGCTATTAAGGTACCATACCGAGTAAATCATTTTTAGAGATTGTCATTCTTTATTTATCTGCAGACTTTGACTAGGCACTTCTTCTAGCTGCGGGCACTTCTTGCTGGCGCAAGAAGTGCCGGCAGCCACGTGCTCCAAGTATCGCGTTTCAATCGCTGGGCACTGTCCATTGGCCGCAAAACACCAACATAACATTTGTTTCTTTCGCGGCAGTCCGGGCGGCAGGGTAGATCGGCGTCGATATATTCGACGCCGATCTGGCTCGACCGCCGAAAATGCACCGTGTGACAACCGTATACTATTCGCGTATAAGATATCATTCTCACAGGGGGAAAGCGGTTACTTGCACTCGCTTTCCTCCTGTTGAGCACTTTTCCTCTTCGGCTAGGTCACGTGGCCCGTTTTAGCGAAGTCGGACAACGACGACACAGGGTCCGCATAAACAGCTTCGCTGTAAAAACTGTGCTGCATCCTTCGCCCCATTCTTAGGAATTCTTTCTCACACATTCAATGAAGAGGGGTCCCTGGCCAAATATTAGAAAAGTGTTAACACAGTCCATGTATTTGAAAGCGGCGACAGGACAAACAAACAAAATGACAGACCTCTTACATTAATGGGCGTGTCATGCAAGTTACTGGACCATATAATATACGCTAAGAGGGTCACCTACGGAACTGTTCATTTTGACCCACGTGGCATGTGTTCGGAAGCGGTTTCTCGTGTGACACTCAGCTAATCGAATTCACCCATGACATTGCATGGTCAATAAATATGGTATACCAGGTTGACTGCGTGTGTCTGGATCTTCCCAACGCTTTTGATTCTGTTCCACATGACCTTATATTGCTAAAACTGTCCGCCATTCCAGCATCATTGATGAATTCGAGGCGTATCTGACTGGTAAAAAGCAGCGTGTTGTTCTTGAGGGTCCGACCTCAACATAGGCTAAACATTTATCGGGCGTTGTACAGGGGTCCGTCTTGGCCCCCCTGTTATTTCTCAAATTGATAAACGACATAGGGAAACATCTTTATAGTCCCATATCCGTATGCTGATGATATTTGCATATACCGCCTCATTACGTCCCCTACCGACTCAAGTATCTTACGAAGGGTCCTTCTGACAGTGTCCACGTGTCGAGCATGCTATTAATATCTGCCAAGTGCAATGTCACTCGCTTCACTAACAAGAGGGTACCCCGCTTGACAAAGATTACTTTCCACACACTGAAAAATCGATTGAGGTACGCACTAATAAGTACTTAAGCATTATGTTAAAAAAATAATCTTTCTTGGAATTACCATAGAGAGGGCGGGGCAACAAAGGGTAGCCGTATGTTAAATTTTGTAAAACGTGATTTCTGGAGAGCCCCGGCCAAACGTAAAGGAAACACTTTAACAAACGTTCGTCCGATGTTGGATTACTGTTGCTCTGCGTGGAACCCAGTAACAAACACATCCAGTAATCAGTTGCCCAGTTCAGTTCAGTTCGTTATCGCCTAGTATGATTTCACTCAGAACTCATCATAAATACGTGTTATTTGGGATGGCCACTCCTCGAAAACCGACGAGCATATTAACGACTTAAACTTTCCCTCGCCGTTTACACAGCAAGACTGGTTTGGGCAGCGTTAGGATCGGCCTGCAGGGGTACTGCTCTGCAAAGCTATTTCAGCCCGCTGCACGTGTTTCGATCGACCCGCGGTGGTGGCACCCTTCAAAGAACCAGCGAAGACAGCGCTAACTAACCATGAACTTACTTCAGAGAACTGCGGACTACGGCAGCGTCAATCCACCAGGCGCCTCGTTCGGAGAATCGGTGACGGCAGCAGGGCGGGCCACGTTTGGCACCCAACGTATTGTTGGTTGATTTGCCGGGTCTTCATGGTCTCTCTCGGCAGCAAGAAGAGCTTCCCCCCCCCCCCCCGCCTCCTAAAAGATTGCTTTGCGGTGCGTGGGCCCAAGGATTCGTCACAGTCTGCTGACACTAGTGGCGACTACAGGAGAAAGGCAGCTCTGGAATTTAGAGGCGCCGGCTGGGGTCAGGCGTGGCCACCTGGCTACGGGGTCGCGCTCAACTCGGGTTCGGGGAAACCAGTGCATACGTGTGTGTGCAAGCCCTCCCGCTCAAAGGCGGCTCGGATCGATGACTGGTCGAACGTTCTCTCACCTTGGATGAGAGAACCGCGTTCTCTCACCAAGGGAACTACGGAGCAATGGAGTGTTTATAAGCAGCTGTTGTCGGCTGCTAGAGTGTGCTCGTCGTCGTGCTCGTGATCTGCGTGCTCGTCAGTGTGTTTGAAGCTTCGTGCTCGTATGCTGTATGCTTCTTTTTGCGGGGCCCATTTGGGAGTCACGCTAGACTGTGTAAATGTATCGCTTGTTTAAAATGTAAATACTGTAAACAAACCCTGTACGCCCAGTTCCTCCCAAGTTCCTCTCTACGACCTTCCACCCTTACAAATGGTGGCAGCGGCGAGATCGTCCGACAACTCCTACAACTGTATGCCAGCAGTGGGATCGTCCGACAACTCCTACAGCAGGGACATGTACATGAAGATCCCAATTTACATATCACCCAGAACAGATCACCTGCTAAATGTACAAGACTACATATGCCATATCAGTTTATATAAGCATTCATTCTTTCCCAAAACTGCACCACGGCTGGAATAAACTGTCGCATGAAATTGTCGCGGCAACACCATCAGTGTCTGAAAATTTGTTGTCGCGACATTTGTGTGTTTAGTGCAAAAATTTGTTTTTCTTTAGACAGAATAACTGATTGACCTTTTTCTCTCTAAGGCGTTTAATATTAACCCCACGTGTAACGTTGCCTTTATCACTATATTATAGTATTGTGTTGGTTTATGCATTACATTGTATTCCTTTTCGATTTCGTAACCATAGCCGCAATGTTGTATTATTTACGTGCAGCTCGGGAGTTGACTTCGGGGAAAGCTTGCGCTGAAGCTACGAAAGTGACTGAGTGACCTTTCTGCGCTTCCTCGAAAGACCAAACCAGGACCCAAGTCATATTTGTACGGGTTTATTTTAATATATTTGGCATACAACAGGCAATAAATGCTACCCAAGCAGCAGAGAATTAGGGTGGTATTATGTAATTTAAAAGCAATAGTAGTACACTAGGGAAGCAATGGGGAATAAGTTCCAATCGGCAATAAATCGAGGAAAAATTGAAGAGTGATCAGTTCTAGTAGTACCACCTGTGTGTTGTATGATGGAAATTATGATCCCCGGTATAAACAGTTCTTTTTTCATGTATGGGAAGTAAAATTAAATTGAGCAGCCTTAAGCGACTATCCAGCGGGTGCAGCTGCCGTGGCTCAAAAATACTGAGCGATGAGAGACGAATAATCCGATAAAATGAAGCGTGCGGTGAGCTGCTGAATGCGCTCCGAATTCGAAGTGTTAATATCTTAGAAATTATCCGAAACTATTGCGCCATGCTCGGCGACAGGGCAAACTCAGGAACGATACGCTCCCAGCTTGGCGTTAGAAGGGCGCCCTTCTAACTTTTCTTGCAATAAAAGCTTATTAGACGCTTCGGAGCAGATGCCACTCCCTCATGGAGAGCAAAGTTTAGTGAGCTGTGATTTTAGTGATGGGGTGTACCGCCTCAAAGGTGCAGTTGGACTAGGCGGGAGTAAGCAGCGGAAGGATCCAGATTAATTCTGGCCTAAATATTGTAGCGCTCATTTATACTCGGGTTTCGTAGGATTTTTAACGATTGCACTCACACCTCGGCACATAAGCATTTTCGTATTTGGCCCCCAATGAGTATGCTGCTGCCGTATAGCCCAGGTGTCGAACCTGCGACGTATACAACTCCCTAACGCGAAGTTCCGACCGTGCTGAAGGAATATCCCGCTCAGTCGGCGCATATGTTTGAGCTACGCTGACGTATGTGTACTCAGTGGGTAACAGGCACCGATAGGCTTTCGAGCTACTGAGCGGGTGGCCAATGTGCGGGAAAACAGGAGGTAAAATCGAGCACATTAAAAATAGGAAATCTTACCATCGCTTTCCTATCGAAATCATGCGAGTGAAGGCGAGAGAAGTACGCACACCTGGGTCCTTTTCGACGCTGTTGAACAGCGTCTTACGAAACGCTACAACGCAAGTTCGTAAACAAACCTTAACAAGATACTACGCTCAGGCTATGTCAGTGGAGGACGCTGGATAGGTTTCCAGCAGCTGGGGCTTGTTAATTGCCAATGAAATCTCGGCACCACGGGCACTCCACACAGATTGGAATGCTACCAGCATGGCGGAGAGAAGAACGCCGAAATAATTTACAGAAGAACAAAAGTGTGGCTGGCAAATTTTTTTTAATTCCACCTATAATCCTCATACCGAATGAAACATTTGAGCGAAGAGTTCTGCACAATGGAAGCACGTCACCCTGTTCTGGCACGGCGCCATAAAGGAATGCTCGAAATCCCCGCCCCTGCCTCATGTCGCCTTCACAATGTGTGGCGCATGCCGTAACCGGACGCGTATTTACAATTTAATTGCTAGTAGGTACAGTGGGGCGTGGTACTTGCGGATACGCTGCGCGTGTGTGCGCATGCGCGAGTAAGAGCGGGTGCGTTGGAGGAAATGTGGGGACGTTAGCTCCTTGAATATATGACTCTACCTAGGCACTACGGAGGAGTTTCTTAGCATGTGTTGTATGTGTTTGTCCCTAGGCGTGCCGGCAGAAGTCGCAGGGTGCAGTAATGATGAACATAGCATGGCAAGTTGGCGGCTGGATGTAATTATATCTACTGAATCGTATTTTTTTTTTTTACTAATTGAAGCAAAGTGTCATTATTTCACATTATTGGCGGCCCCTTTAGTTTACCAAAGCGGCAACGGGAACACCAAAGCTTCGGCCTCCGCGGCCCCAACCCACGGACCAGTCCGGGTTCTAGCTTTGGTGTCTCCGCTACCCTTTGGGTGTCCAGGAAATCCTGCGCCTCCTGCTTTATTAGAGAGATTTAGAATAGGGGCCCAATAGTTTCGGGCCCCAAAGAGCTTTGCGGGTGTTAGCGTTGGGGCACGCACGAGTTAAGAGCTTTAGAACAGGGCTTTGCCTTTGCGGATAGCGTCTTGCGCTGACAGCGCCACTACGGCGTCAAAGAAAAATTATCAGAAATACTTAAATAAAATACACCATTTTATGATAAGAATAGTAATTTTGACTTTCACGTATTCGCATATAATTACAAGTTAGAGGTTATTCTGTAAGCAGCAAATGATTAGTTGCGCTTATTTCTGAGTAACAAACTTCACGTGCCTTCACCAGCCAATCTACGCCGTGTTCGGCCTACGAGCCATAAAATCCACAATCGAATTCGGAATCAGCGGCGTCTAATGAATCAATCTTCATAACACACGCTAGTTGAAAGAAAGCGATAACCGCAGTCACTTCTCCTAGCTTGTGAACTGCACGCGTTACAACGAATCGAACCATCGAACCCAGTTTAGTGCTAGAATAGAGCCGTCGCTTCGATGGGTATCGCCATGTTAGTTTACGCAAATCTTTTGGGGAAGCTTTCGGGGCTGCCGCTAAGTCAGTGAAATAGCGTGCCCGACGCAAAAACCAAATTCAATTTGCGTCTCACGCATGCGCAGTGGCTTGGACGCTATTTCATTGGGGCGCCAAAACGTTTGGGGCCTCTATTCTAAAACTGTCTATTATAGACAGATGCCTCAGGTGCTTTCCTGAGGCCTCTGTTTGCCGGTTAAGCCGAGACCACACGTACGCTTGCGGACGCGCGCCTAGCGCCTGCCACGCCTCGCGAGTAATGGCGGTTTGCATCTACAAGGACGCGCGACAGCGCGCGTTCACTGGGCTCACTCAGACGCCTTGGCAGGCGCCGCTTCTTCGTACTTTGTTATCGACAGTGTTTCAAAATGCTTCAATATCTATACACATAATTGTTATATATTATAGCTATTAGATCAGCGCAAAAAGGAACGAAGAACCACTTTCTTGCATGATATAAATCTGCTTCGCTGAGAGTTGAACGCTCCGCACCGTAGCTGCGTAGCCAGGCGCGCCGACGCGAGCCAACCCAAGCGCGCGAACACAGAGAGAAGCTGTTCTCCGAGATCACGCCGCGTTTCGACGCGTATGAGCCATTCCGCACCGTCTGCGCATGCGTGGGCGCGTGAATGCAAGCTTGCGCGCGTCCGCAAGCGTACATGTGGTCTGGGTTTCACGTGGCTCCTCCTGGAGCAGTGCTTGTAAAAGATGCAATCTATCGTCCCGACGAAAAAAGCGACCCGCGACTTGTACAACACCAGTCAGAACCTTGCCCCTTCAGACACAGCGATCACCAAATGACGCGACCGTGCATCACTGCCTCACCGCGCGGGCAGCCAGCGGCGGAGCATAGAGAAACCATAGAATAAAGAACAACTTTAGAGAAGGGAAACTGTGCCTTCCACAGTGGTTCGAAAATAAGACGCGGCAGCGCATGGAACTTAGTGGGGGGCCCGACAGATGGCGCTACTTAAACAGAAAGCGGAAATGTCTTTCTTTTTTTTTTTAGTACGATATTCAATATGGCTGCTTTATACCGGTGCCGTACGCTGGGTACGCGCCGTGCTCGCCTCGCTGGCTTTGCGGCATGCCTCAGCTGCCGCGTTTTAATGGCCAGAAGACTAAAGAGCTTCTACTGACGCCCATACAAACAAGCCACAAGTGAGTGAACAGGACGTGCGACTTTATTGGCAGAAGAAAAGCAGTGCACCTTCTCATACAAGATCAGAAATAAAATTTGCATGTCGAGATGCGCTGAAACCATTAACGCGAGCTCGTAAACTGCTCACTTTCGTCGCCGCACATGGCGATCTGGTAACGAGCGACAATCAGTAGCGCAAGCAAATCGGGCAGTACGGCGACTGTTTGCTTTAACAGTCGCCGTAACTTACATTGCGAAGCAATCTGGTGACGCAAGGCATCTGCTGCCGCAACCAACACAGCGACATGGACTAAACGGCATTTTAGCGTTCCCGCCTTTCCAACCTGCACGTTTCTTTTTGTTCTTTCGGGGGCCGCTAATGTGTAACTCATAGTTGGTGCCCCACATTCTCAATGTGGGCATCACCATTTTGCAGCCAGTTTTGCAGGCCTTTCCACCTATGTGGCTATCAACTTCGGACCATGTAATAACGTGTGCTGTCTCCGCTCACGCCACATCACGGCCGATGAAGGCCCACAAGCATAATTTGCCGGCGGCTGCAGCAAGAAGTGTCGAATGGGGAGAGCACCAATTACGGTGCATGTAAATTGGGAGTCTTTGTCGCTGTGTGGACTGCAGGAGCAGATGGTTACCTCGGGAGACTGTTGCCCATGCAGCTAACCAGGTCGCCACATCGAAGAAACAGAACACGGCAACCATTATCAAATTAGACTGCATTCAATCACCGCATAAGGTTCAGACAATACACTGTACATTGGCTAAGATCCATATGACAACAGTGGGCATTCACGCACTACAAATTGCATACAGCTTATTCAGCTATCCGACTTCAGGCACAGTGCTTGCCTACGTCGCACATGGTGGTCTAGTAACGAGTGACAACCAGCAGCACAAGCAGATTGGACAGTGCCCCACCTGTTTACACTGACAGTCACCGTAACTTGTACTGCGAATCAATCGGGTGACGCAGGCACCTGCTGCCATAGCCAACACAGCGACATGAACTACCCAGCATCCTAGTGTTACCTCCTTTCCTACATGCACGTTTCTTTTTGTTCTTTCGGTGGCCACTAATGTGTTGCTCACACTTGGTGCCCCACCTGCTCTCAATATGGATGTGGTCTGTTTTGTGGAAATCGCCATTTCGCAGCCACTTTTACAGGCCTTTCCACCCATGTGGATACCAACTTCATACACTTCAAACCATGTAATCATGTATGATAGTCTCTGTTCACGCCAAATCATGGCCAAAGAAGGCCACAAGCATGCTTTACCCACGGCTGCAGCAGGAAAGGACAAACAGGGAGCACCAATCACACTACATGTAAACAGGGAGTTTGTGTCACTGTGTGGACTGCAGGAGCAGGTGCTTACCTCGAGAGGCCATTGGCCAATACAACTGAACAGGCTGCCACATCCCAGAAATGTAACACGGCAACCATGACCAAGTGGGACAACATTGAAACAAGATTATGCAATCAAATCACTTCAGCCTACTCTAACATAATGCTCAATCTATACATTGGCACTATGCATTGGCTACGATCTACATGACAACAGTGAGCATACACGCACACGGGTTGCTTGCGTCACATTCAACCGTCCGACTGTAGGCATAGTGCTTGCCTTCGTCGCACACTGCAGTCTGGTAACAAGCAACAACCAGCAGCGCAAGCAGATTGGACAGTGTGTCCCACATGTTTGCACCGACAGTCGGCGTTGAATATGAGCAGCTTGCATTGCGAAGCAATCGGGTGACGCAAGCATCTGCTGCCACAGCCAACAGCGACATGGAGTGCCCGGCATTTTAGCGTTACCGCCTTTCCAACCTGCATGTTTCTTTTTGTTCTTTTGCGTGCCACTAATGTGTAACTCACACTTGGTCCCCCACATTCTCTATATATGGGCATGGTCGGTTTTGTGAACATCACTATGGTGCAGTCACTTTTGCAGGCCTTTCCACACATGTGCATATCAACTTCATACACTTAGAACCATGTAATTATGTATGAGAGTCTCCGTTGACGCCAAATCATGGCCGAGGAAGACCACAAGCAAAATTTGCACACGGCAGCAGCAGTAAAGGACGGAACGGGGAGCACCAACCACGGTGTGCGTGTAAATTCGCAGTCTATGTCACTGTGCGGACTGTAGGAGCAGGTGCTTGCCTCGAGAGACTGTTTCCCAATGCAACTGACCAGGCTCCCACATATGAGAAATGTAACACGGTGACAAGTACCAAGTTGGACAGCGCCGAAACCAGATTCTGCAATCAATCACTTCAATGTAGCTTTCACAAAAACACAGGCTGTCGAGCAAGAATAGCAATCCTGAATGAGACTAGGAATTCAATATGGGAATGAGAAAGCTTGCATTCAAGAAAGAAGCCACTCTACCTTGCAAGCATTGAAAGCCAAAAACATTAACAAAAGTTAAATGCTATATAGCACACAGTGTAAAGGTTAATGCAAGACACACGCCAATGCTGCATCAGCTATTTCAGGAGAGCAATTGCACATGGCAACATACACTAGAAAGAACTGCTACACATATGTTATGCTACTAGACAGTGACTGGCATTAAGTATGAGCAAATAATCGGTTGACCTTTATTGTTTGTATGAGGAATAGGAATGACCTCTAACAAAAGTGTGGAATGAAAAAGCTTGCATTCATTGAAACAAAATTATACTTGGCAAGAACTGGCAAGGCCAGGAAGCTCACTAAGGAAGGGCAAGCTGACAGAACACTCTTAGCCAGCGTCATCTGTGCTTATTCAGAGGTTGCAGGTACATCTGAAGACAAATAATTTTTGTTGTTGAGGTACCTGGATGACTCGGCCAATATCCGTGCTGGTGGAATGATGGCGTAGACTCTTTTCACTCTTGAAACAGTCGTCCGTAGACTTGATATCTCATCCAAATAATTCTGGAATGGCTTCTTTGTTTGTGGTCTTGCGAATTCAGCTCCAGCCCCTTCCTGTTGTTGTAGATGGGGGCTCCCGTGATGACCAAGATGTACTTGGAACAGACTCTGTTGGGGCAGAACAATGGCACATGAGATACAGCAGAGATTATCCAAACTCATGTAGTGTTTTCTTTTATGTTCGAACTAATTATGCTGAACTGTAAACATGAACAAATGTTCATATCATCTGCTGCAAACAACTGACATGTATCTCAAGACTAGCAAGCCAATACAGCATATATCAAGCATATTTATTTCTGAACCAGGTGTTGTTTACCTTGTAGCAGCAGCCAAAGTCCACACAATGACCTTGTTGTAGCAGGCAGCAGCTTCTGTTTAGTGCATGGAGTGTGTTGCTTTGTATACTGGTGCCATCCTCATTACTGCATGTCTGGAACAGAAATTTTGACTGCATCAGAAATTGAATAAGCACAATTTTGCAATATAAAATGCGTAAAGGTGCGACATATACATTGCAATGGTTTGTGACTACAGAACACATGCAAATGTACACTGTTTGTTTTAGGGTGCTTAAGCAGCATGATAAATAAATATGGTTACTCTCCGTAAAATTGATGTCTGCGTAACTACAATGCATGTCAACAGCTTAAGTATTATTAAGATCACAAATAAGTACATTTGTGCGCTCGTTTATACACTAGAGGAGATCACACTGCTGATTTCACAAGCAAAGAGATGAAAGACATGAAGCTATTAGAAATGATGCATTCTTTTTGTGCATGAACGTGATGCGCCGCTTCACTACTGCAACAATAGATGTCCTGAGGTAAGCCAACTGAACAGCAAGAACATTTGGAACCAACAGGTATGAAATATGGGTGAATTATCATGTGTGCAACTGTTTAATACATTAAATTCAGTACTTTAGCTTCAGTTTATCAAAAGGTTATTCGGTTCTGTGAACGAAAGAAGTTGCCGGTGGACTCGAAAAAAAAAATATATTGATAAAGCAACTCAGTCACTTATGGCTACGGCTACAACGAGATGAAAAATGTGACGCGCGTTCCGATATCGTTTCTCTTTCGTGAATGTGTATATAATGATGGCCTCGCAACTGAAAGTTTATTTCAGAAACAGCAACGGAGGGTCCTGACTGCCCTTATGTAATGCAGCATCTAGTTCGTTAACTTACCTCCGCCTGTAAGTTAACGAGACGAATAAATTACATAGCGATTGAAGCAGTGATGTTAAACGACTCACCGGTATTGCTGTCCCCAGTTGCAGCAGGACCCGGCTCCCATTTCGATGCAGACGTGTTCCACATGGCTCACGACTGAAACCTAGCTTTCAGGCTTACACCACAAATTAAATAACGCGAGACATCGAAGCGCAGTAAACTGGTGTTAGCACAACATAACGAACCAATGTACGAACCAAGGAATCCGTACCTGCCGCGCACGCGAACATACCGGTAAAAATTTTAAATTCAGGCCAGAGGTCACGTGGGAGGTCGATGATGCTGAACGCTATTTTGCGTTTAAAATGACAAAAAACAACAAAGTTGGTAATGAAAAGTACAATGTAAAATTAGGAATTATAATTTTGTAGTCTTTATCATGCAATAAAAACGCTTCGTTTACTGTTGAAGAAAGTTTGTAGGTTAATTTTGCGCTTACTACGGCGCCTCTAGCGGGAGATAATGTGCTCAACGGGGAACCTTTTTAATTGGCGTGCTATGCCTGTTTCTTTAGCAGCGCCGCGCGGTCGATTTTTTCGCCCTCTGTGGCCATTTGTTGAACTTGAGAGTGTGCGGGCCCTGGAGAAACTCTACCGCCTCCTAATGCCAGCATGTCTAGGGACAAACGCATCCAACCCGCAGAAACCTCCTCCGTAGTGCCTAGACAGAGACACATAAAGGCCCCCAGATTTTCTCTCTCGCACCTGCTCTCACTCGCGCCTGCGCAGAAACGTCGAGCGCCGCGGGAAGCGCCACGCCCCGCTGTATCTATTATGCCAACCGGACGAGGTGGGAAACGGCTTACGCTGCCGCTGCAAATCAAGGATGCCGGAGCCGCATACCTCTTGTCCTCGTAGGGGACTCCGGCGTGGGCCAGCAAGTAGCGGATGGGCTGGCCGAGGCCCCGAATGTCCCAGTAGCCGAGCACGAGGGGAGCCATGTCTCCAGTGACAGCTTGACACACAATCACGCCTACTCCGCCAGCAGCCGGACGACGACTCCACGCTAGAGTGCACTACAGCATGTTCGAATGGTACGAACGGCGTGCTCCCGCTGAGGCGCTGCGTGTGGAAAAATTTTGCGAGGGCGCTGCGAGCGAACTGGATTGGAATGGAGATGCGCAACGCGGCACATTCTACCCGCAGATCCGGTTAAACTTAATCAAAAAACTTTAATATAGTGTTGGATCAGTGATTGATGAAATAGGTTCCGCTGAGTCGAAATTGATATCCCCATTCATATGTGATTTGATGGCTTATATTATCAACCTCACCCTCACTACCGGTGTATTTCCAGAACACTTAAAGGTGGCAAAAGTCACTGCAGTCTATAAAGGTGGTGATATCAATATTTTAGCCAACCATCGACGAATATCCGTACTTCCAACACTATGAAAAATATTTGAAGGAGTAATTACAGGACCTGCCAACTGCTCCAATGTACATAAAACATTCCATGCTCAGGGTGGATCAGTCATACTATCTTAAGTTACTCCAGGTACGTAATTCAACAAAATAAGCTATATGAAGAAAGTCCCATCGAAAGACATTACTCGTCACGAGAACAAATGAAACGGGCACCTAGAATAAGAAATAATTATGCTGCCTACCGAACACTTCATATTCTGTATATCCTTGCAGATAGACTGAACTTTGAAGCTGGTAGTAGTGCCTTTAAAGAACAAGCAAAGAACTTATTAATAACCACATGTATACAGTATCAACGTTAATGAGCGCATTTTCATACCTCGACCAATGCTTAAACCATCCACGAATTAGTATTCGGAGTACTTCCATGTATATTGTTCTTACAGTGTATCCTCATGCATTCATGTCTCTCATTTTGGAATTTATATTGTTTGTCTGTGTATTTTGCCGTGAGCGAGTTCTTCTGTACCATTGTTTAAAGATGTTATGTAGACTTTGTGGTGTCTGGCTCAGCCCAGACGCATGACACTGGACCACGCAAGCACAGTATGCAACTCCCTTTATTCCTCACAGTAAAGCCACTTATATAGGAAATCATATTGAATGACGATGACAATATGTACACTGAAAGAAACGAAACTGAAACAATAAAGGATACAACATCGCCTCCCGCTTGAAAATACAACATAGTAATTTGCAACAACCAAGATAACACGAACTAAGCACTTATTGTTCAGATAAAGAAAACCCAAATCTTTCGACAGGTCGGCGTACCCTAGTGCTGCGACGCAAAGGTTGCTCCACCGAATCCTCTAAAGGAGCGACCACTTCTTCATTAACTTCAGCCCTTGTTTCCGGCGATCGCAACAGTTCACCCTCTTCAGCGTCTGCGCGGCTTTCAGCCCCAGCGGTACCCGAGTAGTCATGAGGCAATTCCCATGCCCATTGTTCTGTTGTCTGCAATGGATTGCAGGGAACCCGAACTAGTTTAGACGCGTTCCAGCAACGACCGTCGCTCATCAAAAAGCTATTTTTGCCTTTTCTGCCGACAATCTTGGAAGGTCCCATGTAGTTTACCGACGCTTTCCCACCGCCTGCTGGCTTGCGTACACGAACGAAGTCCCCTACACTAAAGGCTGGTCTTTTCGCACCTCGCCTCCTGTCCGTATACTGTTTTGCATACGTCTGCTTCGCCTTAACCCTAGCAGGAACATTTTTATTCGAACTGGCATGGACACCCTCTCTTGTCGGCAAACCCACTGTATTTAGTCTTGTCCTTGGCTGGCGCCCGTGAAGCAACTTGGCTGGCGACACACCCGTTGTCGCATGCGGCGTCGACCTATATATGCCGAGATAGTCAACCACAGCAGCCTGGAGGGGCCGTTGTTCCAATCGGGCAACCTGCATGAAATCTTTCAGCACGCGATTAAAGCGTTCAATCGCGCCGTTTCCTTGTGGATAGTACAGAGAAGAACAACGATGTGCTATACCCCTCTCTCTCAAGAATGTTTCAAACATTTGGGATCTAAACTGAGGCCCATTATCTGTGACAATTTCTTCCGGATAGCCTTCTCGGATGAACACAGTCTGCAAAAAATCGATCACACTCTGACGTCACTGTAGATGAAAAGGCAACCTCAGGCCACTTGGAATGATAATCCATCAGCGATATCATGTACCTACAGTTTGAAGGGGCCCAGTCAATCGGTCCTACTATATCCATTGCTAACTTCTGCCATGGTAGCGCTGTAAACGTCACCGGCTGCAGCGGTGCAAACGACGGTTTAGCGGACTTGTCCGCGGCCTGGCAGATATGGCAAAAATGGATTGCTTCTTCTACCTGTTTATTCAAACGCGGCCACCAGTAAAGATCACGTAGTCTCTGCTTCGTCCTCACAATTCCTGGGTGACCTTCGTGCGCAAAACCAACAAGGAGCGAGGTTAATTCACTCGGAACAACTACCTGCTCGTCGCGCATCAAAAGGCCATCAACGAAAGAAAGCTCTTCCGCACGTTAAAGTACGGCATTACTTCTGCTGGCAAAGCTTTTCTAGGCGCCCAACCCTGTACCACGTGCACAACAACCTGTTGCAGTGTGCTGTCTGCAGCAGTGGCCACCTGCAGCCGTTCCTTTGTTAGGCACTCTGATACAACGGACACAATTTCTTCCTGCATCGTCTGCTGCGAATCACAGTCAAGAGGTAAGCGTGAAAGCGCATCGGCCACGACATTTTGCGATCCCTTATGGTTCTCTATGTCGAAGTTATAATGCAAAAGTCGAGCTGACCATCTGGATATACGCAAAGGTCGGCGTCCTGTACCGGCAGCTGAAAGTAACGTCACCAGTGCCTGATGGTCCGTAGGCAACAAAAATTTTCTACCCCACAAGTAGACGTGCCAGCGCTCGCACGCGAAGAGACAAGCAAGGGCCTCACGTTCCCCAGCGGAGTACTTCCGCTCAGCAGGAGTCAGGGCACGCGATGCGAAGGCCACCGTGCGTACGCTGTCACCATCGCGTTGCTGAAGAACGGCTCCCAATCCCTTATCAGAAGCATCTGTCGTAACAATTACATCCAGGTCTGGGTTAAACATTTGTATGACTGGGCTTGAAGACAAAGCTGTTTTAACAAGCTGGAAGCTACGCTCAGCCTCATCATCCCACGTGAACTGTTGACCAGACCGCAGGAGCCTTCTAAGCGGCTCGACGAGATCAGCAAATCGCGGCACAAACCGAGCATAGTAACCAGCGAGACCCAAAAATGACCTCAAAGTGGCAACATCGTGAGGAGCAGGCACTTTGACAATAGCGTCAACCTTAGACTGCAATGGTGTGAGCCCTTTTGAGCTCACCGTATGCCCTAAAAAGGATAGTTCTGAAACAGCAAATGTGCATTTCTGGTTGAGCTTCAAACCTGAATCACCAATGCGCTTTAGCACTTGGTGTAGATTCTTGTGGTGCTCCTCACGTGTCTTGCCCCACACAATCACATCATCAATGTAACAAAGCACGCCTTTACAATCTTTCAAAATATGCTGCATCATTCTCTGAAAGGCTGAAGGGGCAGATGCAAGGCCAAAACACACTCTCTTAAAACGAAACAACCCTTCGTGTGTGATAAAGGTGGTTAGTCTCCGACTTTCTGGAGTCAGTTCTAGCTGGTGGTATGCCGACGCTAAGTCGAGCTTTGAGAAGCACGTTCCTCCAGCTAGCTCATGAAGTAGTTCCTCTGTATGCGGAAGAGGAAAAGCATCAGCAAATACAGCCTTGTTCACTTCACGTAGGTCCACACACAACCTAATTGAACCGTCCTTCTTCCTCACGACGACGATCGGTGAAATCCACTCCGATGCGTTGACAGGTTCAATTATATCTTCGGCCAGCAGACGTTGTATCTCTACCGATACCTGTTGCCGTAGCGTGAGCGGCAGGCGTCGGAGCTTCGCAACGACTGGTTTCACAGATGAACGGCATTTAACATGGTGAACAAAGCCTTTCACATGCCCTAACTGTTCCGTGAACAAGTGCGCAAACTGTTGCGTGAATTCTGAGGGCAGTGAATCAGGGCATGTCACCTGGCAGCAATTCAAGGTTGAGCCGTTGATAGTGATTCCCAGGCTCCGAACGGCATCAAGCCCCAGCAGCGAAGTGCCCTTGGTTGTGACATGAAAAAGCACACTGGCTCTGTTTCCCTTGTAAGATACGTCAGCAAGAAAGCAACCGCTTAACTTGATTTGTTCCCCGGAATAGTTACACAAATTGGCAGTCGGCGGTCGCAATGAGTAGGTGTTGGCTAGATATTTGTGGTAGTGCTCTTCACTGAGCAAAGAAACCGTAGCGCCCGTGTCGACAAGCAACGACAATCTTATCTTCCCGATAGAAATGTTGGCTCGAATATCTTTCGCCGACGCATTACGGTCACCGATTTGAAGCACCGTGACGGCGTTGGCCTTCTCGGGCTTTCGAACGGCATATTTCTTTTTCTTCGATTTGCACATGCTTGAAAAGTGACCAATTTTTCCACAAGAGTGGCAACGCTTGTTCCTCGCCGGACATGCAGTCGAGTTAGCCATGTGCGATGACGAGCCGCACCTGTAGCAACTTCCTTGCTCAGAGTCTGACCTTTTTCGCACATCTTGAATCTTGTTCACAGTGCTATGCGCGAATTCCCCGAGCTCTTGTTGCGTTTGCTCAATTTGCTTCCCGATGTCAACAGCACGCTGCAGTGTAAGCGAAGACCCTTCATAAAGCATGCGTTCACGGGTTGTTCGTGACGAAGTGCCTTCCAGTAATTGGTCTCGAATCATGCTATCGGTAGCACTGCCAAAATTGCAAGTAGACGCAAGTTCCCGCAGACTGTTTGTAAATGCTTGAAAGGTCTCACCAGGCAGTTGTCTTCTTTGGCGAAACCGGCGCCGCTCCACCAAATCATTCGTAGCGCTCGCGAAATGTGTATCCAGTGCAGCAAGCGCGTCCTTGAACTGGTCCACCTTGTCCTCGGCCTTGGCGTCGGCGGTCACGTGTGCTCCTTGTGCAAGGATGCTGTAGAATATTCGCTGGCCTTCAACCCCGAGCGAGTTTAGCAGAATTGCCTTGCAGCGCTTCAGCTTCAGTTCATCGCCGCCAATGGCCTCCAGGAAATTCAGGAATACGCGTTTCCACTGCTGCCAAGGCACAGCCGGGTCGCCGGGTGCCGGCAAGAAAGGCGGCGGTGCTGAGAAACACCCGAGCGGCATGGCTCCGATACTGACCCTCGTCGCCAATATGTGGTGTCTGGCTCAGCCCAGACGCATGACACTGGACCACGCAAGCGCAGTATGCAACTCCCTTTATTCGTCACAGTAAAGCCACTTATATAGGAAATCATATTGAATGACGATGACAATATGTACACTGAAAGAAACGAAACTGAAACAATAAAGGATACAACAGACTTCTTTTATTTATTTGTGATTTGATATGTGTACTCTTGCATGTTTCTAGTTGGCCATTTTCCTGAAACTAATGTATTAAAATCCTTTTTCGATTGTGCTGAACTCAAGGCATGTGTACTGTCACAAAATGCGGAGGCACTGGGGCCTTTGGCTTGATAGCATTTAGTCTTTGCCCCTGCAGTGAGCTTTGTAAATCGATTACTGTAAATAAAGTACTTTTACTTATTTACTTACTTACTTACTCACTCCCTCCCTCCCTCACTCACTCACTCACTCACTCACTCACTCACTCACTCACTCACTCACTCACTCACTCACTCACTCACTTACTTACTCACTTACTTACTTACTTACTTACTTACTTACTTACTTACTTACTTACTTACTTACTTACTTACTTACTTACTTACTTACTTACGTACTAATTTCACTGCGGGCGCTGAGACCAATTGCGCGGTACGCTCTGATGATGGTGCTTTATTTCAAGTGCAAATTTATATTGAGACCTTTTTACTACGAATACGTATTCGACGCATGTATTATACAACACGACGTCTTCGATTTTGCTGTCGTTGTCAAGTGCGTCGTCTGCTAGCGCGCGTCCATCGCGCGGACGCGTGCGGACACCCAGTTTTCCTCGCAAAAAGTCTGTGCAGCACATTTTTATGGTTTTGCTTGCTTTGGTGCACCCCTCCACTCTTGTCGGCCGGTACCAATTGTAGTTTTAGCCAGGTTAACTGCTACTTTTAACACTGTTTTCTAAAAGTAACACGTATTTTTTTTTCCACAGGGGCTGCCTCTCTACGAAATAAAGTTTTATTGATATTGTGTCATTTTACGCGGTCTTATTGTTGGTGGAATACCGACGAGGGACAATGATCAAAGAAAAGAATATTGCAGTGAAATAAACTATAGGTCTATTGACTGCGTGGCGCGAAGACATACAGATGACCAATGCACTTCTAAGTAAATCTAAGAGGGCATAGACATATATGTCAAAAACATAATTGTAAGAGAAAAATTATCTGCTATTCTAAATGCACTGATGGGAAAAGTGAAAATTCCCAGCTGGAATATGCGTGTTTCATTTAAAAGCTGCACCAGCCCCAGGTGAACCAATCGACTTTCCAAGAAAAAGAATCAGGGCAATTATTGGACGTTAATACGACCAACAGTGTTAGATAGAATATATGGCATATATGTGCTCAGACTGAATCGGGGAGAATGGGAAGGCTTTACTAATGCAATCCCCGTGGCTTGTCTGGTGATCTCCTTCAAGGTGCCAGCGGGCTAAACGAAGTAGAAACATAAAGCCTAATCGAATAGTATTTGCTAATCAGATCGTATTCGACTTCAGGATTCACTATTAAAAACGATCGAATAGCCCGTTCGAATGTGACGCACACGAGCACTTTTGAAGTCTCGAAGGTGAGGGGTCGCTGCAAGTGAGGACTCTTGTTCCTAATGATTGTGCCGCTGGAGAGGCGCGGCTGCTGCACAGAGGCGCACCAGTTCCTGATAGAATTAACGCACTGGTGCTAATCGGTTCTGCTGAACAAGTTCGCAGCTGTCATTCAATATAAACGCCCCGTTTTGTTGCAGGCTGTAAATCTGCTAGTTTGATTCAGACAAGAAAAACAATTTTTTGACAGTCATGTCTGTAATCCATTAAAACTAGGTGCCCAATGTGGTGCCACACTTACTTTCTTCAACGAACACAGCAGATCTACAAACATCTCAACGTGTATGTGAGGCATGCGGTTCCTTTAATTGCTTCATTATTGTTCTTATGATAGTGCACCGGATGAGAGAAAGAAGCCGTTTATAATACATAAGCAGCTTAGTTGAGCGGACGTAGAGTTGGGGAAGACATTAAATTTAATAATGAAATATAAGATAAGCGTAACATGTTTTTCTCAGAAATCAGACTCGAGAAGAGTTTCACTCGTTTACCCCCCTAAAAATACCGAAAAACACAGCTACCTTCTTTTTTTTTTAATTAAACAAATTCTTGCGTTTTAGGTCTGGCGATATGATTATGAGGCACCCGGTTCAGTTCTCACCACCTGGGGTTCTTTAGCGTGCACCTAAATAGAAGTACACGAGTGTTTTTCCATATCGTTACCATCGAATTCCCTGACCTGATTTGAACCCATGAGCTCCAGTTTAGCAGCGCAACGCCATATTCTCTATGTAGCCACTGTTTATACGGTACCGGGTCCCTTTGTGTCCTTTATTTTTCGTTGTTGTTAACCATGGACTGGAGAAAAAAATTCACACGGCTTACGGGCCAAAGATTAGCATGTATAATGGCTACTTACAACTGTTTCCGGCGCCCGAGGTCCCACTGCAATAAAACAACCCCTATCAATTACTCCGCATTGTATTACGCGAGCAACACGGAAACATGAATGGGATGTTGCACTGCATTTTTTTTTTCTATAAGAATACTGCCCGTACGTAAATCCGAGTGCATGGCTCCGGATGAGGCAGATATATTTTATTTGTTTGAAGCGGTGAGCAGAAGGCTTAGATGTGTTTTTCCGTGTCGGTTTCGCGAGGCCTACTGGTGGAAAACTATATTCCCAAAAATACACGCGAGAGATACATGCTGCTTGAAGAACAAGAAATATATTTGTGCTACAAAGGGAACAGTACAATTACTTATTTATTTATTTATATTATTTTATTTATTTATTTATTTATTTATTTATTTATTTATTTATTTATTTATTTATTTATTTATTATTTTATTTATTCTATAAATAAATAAAATAGCAGAATGAAAGCTGTGGCCGCAATTCGCGCTCAATAACCGAGCGACATCAAAAAAAAATTTTAATGAAATAAAGAAGAGAAAGAAAGGCATCTATTCCTAAGGCATAAATACATATATGCAATTATAAACACCGTTTCACTGGCCTGAACGCGTGTACCAACGCGCCATAGAATAAAGAACAACGCGCGAAGTAGTACAAATGATTCTTTTGAGACGTATCGCTAGCAGTTTCCAACGGCGCGACCTTGATGCGGCCCACTCCACTTCGATCGCAGCGCCGCCACAACATTTTACGTCGTCGCGCGCCTCCTTATAAAGCATGCGCCGACCCAGCCGCTCGTCGCACTCAACTGTATTCTAATACACTCTACTCCGTGCTTCTTTCCACTACGTTAAAAGCGCCCACCCTGCAACAGGCTAGTGGCAACCGAAGCGACTCCAAGCGAGTTACGCGCCAACGGGCGGGCGCCGGATTGCGCGATGGCGGGTCTACGAGCTGTTGCCGACAGCGAGCGCGGCGGTGTAGACCGAGCTACGGAGCCTCGAACGACGCTTTGAATGGGAAGCGCTGTGGGGCAGACGATGCCCCGAGTGCGTTTGTACGCGCTTTTGCGCAACCGTCATGCACAGTGACGGACGCCGAGTACGCGTTCGACGTGTTAACAGCAGGCATGTCGGAAGGTGCACGCAGGTGATAAGTGCTGGCCCACTTGCGCCGAGTGTGTCTTTTTGCTTGCGTTGGCCAGTTTGCAGGATTCATCGATAGATTCATCGATTCATCGATCTCCTCGTGGGTGTCGGTGTGAATCGCTACCAAAGAATGTGAACAAAATAAAACGCAGAAGACGCAGAGCGCTGGCTCCAGCAACGGCCCACCTGTATGCTTAACATCATTCAATGAACACGTGCAAAGGCACGGAGTTGACAGAATAAATAACAAATAAATAAGTAACTCATGAGTACGCATACCAGACAAACATTAGTAATAATCTGCTGTCGCTAACTGTTTCGATGTTGCCCAGATAAAGAATAGCAAATATTAATAAGCAGAAGGTCGTGTCTACCCATGTGCGCAAGAGGCCAGTATAAGGTCGTATAACGCTTTCTGCGTATACACCGTTCTCAGCTTTTCATGGATTCACCTGTTTTTATTTCTTAAACGGTAACCCGTTCAGGCCACCTAATATATTTTACCGTTCTAGTTGTTATCGGCGTTTCTGTCTGGCATACCTAAGTGCTTTTCTGTTGTAGACTTATTAGTTCTAACTATTGAGTTGCTGATGTTACTGACTAATATTTCGCTGCATTGCATGATGCCATAGATTAAGGTGCTCGATACGAAAGCAACACTGGCGCAGAAATATACAGGAAAATTAAAGAAAGAAATGTTTGACGATAGAGCGGAGTGTATGATATCGGGCATTCCATTTATGTTAAAGGAAGAAAAATACCCAGCGATGACTGCGGTGGTCGTGCGATGGGGCCCGTACTGTCCTTTTATATGTTCTATTGCCTCCTTAACTTCAGCACACCATAATGATCCGCTGCGCTACTAAACTAACCCGTGTGGGGTGCTAAACGGTCGAGACAAATGGACACAGGAGTCGTGTAAAGTCCCCAAAAGTTGCAGTTTCGCCCGAAAGTCGAAGCATCGATTGCGATAGCAAATTATTGAACAGTTATACGAAGGAAGGTCACTCGTTTTATCAGCTGCATAAACTGCGGTAAGGATTCGCTTATACTAACTCACTCGATAAATGCCGACACTCACTGTCAAAATTGGCTGGCGTGAGGAAGAGCAGCAGCAGCAGCAGCAGCAGCGAGCCAAGTGAGCTTCAGGCTTATCGTAGAAGCCCTTCCGTGCTGGCGAGCTTGACAAGAAGGCATTTTACGAAGCTAAAAAAAACTGCGGGCATTCAAAGCTTCAGTTATTCATTCGTGTATTAGGCATCTCCGCCGGTAACAGCCGTTAAACGTTGGCGGCATCGTTCACAGGGCCCTTTCTGTGAAATAATAGGAAGAAAAACGTTGTTTTACGTCGGGCATGGGCTTTTCAGCCAACATTTGCTGTGCTTACAGCAATAAATTCATTGCATGACAGCGCTGCGGAGTGGAGCCACCTATTATATCGCGTTCTAATCCCGTCCGAGGAGTCCGTCTATCCGGCTCGCCAACCGATTGGGCGCAGTCGCATCCCAGGTTGCAGCCACGGAACACATCTCACGCGTGCTGTCAGAGATGGAGTGGTCCGCATGTTCAAGCTTTTAATTGGGAAGTAGATGAGATGACGGCGTGTTACGCCCTAATTGGCCGTCACGAGCCTTCTAGGCATCACAATGCTGTTTGTCCACAGCCTGTCTTATTGACACGCACAGAAATTAGGGACATTTCAGCGCACCAATACCAAGCGGCGCTCCGTGATTATAACCTTGAAAACTGATTACCTCAAGCAGATAAGCTGACTATGTGTCACCGCGTCGTTCCGAAAGGGATGTCAATAAAACCATCACCATCATACTCAAAATTCCCGCAATGATGCAAGCCCTGACGCATGGCACAATGTGCTGCCAAGTCACCATGCTGAGCCGAGCTGTAGGAAAACACTTGCTCATTCTTCATTGCTCATTCTTTCATTTAAATTGATCGGCGAGGGCGCAACTGGACGCGTTGTGTCGGCAGAAGCCTTATATATGTAAACTTGCGCTTGGTTTTGTGACTGGTTTGGGAAGAGAGATATATTGGAAAAAACATTTTGGTCATTTTTTTTGTCATTGCACTGTTTTTGCAAATTTCTTTTGACTACGCGCAATTGTCTCGAAATTTCGAAAGCTTGCAGAGAATTTCACACTTCAAACTTTGCCCAGGTTTGGAATGCATTTTCGTCCACGGTAAACAGTGGCGCTCAGTTAACCTGTCGGGATACGCGTATATTTCTTGGAATAAATGCGTCCGTACGATAACGTGGCATTCTGGCTGACCACTGCTACTCTTTCCCTTTTAGAGAAAACGTGCATTGCGAATATAAGCCGGCTCAAACAAACACACAAACGAGATAGAAATATAAAATAAAATGCAAATAAAGATTAGTACACGCTGACCCGTAGCTCACATAAAGTTCTAATTAGCCAATTGCATGTCGTAACACACAGAATTTAAGCACCAAGTATTGCGAATTAAGATTACAAAACAGCTACTTGCAGTTCACTTCTATGTCAGGATATACGGGATCACACCACAGTTGCTACAAGGTTAAGATCAAGGGATATTTCAGCGAAATGTTAAGGTGCAGCACAGTGATAATTTAACAAAGCATGATTCATACAGAACATGCCATATCGCTCAAGTAATTCTCCACAATTTTTGACACTTCTGAAAACTGTTTTATGACAGTTCACTTGTTGGATATGGCCCCAATATTTTGGTAGTGAGAGCGGCCTTTCGACCAGAGCGCGATTTGTCCCTTACTTTTTTTCGTTGTGGAGCATGAATAATTCAGTGCAACAAGGTGTGCTCAGTATCTTCTTCTGATTCCAAGATAGCACGCAGAACTTTCGGCTCATCCTATTTTACATAAAATAAAAAACATTTTTATACGCGGTGCCTAGGCCTAAGCTGTGTACTACTGTTTCGAGAGAACGGGTCAGTGCTACTGGAATGTTGTGTTGTATTCTCGGATCTATACGATATACAACGGAGTTTATGCCCTGCCATTTTCACACCAACTACTTCTTGGCATTATGACTGACATTTGACGCAAATCGTTGCGTGCGTCGCTTGGTATTGGATATGTATCATTTTGACTGTGCGCTCCGTGTGCTAACTTCCAGCGACTGTGTTCCTTGAAATGCCAAAATGACTAGGAATGCACTAAAATAAAATTTCATGATGAAGGTCTATCACCTTTGTTTCTCGCATTTACTAAGTTCCTTCACTGGAGCTTGATAAATTTTGTTAATGTTTGTCGAATTAATGCACGACAGAGGTGCCTGAGAGTCGCTCCGGATGATCCATTTGAGTGGGTGTCGTTTTTTTTATTGTTTGTTTGCTTATGTTGGACTCGAATACAATTCGAAAAAAAAAAAATACGCGGATCTGAAGGGCACGGCAGACATTATAGCAAAAAGTCCTGCTGCCCTAGTAGTGACATTTGATAGTTTGAACATTCTCTATTCTCTCGTTGAGGCTATGTAGAACGGGGACGTTGGATTTTTATTTTGACACAAGTAATCTGTGAAAATCTGAATGAGATCCCTCTAGGCATAGTAGATATGGTCCAGTGTCAATTGTTCCACAGATGTTTCTGGTAGGTCACATTTACGAGAGATTCCTGGTAATTTGGCTCAAAATTCTGGAAGGGATAGCAACCATGGATCAGAGCACACTCGTTTCTGCTGACCAAAACTTATTATCTGGAACAATGCCTCTGCAGAGTTGTATCGTTCCGTATACATGCACGCCGTTATATTATTTAATGTCTGCAGAAGCGGGTGACCTGCGTACTGTGTTGCCAGACCATAACAATGGCGACACGTCTCCACAAATCTCAGTGCCCGAAAGGAAGATTAGCATGCCTCCACAATTACCAAAGCATCTGCCATTGCACGTGGTAGTCAAAGACAAATGCGCAAACTTCTGTCCAGAAAGCAGTGACGAGCTCCCTCTGAAGAACGGAATAATGTTAGAGAGAGGCACAGAGTATGCCATTCCTTGCTTTATGATTGCGCAGTGAAGGTGTAGCAATGATGACGTTTAACAGCCCGATTTCGCCCCTGTGATGCGTCGCAGAACATTTATGACGGCGTTAATGCTCTGATCTATGCATTTTACTTGCTATGCCAATGTTAGTCCTGTTTAAAGACCAACAGCTGAGAGCTTGTTCTGGCGTATGTGATTCAGAGGTGTGCCATCTACATAAGGCTAAACTATTTCAGTGTTTTCCTTGGGAATGCGAGAACAGAAGTTTTTTTTATGTGAGGAAGCCGTTCCTCGACGAACTAAACATTCACAATGGTAGTCCTTGTTGCAGATTCTGTTGTAGGACAGGACATCGATGCTTAAGCTTGAAATACATATGCGTAGATTGTGCGCATAAGTTGAGTTGCTCAGGGAAGCAGGCAAGCTCCAGGGCAACTGACTTAACACACTTCCTTGTGGAACACCATGTGTCGCTTTGTATTCCTTGCTCTTTCTATAAGCTGTATTGATGAACACTGCTTTTCTTTTCTTTAAAAAGCTGCGACCCAACGCAATTTCCGGCCAGAGATACCTAACTGAAGTAGGCCAGGTAGGACATACATGTTACTTGCTGTATTAAAAGCCTGCTCAATATTGCGAAATATCACCACAATAAGTTTTCCACATTGCCGTTCATGGTCTACATGCGTGACCAGATCCATGATTGTATTGGTGGTGCAACGCCATCGGCAACGTAGTCTGCGTCAGTGCAACGTAGCCTGCGGACAGTCTCTAGGTGTTTTCTAGCCAGTGCTGAAGGCTGGCATCGATAATTTTTTCCATTGTTTTGCAGACGCCGCATTGTATGGCTGAGAGAACGAAATGAATCCGTAGAACGAGTTGACTTGCCAGACTTAAGGACGGCAACTATTCGATTTTCCAGGAAGCCACGAGGCTCTCTGAAATCCGAATTGTGCACTTCCAATGGGTTATGTGTTGCAAACAGGCCGAGGTTTCTTAAAGTGCCACAGGTGATGCCATCTGAGCACGCGGCAAGTTTCAAGTGTCCATTTCAGTTCCGCGATAGAAAATGGCTGATATAGTTTAGCGTTTTGTTCACTGCGCTGTCATGTGACTAGTGCTTCAGCTTCTGCGGCGGGGTTGTGAAATTTGTTTCTAGACTGGTTCCGGATCTTTCGTTGCCTAGGGTAGTGTTCCATAACTTCGGTGGTTGAGTTAAGGGGGTTCATGAGGTGTATAAATCTTTCCATCGCTTTCTGCCTAGCTTCGGAAGTTTGCCGCGCATCTTAGAGTGTTTTTGAGCATCTCGATGCATGTCGAGAAGTAATGTTCGATGGCACTTCCGCTGCACCCTTCGCCAAATGACTCTAAATAGTTTGTGTTGAATCTAAAGTCGTACAATCATTTGGAATAAAAATCGCTTTGAATGTGAGGTCTATGTTGTTTTGAATAAAGGAACTATTTGACCGTGGAACTATTTAACACAAATTCACTCATTATTTTCAAAATAATTTTCTTTACGACATATATTGCAATTTATTAATTCTAGCCGGTGTCTTTCCAAGGCATATTCCGATCGAACGAATTGTAAGGATATCACGGGTTTCAGATACACGGCGTTAAACTTGCGTTGAAAATTCATCATTGTTCCACTTACTTTTTTTGACGAACCGCCGTTTTCTGCAAGGAAGCACAAAAGTAACTGGAGCAACCATTCATTTCGTCTCACACTTTCGAAATGAATGTCTTGAAACTGGTGTGAATCTGAAAATTACTTCCGAGTGCATACGCCTTGAAAACTCAACCCCCTGCAATTTGGGAAATGCAACATGTGCCGTAAAGCAATTAAAATGGTAATTCACCCACGCGAGCTTCCCTCGGTGCCTCTGATATCTCCGCTGTGCCAGTCTGGGCTTATCTCACCACGTCTAGCTGCATTTCTCCCTCGCTTACGATTCTGCAAACTCTGCTCTCTCCGTCTCCTTGTTTTCCCATGCAGCAATAATTTGTGTTACGCAAGACAATTTCAGTTTCTCGTGAAAGAATTGCGCTGCCGTATTGCGCTGTTATTTTCACTCATAAAGGCGTAATTGGATTGCGCCAATTCTGTGGTATTCTTGCAATGTACCTGCATATTGTCGCAGCCTAGTAGGAGACGCGAAAGCCGGCGTCGGGGACGTATGAAAGCACTTTGTCAGAGCAGTCAACGCGACGTCGTTGTCGTCTCTGTTTTTCCACTCGCGCGCTACTTCAGCGTCGTTCTCATCGCCTGGCACATACCCGCAGCGACCATATAGGATGTGGCATTTGTCCGCCCATTGAAAAATAAAGGCATCGTCCCGATGCACCAACCGCCGAAGGCTGTGCACAGACGGTGCAAAGTTGAGGTCATGAGGAAATGTATGGCTTCATACGAAGCACGTGCACAACCTCGGGCAGATGCCGCCGGCGTTTGGAGCAGTTATGGCTGTCGGGGACAACTTCATAATTCACATCGCTGATGCGGCGCAGAACTGTGTACGGGCCGAAGTATCTTCGCAAGAGCTTCTCAGACAGCCCCCGCCGACGAATCGGAGTCCAGACCCACACCTGGTCACAGACGTTGTATATGACGGGTCTGTGCCGAAGATTGTAGTGTCGGGCATCGTATTCCTGTTCTTGGATTCGAAACGCGCAAGCTGCCTGGCTTCCTCTGCGCGTTGCGTAAACTCCTCGGCACCAGTCTCGTCGTCACCGCACTCGTGAGGCAGCATTGCGTCCAACATTGTTGTCACTTTCCGGCCGTAAACAAGGTTGAAAGGTGTCGCGCGTGTTGTCTCTTGGCGAGCCGTGTTATACGCAAATGTAACATATCGTAATATCTCGTCGCAGTACTTGTGGTCGGCGTCGATGTACATACTCATCATGTCTGCCAGAGTCTTATCCATACGTTCTGTCAGCCCATTGGTTTGGGGATGACAAGCCGTGTTCTTTCGGTGAGTGGTACCACTTAGTCGCAACACGGTATCGAGAAGCGCAGCCGTGAACGCAGATCCTCTGTCTGTTATGACCACTGCGGGAGCGCCATGCCTTACGACGGCGGCTTCGACGAAAAATCGCGCTGCTTCGGCTGCTGTTCCACGTTGGATAGCACCTGTTTCGGCGTATCCAGTAAGATAATCCGTGACGACGATTATCCATCTATTTCCGGCAGTAGACAATGGAAACGGACCTAAAAGGTCCACGCCAATATGTTCGAACGGCGCTTGCGGTATCTGAACAGGATGCAGCAGTCCAGATGGCTTGCCGGGTAGGGCTTTGCGGCGCTGTTAATCCAGGCATGTCTGTGTGTAACGTTTCACGATCGACGCAAGTCTTGGCCAATAGTACTTTAGCCTAATTCTTGCCAATGTGCGGGTGTATCCCAAGTGACCAGCGGTCGGCTCATTGTTACAGGCATGTAGGACTTCGTCGCGAAGAGATGCGGGAATGACGAGTAGGTAGCTGCTGCCATTAGGTGAAAAGTTCTTCTTATAGAGAACGTCGTGGCGTAAGCAAAACGAAGGCAGCCCTCTCGCGAATAACCTCGGCACGCTGCTTGTTTTTCCCTCTAAGTAATCGAAAAGAGGAACCAGTTCTGCGTCCTCGCGTTGGTGGCGTATCTAGCAGTATCTAGCACGCCTAGAAAACCCGCGTCATCATCGTCTTGGACTGCAGTCTCAACAGGAGACCGGGAGAGGCAGTCGGCGTCGGTGTGTCGTTTCCCCGATTTGTACACAACCGTGAGCTCGAACTCTTGGAGCCGAAGACTCCAGCGCGCAAGCCGACCAGCTGGATCTTTTAAATGAGTCAGCCAGCAAAGTGCATGATGATCACTGACAACGGTGAAACTCCGACCATACAAATATGGCCGAAATTTCATAACGGCCCACACCAGTGTGAGACATTCTTTTTCTGTAGTGGAGTAGTTAGCCTCCGTCCTTGATAGCGTCCTGCTGGCGCAAGCAATCACTCTTTCGGTGCCGTCCTGCCGCTGTACAAGCACTGCGCCGAGGCCGACATTACTAGCGTCGTTATGAAGAATCGTAGGAGCGTCTTCATCAAAGTGTGCGAGGACGGGAGGCGTCTGCAGCCATTGCCGTAGGTCGTGAAATGCCCGTTGCTGGTCTTCACCCCACACGAATGGGACATCTTCTCTGGTGAGATGTGTTAATGGCCATTCGATGCGCGAAAATTCCGCAATAGAGCGTCGGTAGTAGGCGCAAAGGCCCAGAAAACGTCGCACGGCCTTTTTATCTGATAGCGTAGGGAAATTAGCAACGGCAGAGATTTTATCAGGGTCAGGTCGGACACCTTCACGACTAACAACGTGACCGAGAAATTGAAGTTCTTCAAAACCAAAATGGCACTTTTCAGGTTTTAAAGTTAGACCAGCTGAGCGTATTGCTTCAAAGACCGTCTTTAGTCTCCGTAAGTGTTCCTCGAACGTGACGGAGAAAACAATCACGTCGTCGAGGTAGACCAGACAGGTTTGCCATTTGAGGCCTGAGAGTACAGTGTCCATTAGTCGTTGAAACGTTGCCGGCGCAGAACACAAACCGAAGGGCAGCACCTGAAATTCATAAAGTCCGTCGGACGTCACAAAAGCTTTCTTCTCACGGTCTCTCTCATCAACTTCAATTTGCCAGTAGCCGCTTTTGAAGTCCATCGACGAAAAGTAGCGTGCGTTTCGTAGCCAGTCCAGTGAATCATCGATACGCGGTAGAGGATAAACGTCTTTCTTTGTGACCAGGTTGAGTTTTCGGTAGTCGACGCAGAAGCGCAGGCTACCATCCTTCTTTTTCACCAATACGACAGGCGATGCCCAAGGACTCTTAGATGGCGGAATAACGCCGTCCTCAAGCATCGTCTTCGCTTGTGTTTGTATTGCCTCGTGCTCTTTCGGTGCTACACGATAAGGATTCTGCCGAATTGGTCTGGCGTCGGCTTCGATGACAATACGGTGCTTAGTGAGCGGCGTCTGGCTAACTCGTGACGTGGATGAGAAGCAGCTCTTAAACTCATCGATGAGCTCAAGAAGGCTGCTGCGTTCGACGGGCGATAAGGTGGGACTGATATCAACCACAGGGGCAAGCATAGCCACGATGAACGTCGCGTGCTCCACTGAGAGGCAGTCTTGTACTAAGGTAAATTCGTCGAAGTAAGCAACAGCCGTGCCTTTAACAATGTGTCGACGTTCCCTGGTAAAATTCGGTAGCAGGAGTTCAGCACGTCCATCGTGTACGTTAATTACGGCCCTGGCGATGGAAACGCCTTGACTCAGTACCAATGCGTCGATGTGTTCAGTGCCGGCAGTCCCAGTGTTCAAGTTGTCGCAGATTACAGGCACGAGGGAACAGCTTCGCGGCGGAAGCGTGACGTCGTCGGCGGCGATACGTAAGCGGGGTCGCTGGTATTTCGCGGGGTCGACGTCGTCTGAACACGTAGAAAATGTGACGACGAGGTCACGGACATTAATCACTGCACCGTAGTCTCTCAAAAAATCCATCCCCAATATAAGTTCTTTACAACACTCAAAGAGAATGACGAGGGTGGCGACGAAGGTTGCACCGGCGATTACTATTCTGGCTGTGAATTTTCCAATCGGCGTCATCAACTGGCCGCCGGCAGTTCTGATGTTGGGCCTGGTCCACGGCATCTTCACTTTTCGCAGCCTGTCGGCCAGCTTTTGATTGATTATCGAAAAATTGGAACCAGTATCGACAAGAGCGGCCACTTGTTGGCCGTCAATGCAAACGACAAGGTCGGCGCTGACGTCGTCGGTTACAGAGAGTGTGGTTGGAGTCGTTGGAATTTTAGAGTCGTCGGTCGTCGATGATGGGGGCTTTCGGAAAGCTAGACGGTTTGCAACCTCACCCCCGAAGGTCGCTGCCTCTAGTTTCCCCGGCCCGGGCTAGGGGACCTGCCCCTAGAGGCGTCCGAAAAATCGCGATGGGTCGGTGGGGTATAACGAGCCGGAAAGGGGAACGCGATCGATGCGTCGCTGATCCTTTCGGCCGAAAGTTTGCAGAATTTTCGTCGCAGGTACGTGTAGCATCAAACACAGGGTAATTGCAGTTGGGAAACCTTGGATACCCAGCTGCGCGGTAGTGGCACGCGCGGTAAACATGTCCTGCTTCGGCGCAATGAAAGCATAGCGGCCGGCGGTCAGCGGTGCGCCACAAATCGGTCTTTCGAAGCGGGTAGCCAGCAGGGAATTCGCCGTAAGACCGAGAGGCGCAGTGACCGGCTGGCGGCGATACGGCGTAGCTGGCGGCGGCTGTGACTGTCGAAAATAGGGCGTCGGGCGTGGCGGTGATTGCTGCGTCGTACTGGTTGATGGTGTCAGCAGCATCGAAGTGGCGGGAGGTGGACGACAGACAGCTTCCGCGTAGGTCAATCGTCGCGGCACCGCCTGCCATGCGGGCGACGAAAAGGCCTGTCGAACTTCCTCCCGAACGATATCAGCGACAGAAGCCACCTCTGGTGCCATGAGAGAAATCCCGGGCTGCCGGATCTCCTCTCGCACAATCTCTCGGATGACTTCACGCGGAGACGTGCCGCCGCTCTCAGGTAGAATTGAAGCATTCACCGGCGAGCTCTTGCGATTATATTGGCGGTATCGTTGCTGTAGTGCTCGTTCTATAGCGGTAGCCTCCTTGGGAGAATTCGGCAACTGTCGTCGGTGGTTTCCTCACGAGTGCGGCAAAAAGTTCCTCCTTTACTCTGCGCAAGAGATAGCGTAACTTCTTTTCTTCGGCCATCTCAGGGTCTGCTCTGCGGAAAAGGCAGGCCATGTCTTCTGCAAAGATGGCAACGCTCTCGTTTGGTTTTTGAATATGGGATTCGAGTAGGCGCTGCGCGTTCTCTCTTCTGTCGGTACTAGTGAACGTGTCTAGCAGCTGGGTGCGGAAGGCATCCCATGTGGTCAAACTTCTCTCCCGGTTCAGAAACCACGTCCGCGCACTGTCTTGAAGCGCAAAATAGACATTAGACAGCTTTTGCTGGGAGCCCCAGTCATTATAACTTGCGACACGCTCAAATTGGTCCAGGTCAATCTTGGACATCTTCAAAAGCGTCGCCATGGAAACTTTCTTGTATCTTAGGATTCTGCAGCGTCAGCTGCGATGGAATTGCAGTAGCCATGGCGGAAGTAGGTAGACGCATTCCAGCAGGGTCCTGCAAAGGGTTGAACTCGGGCGTCAGGCCTAGCAGGCGGCGACTGTACCGGTGAACAGGAGTTTCGACGAACAAAGTGATTCCGCTTTCGAGGTATGGCTCCGCGAAGGGGTGCCGAGCAAGAGGCGATCGTACCCCGCAGTGTCGCAGCCTAGTAGGAGACGGGAAAGCCGGCGTAGAGGACGTATGAAAGCACTTTATCAGAGCAGTCAACGCGACGTCGTTGTCGTCTCTGTTTTTCCACTCGCGCGCTACTTCAGCGTCGTTCTCATCGCCTGGCACATACCCGCAGCGACCATATAGGATGTGGCAATATATCGAAATTTCTTTTTCTGGCTTGTCAATGATTAAAAATATTTATAAACTTTATTTTGCCCCCTTGGGACGATACCTGACTCACCAGGTATTGGGGCATCCTCACTGGGCTTCAGCCATTGGGATGCCTGCATTGCAATTTGCAACTTTGTTATGGATACAAAACGCCTACCTTGTGAAAGTTCAAAAATTGCCTCTATTGCTTATTTCATTTGGTTTAATTTTAAAATGATTCATTTTGGAAGTTCATTCTTTTCATGTCTGAAGATACTAAACCTCTCGCACACACTCTAACATCTTAAGATTCAATTTGACTGCAGTACTATTAATTAAAGCTTTCGATTGGCGCGCTAGAAGACGACGACCGAGCAAGGTACATAAAAACATATGCGGAAAGCTAACTTTCAAAAAAATAATTATAACAGTCTCGCAAATTTGTTTCGAAATATAACTTGTGATAATCCGCCTATCTAATGGCCAATTTCGCCCAGTGGGCATGAACTACAAGGCAGAGTTGAATACCTTGGCCAGGCTTGTCCTGGCTCGATACCTCGTCCTGGCTGGATTTGATAAACTGAAAGTCACGTTGCTTGAATCTGGATTTCGTTCAAATTATGATAGAGAAGCCCGCGAATCCTTCCTTATTTATAAGTTTGATACCGTCGCGTGTGGTTTGAATGAATGTGTAGGAAAATTGAGTTGCCTGTCTTTGTAGCCCGTCACTTGTCCCTTCTACTAGTACGTCACTATTCCCCTTTTTCTATGTCTTTGTTTGCTTGGTAACATAGCACATATTGGGTGACGTTTTGTTGTCACGTGGCGATTGGTATTTGCCATTCATTTCGGTGCGTTTTTAGGCTTTGTATTTTAGATGATATGTTAGCAATCGCCATCGGTTTATACACGTATCAGCTGTCCTTTGAACAATTCAGATGCATTTTGTTCACCCATTTATTCGTTTTCCATCTAAGCATATCTTCCTCTGGTTGATATGCGCATGTATATTAACTGCGCATGTATATTAACGGCCGAAACGTCAATAAACCGCGTCATACGCGCGTCTACTTCACTATATATATATATATATATATATATATATATATATATATGGACACGTGCACTTTTAGTAAACGTCGTTCGATAATGCGCACCCCAATTATTGTATGAGTATATGAGTGTCTGTCACGTTCCTTCATGTACAGTCCCTGTTGGTCACTACTGCACAGTATCAATTGACAACTGGTCCAAGAAGCCGTACTTCTATAGATTAAAAAAGAAAGAGCTTGCGAAGCTGCCTGCTTGTTGGCAAATCGACCGTAGTGGGCAACATCCAATACATTAAAACAAGTCGCAGTCATGGCTCCTCTAGTACTGGGCTGCTGGGACATCCGAGATCGTGCCCAGGCCATGCAAAAGCTATTAGCCTACGTCGGGGTTGAATATGAAGACAAGATCTGCGTGTTCTGCGTATCCATTGTTTTCAAACAACAGAGGGTGACCAAGTTGGGTGGCGCGTGGACTCTCACCTGCAGATGTCGCCCATGTGAAACCCGATAAATACTTATCTCTCAAGGGACATCTTTCTCCTGATAGGTTAAGTTATCGGTGGATGAGGTTTGACGCCCCCAAATAAATGAAATAAGCAGGTGCAACTCGCGTTTTGGAAGCCGTGTTATGCGAAGCTTTCGCGAAGCGGTTAATGAAATGCTACAAATCTGCCCATTTCATTCCTGCCTCCTCGACGTAAAGGAAACTGTGGCGCACACATGTGTTCTCGCGCTCTAGTGCTGGGCAACGGGACAACTATTGCTTTGCCTTGTATTCATTTATTCTTAATTATTTTAAACGTACCGTCCGCTTCTTGGTCAATCAGAATACATCAAAGAGTGTAGCAAAAATCATAGTGATGTCTTGCGTACCAGCCATTCGCCACAGCGGCAGCAGCAGCAGCGCACTGACGCGGTCAGAAAGTCATTGGGACTCAAGATGTTCGTATCCTATTCTGTCGAAAAAACTCGCTGTTTCGCCCGAAAGGCGAAGCATCGATTACGACAGCAAATTAGTAGACAGCTATACTAAGAAAGGATAGTACTTTTATCGGCCGTATAAAGTTGTAAACATTCATTTACTAGCAAAATTACCAAGCGCGGTGTCACGCGCGCCCAGGTAAACATGAACAAATCGCGCTGGATGACCGCGGAAACTCATTGTTGAAACTCTGAAGTGAAGAATCGCGGTACCAGCAGCGAGAAAATTGACCTTCGTGCATCTCTCGCTTCCGCGCGAAGGAAACGTCGAAAGCACAGTGCCTACGAAGCTACCGGCACTCGGCGCATGCATTCTGTCGACATCGCAGATCTCTTTGAAGGTGCGGCCCGCGCGAGCGCGCGCTTTGTCCACAGCGCAGATCGGTTTCGAAATATGGTGGCCGCTCCTTAAGCACTAGCCGCTATAGTAGAACGTCCCCCCTCGCCTCCCCCCCGCACCGTACCTCGCGCGCGACCGAAGATGGAGGGTTTCGCTCCGCCTTCCTCCCTGGTGCGCGCGAGATTGAGCCGCGATCGTCGGCTGACCCTCGCACGCTTTCACTCGCACTTACAGCGTACAGCGCGCAGTGAGGATGCTATCGTGTTTGGACTTTATAGGGAACATATAGGAACGCCGACGGCAGAAATTCGCTTCATTTTCGTTACGTTTCAAGCTGTAAATGAGTGCAACAATTATGCCACCTATTATTGAAGAAATAGGACTTTAACGTTTGTGATATTGTACATGTAATATTTCCCACGAAAGTAATATCGTAAATAAATGTGTCATGTTCCTTCGATATAAATTAGCTTGATGAATAGCGAAGAACGTGTTCAGCGAAAACATGCAAAAGAACTACCTGCGGCCCTATCATGAAATGGCGACGAAGCAGGAGGGTCAGATGCTGGCAGAAGAACCCAACAACGATTTTCGGGCGCATTTTACAAAGTAACAACATTGCGAGCCCGGCGACGGGATACCACTTTGCTTCACACTTGCTTGGTTGGGCCACCTGTCAAGCTGCTAGCTATGACCGCAACGGTAGCCGTGGCCACAGCCAGCTCATCGGGACACATGTTCCCAGAATCTAGGAACCTCGAGTTCGGCTGCGAAACGTCTCGATTGTCCATTCTAATTATTTACTATGCTGCCCAATGGCTGCGGATCTTGAAGACCCTGACTTCTGCAACGTGCGCCCAGGCTTGGTACAAGAATGTGCAAATTAGTTTGTTGGGTGATTTGCTACATGGTGAAGAATACGAAGCCAGTATTGAATCTCTTGATCCATTAATGTGTGAGAATCATGCGGTATACCGGCTCCTTGCTACCATCTCTTACTCCTCTCTCCGGTTGACATTAAAAATCCCCAGTCGCCCAGCTCTTAACTGCTTCTCTAGTCACACTTGCCCACAGACTGACGCTTGAGCTAAGCCTTCCGCGGCGGCAGCCAAGCTTCAGATTTGGCTCGTCTCAAGGGAGACGAGCCCAATCGTAACTTAAGCCTAACGTCCTTCTGGGCGCACATACATACATACATACATACGTGCATACATACATACATACATACATACATACATACATACATACATACATACATACATACATACATACATACATACATACATACATACATACATACATGCGTAACATTCCGTTTAATCAGACAGTAAATCTGGCTGCCTCTTCAACCTTTTCTCTTGGTCTCTTATGTGCGCTTCTTCCTGCTCTTTCACAAACGTATACGGGCTTCCCTTTTGTCGTCAACCTTCCTGAGTTGATATAGTACCACGTTGTTCACAGATGCTGTCTCATTAACATCTTGCGGTGCACTATAGCACAGAGTCTTTAAAATGCCTTGCTGGTGGGCGGACTTCACAACCTTGTAGGTTCATGTAAAATGAGCCTTCGATCCTTGCTGGCCCCTCCGAACAAGCACGTAATCTCTCACTTGTATGTTCAGAGATTTTACCGAATGTCCGCGGTCGTAATCTCATTTCATGGTGGCCTTGTATCTTGCGCTTTGATATTGATCTTCAGACTTTTTGCGTTCTTGCAGCACCAGCAGATGCGTGATTCCCAACAGGTGGTCGGCGGGAAGCCATTCAGACTTGCCATGATACGCGAAGTACTGTGTGCATCCCAAGCCAATCGTGTGTGAGTGACTGTGGTGTTACCAGCCGCTTCAAGGGCACAATTCTAACCACCTGCAAATCACGGATAGAGCGCGATGAACTGTTTGACATTTCGTATCCCTCTCTCGGCGAGTCCATTTGCTTCAGAATAATATGGTGCAGAAAAACGAAGCTCCTTGTTCTTCTCGTCAGCCGAGCGTTTCAAGCGATCACTTCTAAAAGCTGGACCATTGTCAGCGATGATTACTTTGGCGTGTTTGAACATATCTCGGTTAAGCAGTGAGGTAACTCTGTTGGAATCTTCTTTTCCGGGTCTGCATGCCATCATGTGTGTGCGCTCATTAATGGCCAGTAGAAAAGCTTGTGTAGTTTATACCCCTTCCCCCTTCTTTCTGAGCTCCGCGAAGTCAATGTGGATAGTCTCAAATGGCTTTTCTGGGTGTTTTGGTATAACCATTGCGCTTCTACAGGGTCTGAACTTCGCTTTGCAGAGGTGATATTGATGGAACATCTTCCCCACTTGTAGTTTTTCTCGTAGCGCAAAAAGCACAACGACGTAGAAGAGAAAACAGACACACACAGGCGCTAACTTCCAACAACTTATTTCCGGGACGGACGCCACTTTTATAACCTCACTTTTTCTCGCCTTTAAGCACGTGTCTATGGACAAGATAACATAGCAAATGATAGTACAACTCACTTGCAGACTAGGCAAAAACTATTATGTTTAAAGCATGCGCAGGAATTCCAACTCCTTCCTTGATGGTGACATGGACGATTGGCTAACACAAGTATCACCAAACTCTTCAATGCGAGCACTTTCAATGATGAGACCGAGTCAATTTGGTTCTCCCAATAATAAATGTACCTCAAAATCGCGCAACGCATCCGCACTTATGACAATGAATTGCGAGGAAGCCATCTGGCTAAAGCTTGTTAACTTTATTGGAGAGCTCCCTGAGTCTATCATTAATGCATCTGCAGGTTTTTCCGATATAACTCTTTCCACAGGGCAATGAAATTCGATAAATAACACAGGTCGTACAGTTAACATACCCTTTTCTGTGCTGGTTATTGCGCGCGTCCTTTGTTTTATTAAAAGGCTTCTTTTTGCACACAAGCTGATAAGGTTGTTTGTAGCAGTGAATACAATGTCAACCTGTCCACGTAGACCTATGTTTTTCAGGTTATGCGTTAAGAGGTGGATGTAAGGAACTACGGTGAAATTTTTCTTTTTAACAGACCCTACGCTGGCTGACGTCGAGAAACCAGCCTCTCCTGACTGCGTTGCTCTGAGCAGTGCTTCAGCAATTGACACAACTTAATTGATTCGAAAACCTGCCTCACTCAACTGCATTACCTGTTGTTGAAAACTGGAAGAAATTAAATTAGGGCACGACTTCTTCAGTTCATTGTTCAATCGCATTCTCGCTCTGCGTCTTTTAATAAGCTTGGAATGACCAGAACTGTACAATAAAAGAGGTTTCTTAGCTCTAGGTTGCTAACAGCAGCAGATGTGATTGTCAGACAACATAAATTGTAGACCGAGAAAGTGAATACTCTTATCTGTTGGCGTTTTGAAGGTCACATCACGGGGACCAAGACATTCACAAATTATGCTTGTAACATCTTCATATTCTTTTTGACAACAATGAGAAGTGCAGTCAAGAAACAAAAAGAAGTCATAAAAATATCGGAATGCTCTGTAAACTAAGATTCCGTTGAACGCCTCTGCCAAGACTCTGTGCACTTTTCCAAGATACAGGTTGCTGAGGACGTGTACCAAACAAGACCCGATACATACACCTTGCTTCTGTAGAAACGGAACATTATTCTACTGGATACGTCAGATATTGCTTGAGTAATGCTAAAAACTCTAAACAGAAGTTGCGGCTTCATTGAAAAACCGCACTGCACGATATTCGTCAATGCTTTATTCGACGTAGGTTAAAGGTCAGATTGAGGAATAGAGTAATAAAGGTCCTTTATGTCAGCGGAGAATGCGTTCAGCCCCTTGTCAGAGTGCACTTAGTTTAACAAATTCTAAAACTTGGTCTGAACTCTTCACAAAGAAGGAGTCATTAATGCCGAGAAGGTTTAGTGTTTTAGCAGGTACACGGCTATTTCCTTCTGCCCGGTCCTTTTCTCAGGCACAATTACCCTGAATGCGACGTAACTTTTGTGAGTCTTCGCGCTAAAATATACATCTAGACGCTTCCCGCTGTTCTTCTCAATGCCTTCTACAACCTTATGCTGATTTATTTTTTGCACATTTCAACAGCTTTTGCTTGGACTTTAGCTAACTAGACGCTTTTATGTTGCCTAAACCCACCTGAGATGGCTTCGTTAGCTTTTGAGAAAAAAGACCCATGAGCCATGACTAAAACCCCACCCTCCTTGTCGGCGGGTACTACACACAACGAAATATCTACTAAATACGAACTATACGACGCACCATCATGACCACCGGATTCTGGAGAATCATGATACAGTCTTAAAATTGTTTCCACACTTGTTGTCGGCAAGCGCAGCCTACCATTTCTGAAAATATATCTTCTGTGCTTTCTCACAACATATGAGCGACATACTTCTCATCTTCGTTTCTAATTAGCAGTCTTGACAAGGCCTCCGCATCTGGCAATTTTTCTCCTGGTCAGTGAGTGACATCGAAGGCAAACTGCTGTATTTCGCTCACCCACCTCGCCAGTCTTTCTTTATGCCGCGAAAGATTAAAAATGTATGTCAGTGCTTGGTTGCCGGTGAATAGGCTAAAGTGTTTGCCTTCCGGATAAGTCCTGAAATAACGAAATGTCATTACGATTGCCAATACTCAGCTAGTGTAAAACCAAGATGACAGAGTCAGCACATGGGTGAAACAATTATACCACGCCTTGACACGAATTCTACACCTGGTGAAAAGGATAATCTCAAAATCATTTCAAGCACAGAGCTCAAGGCACCCACCTCTTATGTCTGTCAAGCACGGCTGTAACACTAGGAAATGCAGATTACCCAAACCGTCTAAGAAAACACACGGGCATATAATGGGGCATATAACGCGCATATACAGATACGCACATATATATGCATATATATATATATATATATATATATATATATATATATATATATATATATATATATATATATATATATATATATATATATATATATATATTGTAATTAAGCAGACGGAAATCGCAAATCGACCGCGTACCATCCCCAGACCAACGGTCTCACCGAGCGCTTCAATCGCACACTTGGCGACATGTTGCGGATGTATATTTCATCCGACCACTCCAACTGGGACACCGTACTTCCCTTTGTTACGTTCGCGTACAATACCGCGACGCAAGCGACCACCGGCTTTTCCCCATTTTTCCTTGTGTATGGCCGTGAGCCTTCATGCCCTTTGGACACCATACTGCCGTACCAACCTGACGCTACAGAGTATACTCCGCTTTCCGAAGTCGCCAAATATGCTGAAGATTGCCGTCAGCTGGCACGTACCCTGACTAGTGAAACTCAAGAACGTCAAAAGACAAGACATGACCGTGATCATCAACCACCGCACAACTTTGCTCCTGGTTCGCTTGTGTGGCTTTGGATACCAGCCCACATTCCTGGCCTTTCTTCCAAACTCCTGGCCAGTTATCACGGTCCGTACCGTATCATCGAGGCCACTTCACCGGTAAACTACATCGTCGAGCCGCTCACCGTGTCACCAGACCTGCGTCGTCGTGGGCGCGAGACAGTACATGTCAACCGCCTGAAACCGTATTACGACCCGCTCATCTTTTCCGCGCCCTGAGTCGCCAGGATGGCTACGCTTCGCTCCCGGGGCATTGTAATGAAGCAGACGCGCCCCTGCGTATGTGCCGTCTGAAGAGGAAGACGAAGGGCCGTGCCGTGACCGCGAGCGAGCCCCGTGCTACGGACAGCCCTTGCAGTGCTTTGATTTATCTAGCGTTCCACACCGTTGTGAACGACAATAAACCTCATCGCATTATATATATATATATACATATATATATATATATATATATATATATATATATATATATATATATATATATATATATATATATATATATATATATATATATATATATATATATATATATATATATATATATATATATATATATAGGTGTGTGTGTGCGTGTGTGTGTGTGTAACGGGCATAAACGCTCGTCACGTACTTCAGAAGCGCTAATTGATTTAATGCTAAACTTCAACCTACAACAGGTAGTTGATCACAAGAAAGGTCTTTAGAAAGCACCATCATCGACTTTGCGTAATCGGACGACGCCAATGTTTTGACGTACTTGGCACACGAATTCACAGATTTTGTAGAAATGGCTTGCAATCCTTCGGCAGACGCACATGCCCTCCGGATTAAGTTTAAGACAATATGCAGAGACCCATTTATACCGCCGAAAACAAGAAAATCACGGAAATACAACCCATGGGTAACGCGTGAGGTAATTCATGCCAAATGAAAAGTGAAAAGGTTAGGTCGGTTTTCGAAGAAGAATAAAAATCAATTACTCCAGACATCAAAGTTGATTACCGCCAAGGGAGAACTCAATATCAGGCTAAGCCACTCCAGAAAATAATACTCTAATACTAACCTGCCTAACTTCGTAAAAGGTAATCCACATGAATTTTGCAATCACTTTCGTGCACGCAAAGTAATCAAGCCAGAACAACCCCACGACGAAAAAGTTTCTCAAGCTAGTGCATACAAGTACTTCCGATCGGTATTTACTGCAGATAACGGGTTTGTCCCCCCTATAATTTCTACAGGTTTCGCCATCGACCCACTAAGCATAACTGACTCAGGAATGTTTAACCTTCTACTCGGATTAGACACGAAAAAATCTAGTGGCCCGAACGAATATTTAAAGAGATACGCAGGAAGGCGCAGCAGATATCTTGGCATTTTCTATCGCATGTCACTTTCAACCGGACGTGTGCCAGATGACTGGAAAAAAGCAGATATAATACCAATCAATAAATCAGGTGACACAAACTCTCCTTTTAACTACAGACCGATATCACTAACTAGTACATCGTGCAAGATACTAGATCATATAATTTTAAAAAACCTAACAACATATTTCGAACAGAACGGCATACTAACAGCCAATCAGCATGGGTTACGGCACGGGATGTCAACAGTAACACAGTTGACTGGAGTTATACCTGACCTAGCACAGACTATTGACAACTGCGGTCAAACAGACATATTAATTCTAGATTTCAGCAAAGCATTCGATTGTGTGTGTGTGTCACAACAAGCTAATTGCAAAATTGGAGTCAATTATTGGAAACGGAAGCATTACAGCCTGGACTTCTTTATCACAACGTTCACAGTTCGTTTTCCATGATCAAGCATCATCTGATACAGTTCCTGTCACATCTGGTGTTCCCCATGGATCGTCTTGAGGCCCGTACTATATTTAATTTACATCAATGGCATCATCACTAACATAGCATGCAGCATAAACTTTTTGCATGTGATTGCACTATATATAAAGAAATAAGAAGTTATGAAGATCCCCCTACTTTGAACAGATGCCTTAACGAGATAAATGCCTGGTGTAAACAATGGCAAATGTTTATTGACACCAAGAAATCGGTGTCAATGGTAGTAACAACAAAGAATATTAAGTTAATATTCACCTACTTTCTCAATGGTACACCACTAACTAAAGTCCAGCAACGCAAGTATCTAGGACTGACTCTAGCATTTGACCTGAAGTGGAACAAGCACATTGCCAACATCCCTTCAGCAGCCACTCGTAAGCCACTCGCTTTTCTTCCTTAAAAGGTCCCTGAAATCTTCTCCCAGTCACATCAAACTGCTATGCTATAAAGCCTTTGTGCGGCCAGTACTAGAATACGCCTACACGGTTTGGTTTCCTAACACAAATACAAACATAACCGAAGTGGAAAAAGTTCAAAGGAAAGCAATACAGTGTATTCACAACAAGTACAAAACCACTGACTCGCCCAGAGAACTCCTGGCTTTATCCGGAATGGACACACTGGTAAACGGATCGAAGCAAGCTCGGCTAAAATTCATACACAACCTATTGCAGAACCGCTTTACCATAAATTCTTTAAAATATATTACTTTCTCTACGTCCCATATTTCATGCCATAAGCATAATAAAATGCTAGTTGAGTACCCTTGTAAAACGGACACATTTATATACTCTTTTTTCCCTACTGCTGTTAGGGAGTAGAACCACCTCGACTCAACAATAGCTGATATAGAATCGCCATCAATTTTTATTAACATGACAGAAAAGAGTAAGGAATAACTGCCAGAACGATTTTAGTCTTATGCAAATTTGTTTTTTACATTGTTTAGATCAATCCCTTATGTTATGTTAGGTCAGATTGTATTAAGTTATACAATGTTATGTTGTGAATAGTTGCTTTGCATTTATATGTCATGAGATTGTGTTCTATCACAATTTATTGTATTTTTGTATTGTATTCTAGCGTTAGAGTAGACTTCACTTATTAAATGCATGAAACGAGTCTTTTTTTTCCGCATTTGTATGTTTCCATACTGTACTGCGTAGCTACATGTAGCGTATCTAGTTTATTGTACTGTGTATACACATGTTCTATGAAAAAATCCTCTATCAACGCTTGCATCGTAACAATATGCCCACGTCCAATGGTCTCGGTAAGGAGACTGCCAGTATTGAAACATAAAATAAATAAATAATGGGCATAAACACGTACGCATCATGGAGGTGACAAAACCAAAGAGAGAAGGAGTACGCTACTCCAGCAAGCCAGGACTTTTAGAGAGAAGGCTACCATCAACTTTGGTGCGGCTTTGCTTCTAAAAAGACGTTACGTGTCCTCATCTGCAGAACCTCATGGAATGCATGTTCACTATATACATTGTAGCAACACGTTTCTTGATAATAATGATATAATGTTTATTTTTCATCGTCACATTGATGAAGGAAGCTGTAGGTAAAAGGTGCTCTTCGTAGAGGCAGCTTGACAAAGGCCCACAGCTACCTTCGTACAAAACAGTCCACAGTGGCAATTACCACACCATGCAACATACAGCAAATTGATTAATTATACACAGGATCCCCATGTCTCATAAAGAAACAAAGCACAAGAACAAGTATAAGGGTTATCAGAGAGTTAATGTAATTTAAAAACCTTGAATATGCAGTTTCCTTGATTCGATCAGTGTACACTGCAGAAGATCTGTTCCAGCTTCCACATATTTATTAAGTAGTGTAGGCATGAGTGGGTATTTAGTGTGATGGGAAATCTTTGAACCAATGAAAGGAACAAACTAAATATTTCAATGGTCAAAGGAAAGTTATGTATACTACATAATGTCAAACGTAACTGCAAATAATTCTTGCATGTAATCAAAGAAAACAAGCAGCTGTTTACAGCAGTTAAATCCAATGAGAAATATACGTTTAGAATGCCCTGCATTCAATATTTCTGCATGTTTTGGTGAGAGTCAATTGATGTGTTTCGTGTTTTATGTAGACCTCTTGCTGGGTTCTTGACATGCCTTACGAATAAATCATTTGCGACTACAGGGCGATGTTTTTAAAGGTGCGACAAATTTTGTATGAATAAATGAATTTCCCTCAATAAATATTAACCATGCAATATTCGCACGTGGCGTATCACCACTTTTTGCTTTCATTTTGTCTATATTTTTGCATGCAGTAGTACGTTTCCACCCCTCGAATCGGTGCGCGATTTTTACAGCGAAGATATCAATATGGCTACCCTCCAGAAAAATTGTGGCGGTGAACAGTAGACGCCTTGTGGCAAATCCAACTTTCTCGCGAATGCTATGTAGCTCTCAATCTAATGTAGGTAGCTTTGAAGAAATCATACTGAAATTGGCCGCTACGACGACTCAATCACTTGCTTGCTTATAAAACACTAGTGCGGCCCATCTTGGATTACGGGTGTGCCATTTGGAATCCATAGCTGAAATCCGACATAAAGAAACTCGAATCCGTCCAAAAAAAGCTATTCGATTACTATACCGGCGTTACGGCAAGGACTTCTCCCCCTCTTCTAACTTTCCCTGCTTGAACCTCTCTTCGCTAGTAGAACGGCACAATATGGAAAGTCTTAAACCGTCTTACCCACTGTTAACTCTGAACTTTGCTCAGCCTTGGAATACATTAAGTTTGCGAAAGCGTCTAACACACGGAATTTTTTCACCCTCTAAATATAACACCCCTGTACGCCCGCACTGAGAAACTAGTCCACTATTTCGTGCATAAACAGCAATGGGCAAATGCCCTCATTAGGCAGCAGCTTGATCAAACGGTTTAAGTTGCATTTGTCGCATAAACAAAAGGCAAATGCTCGTCGCTCAAAATAATCATGCGCATTTCTTTCGTTATATTTTTTTTTCTTTTTAGAACGTGTGAACTGATGAGAACTCCCAATTTTTGTGTTGCAAACGCATTCGTTCGGCTTGGCATGGAACGTGGAAGAATTTCAAGGTTTCAGAGCTTCAAGTCTGCAAAGTGTACTATTCTAATAGTGCACTACAATGTCAAGCCATTTCCTTCTTTTTGTTTTGTTTTTTGCGAGAACCACATATCTAGTGTTTACACCGCAAATACATTGCACAATATGTGCGTCGATTTCAAGAAAAGTACGTAGCGGCAAGGCTGATTATGCACCACACCGTGTAAAGTATGACCAAACGACTTCATTTTATCTTCGCTAAACGTTTCACCAGCGGCAGTTTACAAAATTGCATAATCCGTTTTTCTAATCCGAGTTGAAGATTAGAAGCGTTGTTCATTGCTCCGGCTTTCTAGTTATAGTCTAATTCACGAAATAGACAGAATCTACTCAAAATTCTGATCAACTTTGCTTACATTTAACCTATGATCTTTATTGAAATGGACTTGCCGATTGTCCGACAACATAACTTCTGCTTTACCTAGAAGAATGCGCGCTTCCTCCGCACGTTCTACCCGTGCAACTGACGCGCTTAACTTTCTTCCTTTTAGTGGCACCTGGTTTGTTTCGGGTTCCCATTTTTCCCGTTCGCAATTGAAATATGAAACAACCTAAACGCACGATAGCGGATGCTATCAGTTCCCGCGTTTTTAAATGAGTCGCCCAACCATGTTATATTTTTGACAAGGAGGGGGGAAGAACCACTCGGATTTGAGTGTTTCCCAATCCAAGCATCAGTTGCACAGAATTTCGTGCAAAGAAAATGGAGGTGTGTCGCTAGCGTCTGCGTGCGTCGCCATAGAGGCCGCTCAGCCAACGTTAGGATAATGGAATGATGGACTGTGTGTGTATTTGCCTAAACATCGTCCTTCCGGCTTCGAGCAACTTCGTTAATTCGTATATTAACATCCATAAAGATCAGTTTTCTTCACAACTTCGTTGTATTACCACAGTTGATCTCGTTTAGCTGCTGCTCTCTGCCATTCGATGTTTTTCGTAATGTTTCAAACAAGAACTCTTGGTTACAATACCGAAAAAATACGTACGTTAAAAGAAATAAGTGATTAGGCACGGTAAGCGAAGAGTAACCTAACATTATCCAGATTTGGCGACACGTACACACGAAAACTTCGTAATCTATTTAGCCGCTCTAAACTATGCGGCGAAATGAATTAATCGTAAACGCAAAGCTCCTAATTATTCAAATATGGGAGAGCACAATTGAACCAAAAAGAGAAATTATGAATGAATCAATGACATGTCGCAGAATAAATTCCGCGTCCTATATATCATTTCCGTGGAGATCGGACATTGACAGCGCTAGGTCTCCCGTGTCAGTGTGACACTTTACGCTCTCTTGCCGCAAACCCAAGTTCAAGTGCGCGTTCATTCGCGCGCACCATCCCCGTGCTACGGCTCAACCAGTTTGGCGTCATGCACGTGCCACGCCTCGGCGCGAAGTGGGTCACAGGGTGCACGACCGTTGTCCAGGCGCGTAGGCCGCGAGCTCTTTTCCGTTCCGTCGATAGCTCAGTTGGTAGAGCGGTGGACTGTAGAGGCTCGCCCACCACGGACATCCATAGGTCGCTGGTTCGAATCCGGCTCGACGGAGCACTTTTTGTTCGTCTACCTTACTTCCACTTTTTCATCTTTTTTTTTTTAACTACGACAGTGCTTAAAAGGCAGGAACTGCGTTTGCGTGCAACCAGCAAATGTGCAGGTTGGTTTGAAGGGCATGCGAACTCACCTATGAGGGGTAAGTTGTAATCACTGATCCAAACGAATAAACTGTTGTTATCTTGTGACACATTTGGTGGCAAGTAATCATGTTAATTGCTGCGAAACATTACACGAACAGTTTATGAGATAACCTTTAATCGCCAACGCTGACAAACTCTCTTGTCAGATACTTTGGCGCGCACTATTTGTGTCCAGGACTCATACGCAGCTTTCAACTATGCATGTTCTATCATCGAAGCTGAGTTCGCTGTTGTATAGAACGATATTCATTGGCTTTCTTTTTTTTTTTTTTTTTTTTTTTTGAGCTTCAAAAGTAATGGCGTTAGCATGAGATAAACCTGCATCTTTAGGGGTGCAAACATTTCACTGTGTACGTCGCCGTGGTTTTTGCCGCATCGATGTCGTCAGGTGCCCTCCTCACCATCAGGTTCACCCTCACCGTATCCGCGAAGGCAAAGTAAACTTTGCCCACCACTAGTGGTGAAACTGGTGCCGTCTGCATATGGATTTCGGAAACCACAGCAGGCAACACTAACTCTAAAAATAGCGGACGAAGGCGGCCTTAAGGTCATCACAAAGGAGTAGTTTTTCTTTGTATACCGTGTGTTCTTATTGTGGTAGCAGTTATATGAATACTGCAGGCACATTCTTTCCATCACCGTCGCCGTCTCTGTTGCCGTAATATTCCGTATTAACCCATTAGCACCCAGCGTACCTTTAAAAGTACAGTACCATTTTCATTTGTAAATACTTAAAGACAAAACACTCAGTGTTCATTGGTACGCCTTTTTGCTAAGAAGGGTTCTGCGAAGACAACCGCACTGTAGTTTTATGCCAGCTGCATGATTTGTTTGATCTACTCATCGCCAAACGTGTAAAAGTGCTGAACATAGCCCGTGCTGCTCTACATGCAGCTTCTTTATTTTTTTTTCAAGCGTAGCATACACTTCTCGAAGCTGAACGTTTTAGGTAAAACTTAGAAAAGAAGGGTGTAAGCGATCAACGCATGATATTCCATATACAATACATAATTATACCGTCGCAAGAAAATGAATGCAGGGGCGCTGTACCCTAAAGCTATTCCAAGCTTTTCTACTACAATTCTGTAATCAGGCCGCCGCGATTAACCAAACACTTTTTTGTTTCACCGCCGCTTCACCTGTCTGTCACGCGACGTCACGAAAACCACGATAGCTCCCCATCTGATATGACGTGTACCCACTGATTATGCATGATTTGAACGAACAAAAGAAAAATTGTAATTTCCGATTGGACGCCTTTCCGCCATTAGCACTCGGCGATTGGTCAAAAGTTTTCAGGCTGGACCCTCTTCACCTGCCTGTCACGCTACGTCACAAGACCACAAAAACTCACCGCATTAAAGTGACGTGTAGGCGTTAAAGATTCATTAATATGCCGAATCAAACTGAATTTTCTTCTGAATAGTCCCAGGCTGCCCCGTTCCCAAAGGAATAAAAGATGGCTGCCACCGATCCTTCAGGCACTGGCTACTCGCACCTGCCGGAGAGCTTGGATTTATTTATGTATAATAAACTTTTGCGTGGCAGTGTAACCTTTTTGAGCACTTTTGTCACGTTTACGATGTCGCTGTACCAACTCTTATTTGCTGAGGATTCGTTTTAGCAACATTCTTAACCTTCCGTTGCAGGACGCCGCGATTTTCGACTAGCCATCGCAAGCCAAGTAAGAGAAAGGGGACCAATCGCAGACGCCGACATCGCCCTCTTCATCTGGTTATCTATTTTCAGAGCGGTGGCTCGGCCCCAACGAAACGCTCTCCATTTGAACGTGATTCTCCCCTCCTGGCAGCCAATTACAAGCGAAAAACACTTCAACGTAGGTAATGTTTTTCATTTTGAAAGCAAAGGAAAGTTGCCTACAAGTAATTACGAGAGTGTTTGATTGGGCTGTTCAGGCAGCGCGGCGGGTCACCGCGTGATGCTTGCGTCGGCGCTTACGCAAACTTGACGTTAGGAGATTGGAATAAAAACACATTGGAATAGTTTTACGTTACAGGGCCCCAGGGGTACTTTGTAAAGTACGCTAAGCCTATGTGTATGCTGGAGGGGTGCGCATGATCTCGAAGCCCACAAGGTGGCTTTTTAAACGGTATTTTGATAAAATATGTTTTGCTGACTGCAAGAACTTCAGAGGCTGTTGCAGGAAAGAAATGTATTTAGAATTGCATCCGCATTGATATTATTCCTCCCCGTTCCTTTCTTGCTGCCGACAAAGATAACGATGCTCTTGTCTTATCAGCCAATAAAATAGCCAGCAGTGTTAGAGTAAATTTAGATAAATAGAAATCAGGGGGGAGGGGATTCTCAGGGCGGCACCAGTTTCGGTATATTAGTTTTCAATGTGTCTGACGAAATGCATTGGCGTTCCAGTTACTCCATTTATTAAAAAGCTGTTTTATGCATTGAAGCACCAAAGTAACTGAAACATCATTGCATTGCGCCGGACACTTTGAAAATTATTATCTCAAATCAGCTGCAGTCCGGAGAATTCGTTCCAAGTGCATACGCCTTGCGAACTCACTGTCTATAATTCGTAGATTTAAATATGTGCTGTAAAATATATCAGTAAAAATTTAGGTGGGGTATTAATCTTATTTACTTAATTAGGCATTGTGATTTCTCTTCGAAATAATGGCCGCCTCATCGAGAAATTTAGATCAAGGAGTGGAATTGTGATATCTGCCCCAGGCAACTTTTTTAAATTTTGGACCTTCTAAAAAAAGCACCCGGTAGATGGCGGGTATGCGTTCTGGGAGCCAGCAGCTTCCAAAATAAATAAATTCAGGGGCGTTCGAATCGCTATACCTGAACATTGGTTTCTTATCATTAAGTAGAGCGCTTTGTCGCCCATTGTTGGGAATTGTGCGTAGGCAGGTAAAGGGCGCTGGAGCTGGCGTCCTTATTTCTTCTTCAGCTGCTGAGCATGGTTGGCACGGAGCGCATAAAGGTAGACGTCAAACGATGACACCCATTGCAGACCTATGCGCCTAGCATCAGAAAGCAGATTGAAATTAACGTGAGAGTTCGCATGGTATCCTTGAACATGGTGAACAACTTGGCTTCGAACTTCATGGATGGTCCCGTCATCTGCGCTCTGCGCAATGTTAAAAAAATAGCACGCGGGTAAGGGGCAATGTTGTAAGATAAATAACGCCAGGCTTGTCTGAGTTAGCGATGTAGCGGTAATCTTGCAGACGAAGCGAGCGCAGCCTCGTCGCCTGTCTGCGCCACGAGGACGAAGACGATGTTTGGCGCTTGTCGAGAGAACAATGTTGCGTGTGGCACAAAGGAGCACGACGCTGACACCTAAATACATTTAGGACATTCCTTTTGTCACAGTGGCATCTATTCTGGGGATTGACCAATGCGCACATGCCCAGTGGCAGATATCAGTTGTACGCACCCGACGTGGAATGTGTACGCTCGTTTGCGTGCTCCGTGTCACATACACAGTGACCCAAGTTGTCGGCTAAACTAGACAGCTGCCTGCAGCAAGTTGTCTATTCGGTTCCCCGAGTTGTCTAACCTACAAGGCAGCAGCCAACACGCACTCAGTGTCCTGAGATGTCTATGTAGCGTGTATCTAGAAATGTATCAGGCGAGCAAGAAAAACGCGAAACCCAAAGAAGGAAAGAAAGCTTCGCCTTAAGAAGTGCAGATATTGCAAGCAACACGAAATCAACCATAGTAAATATGCACAGGCGTCTTAATGACAGCGTCCAAGCTATTCCTGTCAACCCCTTCTCTCGTTGCCTCTCTCATTGGACTCATACCTGTCCAAATACTCTTTTCTTTAGCTGTCACTCTATGAAAATTTCAGATTTTATTTGAAAATAATTTAAATATAATTTTGTCACGCTGCCCCATACCTCGGCCAATCCCCCATAGGGGTACCGGGCAGAGTTTCTGATGTGATCATTAGGATCATCATCACCGCTTGAAGGAGAAAGGGCCAAGAGGGAAAAGGCCAGGAAGGAAATGCGCTGCCGCATTCATTCCCTGAATTTCTATTTACCCAGGTCTGGCTTGGTCCCCTCCCCTCTATGTTTGTTTTGTAGTAAGGAAGAGACACTCCATCACTTCCTTATATCTCGTCGCCGCTTTTCTGGGGCAAGAAAAAGAATATTGGAAATGCCTTTTCGAAGACTTTGCCTGACTTAACTGAATCTGTTATTCTTTCATATGGGACCTCGGATTCGGGATTTAGCCACAAGGACGTTTCCTACGCTATCCAAAAATTTCTTACAGATTCCAATGGAATGCCCTGCTAAATTCTATGTTTTCCTTTTTGTGTACGTTTAAATTAACTGTTATTCATTCCACCTGACTTTAGTTATTTTTAACAGATAATTTTACATTATACAGCGCAAAGTTCATACATATTCGAATATTTGTTCATTATAAATTGGAACAATCAATCCATTGTATGGCCAACCCCCATAGTCGGTAGTATGGTCACTGAAGTCATGAACCACTTTAATTACGCCATTGATTTAGGTGAAAAGACCAAAGTTTTCCACATTAATATGTTGAAGAACTTCGAAGAGCGGAAATTAACGTCTGCTCCCCAGGCGTCTAGAAGGAATTCTAGAAAGGCTTTGAGAGGGCATTCTAGAAATTCTCAATGTTAGAAAGAATTTTGTTCTTTTAACACACTGTTCCATTTAAGCCATGTACTAAACTTGTTGCGGTGCTCGTGCATTTCATGCTGTGTGGAAAATGGAATATTTCTACCAATGTGAGCTTTCTTTGAACAATATTGTTACGTGTAGAAAGACACAGACAAAAGAGGCTATTTACAGACTATTTACAGTAGACTGGAGCCAGAGCGCCAGGCCGACATTCACTCGCGCCAAGGGCACAGACCCACTTCGTCGTCGTTCTCGCGGCGGCTCGTTTCTCGGGTATCTACCGATAATATCGTAACACTAACCCCCGGCGGCAAAAGCGCCGTCACGGTGCAGTTAAATATCCAAGGCACGTGGAGAGTTGTAGGGCTTGAGTCGGGCGACGTGGACAATGTCACTGGTTGTCACAGCAGAGGAGGTAGTGGGCGTGGCGAGAACGATTTCGTAGGTGACATCTGTCACTTCGCGAAGCACGCGATATGGGCCCGTGTAGCAGGAAAGCAGTTTTTCACAACGGCCAACTTTACGCGATGGTGACCAAAGCAACACGAGGGTGCCGGGGACAAAATTGACATCACGGTGACGGAGGCCGTAGCGCTGCTTTTGTTTGTCTTGAGAGACTTGTAGACGAGCGCGCGCAAGTTGGCGAGCATGGTCAGCATGGGCGATAGCATCACGGGCATAAGCGCTGGTTGATGCTGTGGTGGACGGAAGCACAGTGTCCAGTGGTAGCGTTGGTTCACGGCCATACAATAGGTAAAAAGGAGAAAAGCCAGCAGTGTCGAGACGGGAAGAGTTATACGCAAAGGTGATGTAAGGTAGAGCCTGGTCCCAGTCACGATGGTCGTCTGAAACGTATTTGGATAGCATGTCTGTAAGGGTGCGGTTCAAACGCTCAGTGAGGCCGTTCGTTTGAGGGTGGTAGGAGGTGGTAAACTTATGCTGTATTGAGCAGGCACGCATGATGTCGTCAATGACTTTGGCTAAGAACGTACGGCCACGGTCTGTTAGCAACTGACGCGGAGCACCATGAATCAAAATGATATCATGCAGGAGGAAGTCCGCAACATCAGTTGCGCAGCTGGTCGGAAGAGCGCGGGTTACGGCATAGCGGGTCGCGTAGTCCGCCGCGACTGCAACCCACTTGTTTCCTGATGTAGATTCCGGAAATGGGCCGAGAAGGTCTAAGCCGACACGATGGAAGGGCTCTGCAGGGATGTCGAGCGGCTGCAGGTAACCAGCGGGGAGCTGGGAAGGCTTCTTGCGTCGTTGGCAAAGGTCACAGGCGGCGACGTAACGTCGTACGGAACGGGCAAGGCCCGGCCAGAAAAAACGGCGACGTACACGGCCATAGGTTCGAGATACGCCGAGGTGTCCTGCCGTTGGTGCGTCGTGAAGCTCTTCTAAAACGGTTGAGCGGAGGTGTTTAGGTATGACAAGAAGGAACTCAGAGCCGTCCGGATGAAGGTTACGACGGTACAGAGTAGCGTCGCGGAGGACGAAGAGGCGTAGTGTGGCGTCGGCCGGAGAGTGTTCAAAACGGTAGATGAGTGCTCTGATGTAGGCGTCACGACGTTGCTCGTCGGCGAAATGAAGCAGCTGCGACACAGAGAATACGCAAGCAGCACTGGTAATATTGGAGGAGTCAGGGTCGTCAACAGGGTAACGCGACAAGCTGTCAGCGTCTTGGTGCAGGCGGCCAGACTTGTACACCACGGAATATGAAAATTCTTGTAGCCTCAAAGCCCATCGACCAAGCCGGCCTGTAGGATCTCTTAGCGATGAGAGCCAGCAGAGAGCATGATGGTCAGTGACTACGGAAAAAGGGCGACCGTAAAGGTAAGGACGGAACTTCGCTACCGCCCAGACTACAGCAAGGCATTCTCGTTCCGTAATGGAATAGTTGCGCTCCGGTGGTGTGAGGAGGCGGCTCGCATAAGCAATAACGCGATCCTGGCCACACTGACGCTGGGCTAAGACGGCACCTACGCCATGACCGCTGGCATCTGTACGCAATTCTGTAGGGGCATCAGGGTCGAAGTGGGCGAGAATGGGTGGTGAGAAGAGAAGAGTAACGAGAGGAGAGAAGGCGGCGGCTTCTGCAGTACCCCACGAGAATCGTACGCCTTTCTTCAAAAGATTAGTGAGGGGTCTAGCAATTGCCGCAAAATCTTGAATAAAACGACGAAAGTACGAGCATAGCCCTACAAAACTTCGAACGTCGGCGGCTGTCTTCGGAACCGGAAAGCCTCGGACAGCGCGAGTTTTGTCAGGATCAGGCTGTACTCCGGAAGCGTCAACGAGGTGGCCCAGAACAGTAATTTGGCGGCGGCCGAAACGACATTTGGACGAGTTAAGTTGGAGCTTCGCCTTTCGAAATACATTAAGTATAGCTGTGAGACGCTCAAGGTGAGTGTCGAACGTGGGGGAGAAGACGATGACGTCGTCGAGGTAGCAGAGACATGTGGACCATTTGAAACCTCGGAGCAAGGAGTCCATCATACGCTCAAGGGTGGCAGGGGCGTTGCATAATCCAAACGGCATTACTTTCAATTGGTATAGGCCATCAGGTGTGATGAACGCGGTTTTTTTCTCTGTCCATATCGTCAACAGCAATCTGCCAGTATCCAGAACGAAGATCAATAGAAGAGAAATATCTGGAACCGTGGAGGCAGTCAAGGGCGTCGTCTATACGTGGGAGCGGGTAGACGTCCTTCTTAGTAATGTTGTTCAGATGACGGTAGTCTACACAGAAGCGCCACGTGCCATCCTTCTTCTTAACCAACACTACAGGTGACGCCCAGGAACTCGAAGAAGGTTCAATGATGTTTTTGTCTAGCATTTTGTTCACTTCGCTTTGAATAACTTGGCGTTTCGACGCAGAAACTAGGTACGGTCGTCGGTGAATAGGAGTAGCATCGCCAGTAAGAATCCGATGCTTGACCGCGAGCGTCTGGCCTAAAGGGCGATCGTCGAAGTCGAAAATATCTCTGTAGGCCGATAATACTCGATAAATGTCTTCAGCCTGCGCAGAAGACAGGTCCGTCGCAACCATTTTCTGTATCTTGGGATCGGCGGCCGAGGCTGGCACGAGAGGCCTGCTAAGCTCGCAAGAAGGATCGGTTGATAAATTTGCCACGTGATGGTCGCCGAGACAATCAACGTTGGCAAGGCAAATACCTTGTGGTAGAATTTGCTTCGCCAATCCAAAGTTAAAGATAGGCATGAAAGTGCGGTTCGCAGTAATAGTAAGTATACTGTGAGGCACGGTAACGTCATACTGTAGTGGAATGTCGCGCAGAGGAGTGACGAGGTACTCGCCATCAGGGACTGGTGGGGAAGACAAGAGTTCAATATAGGCTATTGATTTTGGCGGCAGGCAAATAAAGCCAGTGGGGCGTAGGCGGCACTGGGGTGCGTCAGAAGGTTCTGCGAGAATCGGTAACTCAAGGCGAAGGGTACTGGCAGAGCAGTCAATAAGAGCAGAATGCGCGGAGAGAAAATCGAGGCCGAGAATGAGGTCGTGGGGGCAATGAGCAATCACGGTGAAGAGGACAGGAGTGTGGCGGCCGGCGATGCTAACACGTGCCGTACACATGCCGATGATAGGCACAGTACCACCATCCGCAACGCGGACGACGCGTGCCGACGCTGGGGTGAGGAGCTTGTTCAGTCGTCGTCGGAAGGCAGCACTCATAATAGAAAGATGTGCCCCTGTGTCGATGAGTGCCGTGACAGGATATCCATCAACGTCAACGTCAAGAAGGTTTTGGTTCGTGTTTAACGTGAGCAGAGGGTTTAAGGGCAGTGTCGACAACGCAGCTTTACCTCCAGAAGCTGCAGTGCCTAGTTTTCCGGCTGGGCCCGGGAGGTGATAGGCGGCGAAGAGAAGCGGCGGGGTTGGGTCGAACGGGACTGACGGCGTCGAGGTGAGGGCGAGCGGCTGTAGCGAAGGTTCGGAGCAGGAGCATCAGCGGCAGTGGGTTCACGGCGGGTGGCATAGAGAACAGAAGGTCCAAAGGTGCGGGAGTAAGTGGTGGCGTATGTCCGAGGAGGCGGAGGCCATCGGTTGCGGCAGTGACGAGCGACGTGGCCGATGCGACAGCAGTGAAAGCAGATTGGTCTGTCATCAGGGGTACGCCAATCGGACGGGTTGCGGCGAGATGTGGCGGAAAAGGACTGTCGGGGACGAGGAGGGCCGGTGGAAAACTGGGGAACGCTGGGTTGAGATGTTGAACACACGGAGTTCAGACCCATGTTCTCAAATTCTTGTCGGACTACGGCCTGAATCATGGCAATCGTGGTTGCTGGCGGATCGGGAGGCGTCGTGGAGAAAGCTGGCGAAAAGGCGGCCTCAAGCTCGCGGCGAACAATACGGGTGACGTCGTCACAGGTGGTGGCCTGACGCGGTCGACCCTCACATGTCGACGTAGCAGCGGTGTTGGGTAGCCGCGTGATGTGGTGTGTGATACGACGGCTCTTAGCTTGTTCAAGGCGACGGCATTCTTTAATGATGGCGTCGATTGTCGAGACATTGCCGAAAACAAGCAAATTGAAAGCGTCGTCGGCGATGCCTTTTAGGACATGTGACACTTTATCTGTTTCAGACATAGCATCGTCAGCTTTGCGGCATAGAGCCAAGACGTCGAAGATGTAGGAAACGTACGGCTCTGTAGATGTCTGAACGCGAGACGCAAGAGCCTTTCTCGCGGCAACCTTGCGGCCAATGGGGTCGCCGAACAGTTCCCGTAGCTTTTCTTTGAAATAGTCCCAACTGCTGATTTCTTCGTCATGCGTCTGGTACCACACGCGTGGCGTGCTGCCAAGATAAAAGATGACATTGGCGAGCATAATGGTTGGGTCCCACCTGTTATTAGCGCTGGCATGTTGATATAGCTTGAGCCATTCGTCAACGTCCTGTCCCTCCAGGCCAGAGAACACACCAGGGTCGCGATGTTGGGCAACCGTGACGACGGGAGCAGTCGGACCAGCCGAAGCCGTTGCAGAGGCGGGCTCATCACCGGGAGGCATGGTGACAAGCTCGACGTACCGACCACTCCGGAGTTCCGTGGCGAGGACGGGGATCGCTGACCTCCACCAGAATGTTACGTGTAGAAAGACACAGACAAAAGAGGCTATTTACAGACTATTTACAGCAGACTGGAGCCAGAGCGCCAGGCCGACATTCACTCGCGCCAAGGGCACAGACCCACTTCGTCGTCGTTCTCGCGGCGGCTCGTCTCTCGGGTATCTACCGATAATATCGTAACAATATCAACGCGCCTGCACTACTGCATTGTCTTCGCCTGTCCTAAATTAAAACAGCTGCGGGCAACTTTCTTCAGCGGGGGGTAACTGGATGACAGGCTGGACAGGCCGCCATTGGAATCTGAACCTGGCAACGTTTAACGCTAGAGCGTTATCTACTGAGGCGAAACTAGCAGTGCTATTGGAGGAATTAAAGTTCAGTAAATGGGATATAATAGGGTTCAGTGAAGTTAGGAGGACGAAAGAAGCATATACAGTGCTAAAAAGCAGGCACGTCCTGTGCTACCGGGGCTTAGCGGAGATACGAGAACTAGGAGTCGGATTCCTGATTAACAAAGATATAGCTGTTAACATACAGGAATTCTACAGAATTAACGAAAGTGTGGCAGGTCTTGTTGTGAAACTTAATAAGAGGTACAAATTGAAGGTCGTACAAGACTACGCCCCTACATCCAGTCATGATGACCAGGAAGTCGAAAGCTTCTGTGAAGACGTGGACTCGGCGATGGGTAAAGTCAAAACAAAATACACTATACTGATAGGCGACTTCAATGCCAGGGTAGGCAAGAAGCAGGCTTAAGACAAGGCAGTGGGGGAATATGGCATAGGCTCTAGGAATAGCAGGAGAGAGTTATTAGTAGAGTTTGCAGAACAGAATAATATGCGGATAATGAATACCTTCTTCCGCAAGCGGGATAGCAGAAAGTGGACGTGGAGGAGCCCGTATGGCGAGACTAAAAATGAAATAGACTTTATACTCTGAGCTAACCCTGACATCACACAATATATGGGCGGGCTCGGCAAAGTGCGCTGCAGTGACCATAGGATGGTAAGAACTTGAATTAGCCTAGACTTGAGTAGGGAACGGAAGAAACTGGTACATAAGAAGCCGATCAATGAGTTAGCGGTAAGAGGGACAATAGAGGAATTCCAGATCAAGCTACAGAACAGGTATTCGGCTTTAACTCAAGAAGAGGACCTTAGTGCTGAAGCAATGAACGACAATCTTGTGGGCATCATTAAGGAGTGTGCAATAGAAGTCGGTGGTAACTCCATTAGACAGGATACCAGTAAGCTATCGCAGGAGACGAAATATCTGATCAGAAACGCCAATGTATGAAAGCCTCTAACCCTACAGCTAGAATAGAACTGACAGAACTTTCCAAGTTCATCAACAAGTGTAAGACAGCTGACCTAAGGAAGTATAATATGGATAGAATTGAACATGCTCTCAGGAACGGAGGAAGTCTAAAGGCAGTGAAGAATAAATTAGGAATAGGCAAGAATCAGATGTATGCGTTAAGAGATAAAGCCGGCAGTAAAATAACTAATATGGATGAGATATTTCAAGTGGTTGAGGAGTTCTATAGAGATTTATACAGTACCAGTGGCACCCACGACGATAATGGAAGAGAGAATAGTCTAGAGGAATTTGAACTCCCACAAGTAACGCCGGAAGAAGTAAAGAAAGCCTTGGAAGCTATGCAAAGGGGGAAGGCAGCTGGGGAGGATCAGGTAACAGCAGATTAGTTGAAGGATGGCGGGCAGATTGTTCTAGAAAAACTGGCCACCCTGTATACGCAATGCCTCATGACCTCGAGGGTATCGGAATCTTGGAAGACCGCTAACATAATCCTAATCCATAAGAAAGGGGACGCCAAAGACTTGAAAAATTATAGACCGATCAGCTTACCGTCCGTTGCCTACAAAGTATTTACTAAGGTAATCGCAAATAGAAACAGGAACACCTTAGACTTCTGTCAAGTAAAGGTCCAGGCAGGATTCCGTAAAGGCTGCTCAACAACAGACCATATTCCCACTATTAATCAGGTCATAGAGTAATGTGCGGAATATGACCAACCCTTATATATAGCTGTCATTTATTACCTGAAAGCGTTTGATTCAGTCGAAACCTAAGCAGTCATGGAGGCATTACGGAATCAGAGTGTAGACGAGCCGTATGTAAAAATACTGAAAGATATCTATAGCGGCTCCACAGCCATAGTAGTCCTCCATAAAGAAAGCAACAAAATCCCAATAAAGAAAGGCGTCAGCATCCAGCGCTTGCAGCATCCAGCGCTTGCATGGTTCAACATTTTCCTTTAATCAATCGTTTTTGCCTAGCGCCATTATAGAGTGGAACAATTTACCAGATAGAGTTGTCAATGAGCGCAACCCCATTATCTTCAAGCAGCTGCTTACTGATCACCTTAAACCCTAACCTTATAATGACCGTACTGTGCCTTCATTCTTTTGCGATTGCCGTCTCACATTGTGACTGTTCTGCTGATTTGCTTTTGCATTCTATTCAGTGTGCTTCTTGGCTTTTTTGTTGTTGTTTGTTTGTTTGAATGGGAATCCACAGGCTGAGTCTTGTAAGAAATTGTAACCATATCTTTGTTTCTATCCTTATCTTCTGTAACCCCCCCTTATGTAATACCCCGACAGGGGTCCTTAAGGAAAATAAATGATGATGATGATGATGAGATGCGATCTCTCCCATGCTATTCACATCGTGTTTACAGGAGGTATTCAGAGGCCCGGATTGGGAAAGCTTGGCGATAAAAGTTAATGGAAGATACCTTGGTAACTTGCGATTCGCTGATGATATTGCCTTGCTTAGTAACTCAGGGGACCAATTGCAATGCATGCTCACTGACCTGGAGAGGCAAAGCAGGAGGGTGGGTCTAAAAATTATTCTTCAGAAAACTAAAGTAATGTTTAACAGTCTCGGAAGAGAACAGTAGTTTACGATAGGTAGCAAGGCACTGGAAGTAGTAAGGGAATACATCCACTTAGGGCAGGTAGTGACTGCTGATCCGGATCATGAGAGTGAAATAATCAGAAGAATAAGAATGGGCTGGGGTGCGTTTGGCAGGCATTCTGAGATCATGAACAGCAGGTTGCCATTATGCCTCAAGAGAAAAGTTTATGACAGCTGTGTCTTACCAGTACTCACGTACGGGGCAGAAACCTGGAGGCTTACGAAAAGGGTTCTGCTGAAATTGAGGACGACGCAACGATCTATGGAAAGAAGTATGATGGGTGTAACGCTAAGGGATAAAAAAAGAGCAGATTGGGTGAGGAAACAAACACGAGGTAATGACATCTTTGTTGAAATCAAGAAAAATAAATGGGCATGGGCAGGACATGTAATGAGGACGGAAGATAACCGATGGTCATAAAAGGTGACGGACTGAATTCCAAGGGACGGGAAGCGTAGCAGCGGGCGGCAGAAAGTTAGGTGGGCGGATGAGAATAAGAATTTTGCAGGGACAACATGGCCGCAATTAGTACATGACCGAGGTAGTGGGAGAAGTATGGGAGAGGCCTTTGCCCTGCAATGGGCGTAACCAGGCTGATGATGATGATGAATTATGATAATGTGGATTGTGTGACCACGACGAGGCGAAGAAAGCACGGCAATGATGATGTGAATTGTGTGGCCATGACGCGAGGAAGTGGTAACGCGTGGCCACGATTAGTATTCATTCAATATCATTTTTAAATTACAGAATTATGGTTAACCATTCTTCCCTTCTTACCCGATTCATGGCCGATCCACCGTAGTGGGTTGAGCCATTTTTGTTTATTTATTGATAAAATACTGCGGACAAGGAGCCCAAGTAGGGTGAGCAAAGTGCAAAGATGATACAGACAGAAGAACAAGATGAAACAAGTGTGTAACACGTTTTTCACACAAATATTTTGGTCGTAAGGTAGACGATTAAGGAAAGTTTTACCTTGATTACAATAAAACTATAATTAATACACGAAATAACAAGATTATTTACATAAATGATATACAGCTCACGGGCGCTGGGGGTATGCTTCAGTTAGCCACCAAACAAACCCAAGGGAAAGCGGCGTGCAGCTTTAGCGAATTGAGTGGAACGACTGGGACGGCAGCTCGCTGACCGGCGGTTCGAGCCCCGACCTTCTACAACCGGGCGTCAGACAGCCATGCGGACCTGAGGCCCTATAACGTAAAATATTCCAATGTGTTTTTATTCGAATGTCCTGACGCCAAATTTGCGTAAACGCCGACGCATGCATCGGGCGGTGACAAGCAGGGTTGTCTGAATATGCCGATGAAACGCTCTCCTCGTTTATAGGAGGTCACTTTTGTTTGCTTTAAAAAGGAATAACATTGCCTACAGTGAGCGGTTTGTCTTATCAAATTGGCTGACAAGAAGCGAGGAGCACGCTCAAATGGAAAGGTATTCGTTGGGGCCAGTTGCACTGAAAGTCGATAACAGGATGAAGAGGGTGGTGCCGGCGTCTGCGATTGGCCCGCTTTCCCTTACTTTGCTCGAGGTGGCTGCTCGAAAATCGCGGAGGCATGCAACGGAAGGTTAAGAATGCTGCTAAAACTGATCCTCAGCCAAGAAGAGTTGGCAGAGCGAGGTCGTCAACGTGCCGAAAGTGCTTGGAAGTTACACGGCCACGCAAAAAGTTTTATTGTACGCAAATAAACCCATGCTCTCCCGCAGGTGCGAGTAGCCAGTGCCTGAACGATCGGCGGTAGCCATCTTTTATTCCTTTCGGAACGGGGCAACCTGCAGCTATTGAGTAAAAAATTCAGTTTTGTTCGGCAGATTAATACATCTTTAGCGCGTACACGTCACTTTCACACGTGAGTTGTTGCGATTTTGTGACGTCGCGGGACAGACAGGTGAAGTGGGTGCAGCCAGAAAACTTCTCACCAATAGCCGGGGGCTAATGGCGAAAAGGCATCAACTCAGGAGGAACTATTTTTCTTTTGTTCGGTTCAATGATGCATAATCTGTGTGTACGCGTCATGTCAGACGGGGAGCTATCGTGGTTTCGTGACGTCGCGTGCCAGACAGGCGAAGTGGGGAGGCGGGGGGGGGGGGGGGGGGGTAGGGGTTGATCAATCGCGCATGGCTGATTGCAGAATTGCAAGAGAAAAGTTTGGAACATCTTTACGTTATGGCGCCCCTGGTGAGGTTGGCATCCGTTATACGCTCGCTGCTCACCGGCTAACGGCAGCCTGCTGTCATAGCGGCCTCGTGTCTTATTTGATCTAAGGGCCTGGTAGCGCGGCCTGGGGCCAAGGAGGCACCCACCGGCAGACCAGGTGATCCGATGTGACCGGAACCTGCCGCAACATTGGCGGCCTGTAGTATTGCAGGAGCCTGGTGTTCTGCCGGCCTGCTGTATACTTCCACTGCTGCTGCTACCTCAAAGTTTGGCACAAGCCACCTCGGGTAGTGCTGGACTCCCGACTGTGTCGTGGAGCTCCCACGACGACAACCACCACGGCAACGACGACGACACACCGGCGAGTAGGACGGTCGATGTGTGCTTAGGCGCGCTAGGAATTCCAGACATTCTAGCTTATTATGATTGTCATTGTACTGCGTTATGCGGTCGTAAGTTTTCTGCATGCCAAGGTGGCCAGCAGTCAATTCGTCATGAAAGGCCTGAAGGAGACGAGCATGAAGGCAGGGAGGCAGTACGGGCACCCAGCGTAGTCCGTCAGGATGATGGATATGGCGGTACAGCACGGAGTTTTCGAACTTGAATTGTGTCAGCTGTCGACACTGTTATTTTCTCATCACCATCTGCCCAGCACCTGCAACGTCTGGACGAGGTTCTTACATGTCTCGCAAGCGCTGGTCTTCAGCTCAATACCAAAAAAGTGTCATATTTCAAGCTGTATCAAGGTGTTAGCGAGTCGTTGCATATGCCTGCCGCGTACGCGCACCTGCCTGGAAGAACTATACCATCGCCGAGCAGGAATGCATGGCTGCCGTTTGGTCCGTTCAGGAGTTTCGCCCTTATCTCCACTGAGCTGTTTTTGCCTCTCGGTGTTTTGGCCAACGCAATAGTTTTTTGTTATCGATTGTCAACTGTTTTGCTAGTGTCATTATTATTTAGCTAGTGCTAATCAGACCAAGCAGATGCCCTTTTCTTCACCAGAGCTTTCCTTGGCTCCGGTTCTATTCCTCCGCATGAGTTACCTGTGGATCTGTTTCTACGCAATGGCGACACATCATTTCTGTAGCTCTTGTTCCAACCAATGACGACGTCATAAGGATGAAGAATCCAAGTGATTCAGGCGGAATTGCGATCGGCGACGGCCTATTGCCAGAACATCATTGAGGTCCGCCAATTTTGCAGAGAGGTATTCTCTGCTTTTCCGCAGACCAGTCCTGTGTACAAGACCTTCTAAAGTGTTCGCTGTTTGCTGTCGATTCGGCGAGCACATTTATTCCATCCCACTTGGCATGTGTGGAAAGGCTTGTCCGTGGCGTCGATGTGAACACGACTCCGGCTGAACTATAAGAGATGGTTTCAACGGCGGATGTAATTTCAGTTTATCGGTGTGGACGTGTGGTCAACAAAACCTACTGAGACGGGATAGTCACTATTGCTGAGACCATTCGACGATCAGGAATGAAGGCACGGCCGTATAATGTACTGAGCGGAACCTCTGTCCCGTCGTCTCCTCCAATGTGTAAAGTGCTGGCCTTATGGATACACTTTGAAAAGGAATAGGTCTGCTTCCAAGTGTCAAATTTGAGGTGAGGAGCACAACTCCAGCGAGTGCAAAAGCAAGGAAGAAAGGTGCTGCCTCTGCAATGACACATGCTCTGCTGATTATTCTAATTGCTCAGTAAAGGCACGGGAAATGCAAATCCTAAAAACTGTTGAACGAAGACGTTCCCGTAGAGAAACCATAGCTGAAATTCAGGCTAGGACGCAGGGACACGCCGGTGTCACAACCCGTCAGACGGCAGGAATGGAATCGTGCCTTTCACTTTATGATGTTAATGCTGTTGAAAGGGCAATGGAAAAAGCTATGGAATGCCTAGCTCAACACTTTCGCAAGTCCTTGACACGAATACTAACTAACCAGATGGCACAGATATTCGGTACAACAGCAGCTACTGCTATGACTTCTCAAACAACTGACTGTCCACGTCCTTTCATAGAAGCAACTCCCACTTTCACGTCCCGAAATTCCCAAATTGCAGGCCCATCCGTCGATATCAACCAGAGTGAATGTAAAGGCATCAATGATAGCACAGAGAGTCCGATAAGATGGACATGAATTCTCGATCGTTGAAACGATAGAGATTCCCTTTCTAAAATAAAAAAAACTACGACACTAACTCACTCAAAGACCAAAAAATACCTGAAAGACTTTCTTACAAAGGAATATTTCTAAAGAAAAGAATTTTAAGTAAGGCAGTTACCGAGTCAATTATTTCACAACCATAGAATTCCTCGAAATTTTTCATTGGTATTGCCCATCAGTTCACTCTGCAGTAAGACATTTATTGTATTTACCATCAATCTTCTACCGGATATTATTCCTTTGCAAGAAACATGGCTTTCAGGACATCTTTTCAATCTTTTCAATTAAATAAATACCGATCTTTCCGACTGGACCGTCGATCGAAGGGCGGAGGTATAGCTTTCTTTTTCACTTATAGGATTAGTTCCAAGGCTGGGATTTCATATAAACATGTCTCCCGAAAGTCGAAGGAGAAATTTTTGTCTTAGATATAACTGTACCAGGCTGCCTACCTTTCTCTTTAGTAGACTTACACTTTCCTGCAGGTGTGCAGAATATTCGATGTTTGGATTCCGCTGACTTCAGGACGTAAGGACAAAATTCTTGCTGGAGATTTCAACTCCCGTCATACGTGTCGCGGCTTTCGAACTGACCAATGTGGCAAACGCTTGTGGGATTGGACAATAGATCACAGCCTCTCTTGTCTGAACTCTAGAATTCATACATTTATTTGTAATCAATCCCCCTCAGACTTGGATTTAAGTTTCGTAAGTTCGTTTCTCCCTAGCTTGTCCTGGACAGCCTTGGACTGTCCAACAACAGTGACAACTTTCCGATAATGTGTTAAATTCTTTGCTCGATAATGCCACCATGCTCTCAGGTACGCGTATTTGTAAATTATAGTAAATTTAAATCCGATCATAAGATAGATTAGACTTCCTATTCTGAAGAGCATGAAGACACCAAAGCTATGAAACTTTGTGCTGTAATCAAAAGAACATACAAAGAAGCTGAATGCAGTGTTGCATCTGCAAAGAAAGCATCGTAGAGCCCTCAGTGGATTACATACTGCACGCCAGACCACCGACGCCGACAGGCAGCTTGGAAGCAGCTTCTTTATAACCAGTCCCGAAAAAAATTGGTCTGGTAAAATATTTCACGCTGCTGTATTTATATCTACAGTCGCTCAGCTAAACAAGATTATGATGGAAAACACTACGATTTCCTTTCTAAACCTAAAAACAAAAGGCCGCTGTTTAGATATATGAGATATGGCAAAATGCGCCATCACGAATTATAATTGAATATGTAATTCTGTCATCCGATGAAGTAAGAAAATCTCTAGAACTCATTGCTAGAGGAGTGAAGAGTAGATTCACGTCATCGATGTCCTATAAATTGCAAACACAGGCTCCAACATCAGTGCTTACTGAATTTACATTGCCTGAATTATCTCAAGTGATTCGTAGCTTACCCTTGGCAGCCCCTGGTCATGATGGAATTACCATTCACACGATACAAATTTTATTCAATCTATCTCTTGGTGATCTTCTAAACATTATAAACTATTCAATAAACAAAGCCTGGATACCACACGATCGAAAAGTAGCTAAAGTGATCCCGATACCTAAAAAACAAGCAGTAGATTATAACAGAAAATATCGGACCTATTTACTCTAACATCTAATGTGGTCAACCTCATAGAGAGGTTATTACATTGCAGAATTACTATCTGGATGACGGATAAATTATAATAAGTCCAAATCAATTGGCTTCAGAGTTGATTGCTCAATATGGTGCGCCCATTCTGATTTAGAGAGCCGCATCCATCTTGCTCGGAAAAGGCGACAATATTCTGCTTCAGTGACATTAGATATAGCTAAAGCGTATGACCTCGTTGAACATTCAATTTTACTGGATATTTTCCAGAGCCGTAATTTGCGAAATGATATTATAACGTGGTTGGCAGAATTTTTCCGATCAAGATAATTTTATTGCTTCCTCGTCTGTTCCTCGTCTAAATTCAGACAGACTTGCGGTGTTCCCCAAAGAGCAGTCCTGTCTCCGATATTATTTAACTCACTAATAAGCTGAATTTTCACTTGTCAGGACGTGCAAGCTTATGAATACTCAGATGACATTCCATTCTCCGCGGCTGACAGTGACATTTACGCTGTATACCAAAAATTAGAAATACACATGAGTGTGCCTTACTTAAGACTTCAGACAATCTGCATGTCATTAAATGTAAGCGAAAGCTCAATCTTAGTGTTCCCGTTGACAGATTCAATTTCAATTTCTATATCTTATAAACAAGAACACATTCCCCAGGTTGAGTCTCTAAAATATTTGAGAATCATGTATGATAGAAAACTCAACCGGAGCCGAATACTGAAAGACTAGAGTGTAAGGCTACACTTTAGATATACTGCGCAGAATGAGTAACCGGCAATATGGACTACGTAGGGATTCCCTGCTAATGATCTATAAATTGTATATCCACCCAATATTGGAATTCGGGTGTGTATTGTTCTCAGGCCGCCCTGCTTATAAAACAAAGCATCTGGTTCTTTTGGAGAGTGGCGCTCTGCGCCTGTGTCTGGGACTCCCCACACTGTGAAAAATGTCCATCATTATACGGAGGAACTGCAGGTAAAAATACCGAAAGAATCTCGTATTTCAAAAATACGGCAAAAGCTTCGGCTAATATTTTCAATGTGCTCCCTGTTTTAAGTTTTACGGACATTTCACTATATTAATACAGTGGCTACACTGTTTTCCGTGAAACAGACAGAATTCCGTAATTTTCTTATGCTAACATCCGTATTTTTGCGAGGAAATTTATAGATGCGGTCCGAATGAGCGCTTGTACTCACAAAGATTTGTCTAACAATATTCTATTGAACACGCAAACTGTACGCATTATGAAAATACGTACAATATGTCAGAGCTAGCCTTCTACCAAAAGCTGCAATAACTGATCCTGTGAATATATATACGCATCCTTTATTCCGGTTGCAGTTTGCCGCGCAATCGGGCCTTGTAACACTGATCATATGCGCAACTACATGCTGTATTATCACCTACAAAGCGCTTAATTTGAGAACATTGCAAACACACGCATATATGTTTAAGTGAACGAAGAGCCGTGGGCATACGTGCCAATGTAAACGAGCTTCCGGCACTCAGGTGCTGGTGCACCGGGAATGACATTGGTGTTCTACGCCAAAAGTTGTGCGCACTATAAATCAGTACCGAAACGCAGAGAGTGGTCTATTGACCGTAATTGCGTTTACATTTAGCAACAAAAGGTCTCGAAGGGAACTGGCGACCTATAGATCCAAGTGCAACGGCCGGATGAAATTTTCGAATGCGGGAAGCAATTAACCCAAGATTGCAAGGACTTTGCTGAACTGTAATGTAGTTGCTTTAACTCATTCTCATAATATTTCCAAAATATCTCGTATCTGTCAATGGCTGTGCATTCATTGACACACAACGATTACGCATAATATTCGCTGTTCATGTGTTGTCAATTCTTGCGGTAAGATGTAATCGCAAACATTTGGCGCTTCATCTTGAAACAAGACCGCTGAGCGCGCAAGTTGTTGAACGGCAGAATAAAGATCGCGAACATGCACCAACATGTGTGCAAACTACGGGAAGGTGACTTAAGATTAGGGACCCAGTACCGTGCGAGTACTGCGTGTACTGTCAAAAAAATAAAAATGAAAGAGAGATCGCACAGTGCCGAGCAGGCGTGACGATTGAAGCTTTATTTGTTATGGATGCAGCATGCATGCAAGACCATTTCTTCCGTGGGCTTTATCCATGGGTAAATGTTATGGCACATTTCATTATTTACCTGTTTATTACATGCACCAACCAGCCCACATTAGCAATATACTAGAGCTTATGGACGCATCGCAGTACACTGCTTTGCACTGCATCGCAACACTGCGGTTTGCGATCACCAGTAGCAAACCGTCTGGTTTACCTTCCTGCCTTTCTTCTTCTTGCATTCTCTATCTCTTTGTACAAAACACACTACCTTCTGGGAGGGAAAGCGTTTTCCTCATCGAGAATTCAATTATTCGTCAAGTAATTATTTTACTGTTCCAGTAACTAGAGCACAAGTGCGAAAACAAAACCGGTTCTGTTTTGTTCTCCATGCTAGCAGAGTGCGGCACCAGGGGGCAGCGCGCGCTGCGCCTGCGTTTGGATACCTCGTTTAGCGTTTGGACGTGAATGCATGTAATTTCAGGGCTCCGTGGCGGCGACGAAATCACAAGTTTTTGTGCATGCTTTGAGCTTGCTTCTGCTTTTATTTGCTGATTTTTTTCCCTTTAAACAGTAATTGGGTGGTTTTCTTTTTCTTTCCTTTTTTTTGTCTCTCGTATTTCGGGTACGCGGGTGTGCTTCGTGCACATTTGGTTTTACAGGATGATTAGAGCGTCCTTTCGTGCCACGTGCTTCAACGTGTGCAGCCGGGTGGGACGTTGAGTGTTTCTAATCTTTAAATGGTAGCTTGGAAGTGGCAATACAAATAGCTACTAGTGGTTTTAATGTGCATGTTTGGTAGGAAAGTGAGAGCGTGGCCGCGTGGATGAGCGCGTGCGAGTGCTTGTCATACCTTCGGTCTCTGCGGCATTGATTGCTTTTGAAACAGTGGTGAGAGCTGTTTTGCGACATTTTGAGGATTTGGATCCTGTGCGTATCGGTTTTTGCTAAAAGGCACGTGGTCTGCAGTGTTATAGTATTATAGAATTTGCATCAGTAGTAGTATTATTATAGTATTTGCAAAAAGCCGTGTAATACATGGCGAGAAAGACGGGAAAGCAGGCAGTGCGCGGGAGATCCCTCAAGGCAGATCAGGAGAGAGATGAGAATAGAGAGGGCATTGCATCAACCGGCACACAATGTGATATCGATACTAGGCTGCAGAAAATGGAGGCTTTCCAGGAAGAGCTTCTCAAACAGGTGCAAGAGCTCAAAAATGAGCTAAACAAAGAGCGTGATGCACGGAAGGTAGTTTAAAAGAGACTTGAAGCAGCCGAGGAAAAGCTGAACAGGGCCGCCATTGTCAACGAAAATGTGCGTGACAATGGAACGCAGACCCCCGCTGCGACAGGCGAGGCAGGGTCAGCGAAATACGTGGAAGGCATGCAGGGTGAGCTGGAAAGAGCGGCACCTACCTTGAGGCAGCCAGGCGGAAAAAGCAGGAGCCCAGGGGACAATGCCCCTTGTTGAGTCCGCATCACGCGGAAAAGGACAAAGGGAAGCAGGGAGAGGTAGGAGAGAGTGAAACGGTGATTATCGCCGGCGACTCAAACCTGGCTGGCCGCTCAAAAGCTATTGTGGAAAGGTAGAAAGACGATAAAAGAGTGGCAGTAGGGACATTTCCAGGGCGGACACTGGGTTCTGTCATGGAGCGAGCAAAAGAAAAGCTATCGGAAAAGACCCACGTGTGCGACCTTGACATTGTAGCAGGTGGGCTAAATGACGTCCTAAACAGCAAAGGGACTGGACTAGGCCAGCGCTTGGCGAAGGGGGTGGACGACTTGCGCGAGCTATCCCCTCAGGTGCAGATCGTGGTGTGCAAGGTGCCGGAGGTGCCTGTACGTGACAGTCACGTACAAAGAGCCGTAGTGGCTGCTAATGAGGCAATATGGAAAATGAGCCGTGAGAAAGTCTTTGAGGTTGTCGAAGTAAACAGAGAAGTGAGAAGGTGTGGTGGTTTTAAACGAGATGGGATCCACTTCAATTACAGGCTGGCACGAGAAGTGGGCTGGCGACTTGGTGGTCGCGCTGTTGCTTTTTTAAGGGGGCCCGCGGGCGCTCAGGAGGCCAGAGTAGATAGTAATGAAAAAGGTCCCCGAGGGGAACCTCAGAAGAGCATCGCCGTCGATAACAGAAAAAAGGAGGAAAGCAAGAAAGAGAGCTCGCCACGCAATAGGCTAAATAAACATACGAGGCGGCAGAAGAAAGGAAAAGTGGGCAGAGATTGAGGAGCAGTTAAATAGAGAACAAACAAGGGTGCATGCAGTTACAGAAACGCACCTTGGAGACTCAGAAGAGCCGCCAGTGATTGAGAATTATGTTTGGGAAGGGTGCAACAGAACTAAGTTGGAAAGAAAGGTAGGGGGAGTCGGAATGCTAATCCATCAGGAAGCCAAATGGAAAAAAGTAAATTCAAAATGTCAAGAGCATCTTTGGTTATCAGGTACAATGAGTGGGAAGAAAACTTTGCTGGGCGTTACGTATTTGTGGACCGGAAATAATTGCACAGAGAAGAATAAAGAGTTAGTGGAATGCATAGGCGCTGATATTAAGGGTTTCGGGAATGGTGCTGAAATTGTCCTATTAGGCGACATCAATGCCCACATACAGGATTTAGATGGCTATACCGACATCAACGGGAATTCAATGCTAGATTTTTGTGAGCAACGTAACCTCGTTATCGTGAAAACAGGGCCTAAGTGTGAAGGGCAGATCACGTGGGAAGTGGGAAACTGGTAATCGACCATTGATTACTGTCTGATATCAGAAGGAATTCATGATAAGTTGAGAGAAATTATCATTGATGAGGAAGGGCATAGCAGCGTAGGGAGTGACCACAAACGCATCACTTGGATATGGGATATGTAGTTGGGAAAGAGAGCAAGGAGAGCAATATGGCCAGTCCAAATTTAAACGCTGAACAAATAGCAAATATAGTCACTAGAGTCGAGGAAGAACTTGGCAAAATGCCAAGAGTGGGAATATGGTGAGCTTCTAAGTGTAATAACGACAGCAATACGAAAAGAGAAACAACATGTTCGTTGGAAAGTAAGAAAGAAACCGAAAAGCTGGTGGAAAAGGAAGATACCAGAAGCGATCCCTGAACGACAGAAAGCATCTCGAGAGTACAGGCAGGCAAAGAAGGCGCAGTTTCCGCAGGATGAAGTAACCAGTAAATGGGAAATATTCCGGGAGAAATGGTCTATGGTTCCAATACTGGTGCAAGCAAAATCAAAAGGTGAAATGGAACGTTGGTTGTCAGAAATACGTGAGAAAAAAAAGGCCACACCTAGAATATTTTGGAAGCACATAAGACTATTAGGCAGGAAGTCAACAACAATACAACAACATATCCTAGACGAAGATGAAAACAGACTGGAAGGAGAAGCGGCAATAAATTACATCCGAAAAGCAACAGCCGAATCTTTCCAAGTCAATGACGAGGCTGTATTTGAAGAAAAAAAGAGCATGAAAGAGACCCAAGTGGAAAAGGAGCTGGTGCTGACAAATTTCAACTGGAAGAAAGCCGAAGAGAAAATTCCTAAGCGCACAGCCACGGGGCTAGACGACGTTCCCGTCAAGTTGATAAATGAAGTAGGACCAAGAAATAAGGAAGCTCTGGTGAATAACAGACAGTTGGCGACAAAGAAGAATGGATTTAATTTATAAAGGAAAGGGGGAGAAAGATAGAATTCACTCGTATAGACCGTTGACCATTACATCGGTAATATACAGGGTAGCAATGCAGGCAATCAAATTAAAGCTTCAAGCATGGGCAGAGAATAATTGAATTTTGGAGAACTTCAGAATGGCTTCAGAACAGGTAGGCGTTTAGATTATAACTTATTTGTTCTTACTCAGTCTATTGAAATATCAAAAGTAGAAAGCAGACCATTATATGTCGCCTTTTTAGACATTACAGGAGCCTATGACAATGTAGACCGCAACATTTTGTGGGATATTCTGAAAGGGGAAGGCTCAGGTGACGATTGTCTACAGCTTTTGAGAGAGAATTACCGAGAAAATACCGTTTGCGCTGAATGGGAAGGGATGAGGAGCGAGGAGAAGGTTCATATCAGCAAGGGACTCAGGCAGGGGAGCCCTTTATGCCCGCTGCTGCTTGTGATGTACATGATGAGGATGCAGAGAGCGCTAGAAGGAAGTAATATCGGGTTTAATCTCTTATGCAAACAGGAGGGTGCAGTAGTAGAGCAGCAGTTTCCAGGTTTATTTTATGCGGACGATATTGTGTTGCTAGCTAACAAGTAACGTGATTTGCAACGTCTGACTAATATCTGTGGACAACAAGGCAACAATTTCGGTTTGAAAATTAGTGTTAGAAAATCAGGTGTTATGGTATTCACAACAGTGAACAGACATTGGCGATACAGGGCCAAGAAATACATCGGGTATCAGAATATAAATGCCTTAGTATATGGATAAGCGAAGGCAATAGGTTATATGGAAACACAGGAAAAAACAATAACAGTGAAGGGGAAGAGAAATGGAGCCATATTGAAGCACAGAGCACTATGGGGATACAATAGGTACGAGGTCCTCCGAGGTATGTGGAAAGGTGTAATGGTTCCAGGACTTACATTTGGAAATGCAGTTGTTTGCTTTATATTAGGGGTACAATCAGGACTCGATGGGAACCAAAGGTCAGTGAGTCGCCTCGCATTGGGCGCTCAGGGGAAGACTACAAATGAAGCTGTGCAGGGTGTTATGGGCTGCACTAGTTTTGAAGTGAGGGAAGCTCGCAGTAAAATTGTGTATGAAGAACGGCTGAGGAATATGGAGAAAAGCGAATGGGCTGGGAAAGTGTTCAAGTAACTGTACAGGAAAAACATTGATTCACACTGCAGGAAAAGAACTAGGAAGCTTACCAGCAAGTATGCGGCTTGTAGGGTGGGCAACATAGCAACAAAGAAGGTCAAGCGGAAAGTCAGAGAGGCTGACATAATCTCATGGTGGACGACAATGGAAACGAAACCAGCCATGAGTAAGTAGTTAAGAGGAAAAAAAACTAAATCAGGAAAGAAACAATTTATAATAACTCAAAGGGAAGCCCATTACTTTTCGAAGCGAGATCGGGATGCCTTAGAACACCCACCTATAAAGCGAGATATGAAAAGGAAGAAGCAGCATGTGCTTGCTGCGGTAAACCTAGGGGAACTATGGAGCATGTTTTATTAGAACGTGAAGACGTCTATCCAGCGGTCGATTTAGGCACCACTGGCCTCCTTGCAGCCCTTGGGTTCAGCGGGAGCAGTGTAAAAATAAATATGTCCGCAATAGGCATTATTAAGAGGCTATTGGAGGATTGGTGGAATAAAAGTAGGGAAACGACAAAAAATGGAGACGTACAACAGCACAGTTCGCAATAGGGGATCAGAAAATTTGGGTGTGGTAGTTCATAGTGTTTTTTTTTCCTATTTTATTGTTTCACCTAGGTAGGACATTAGGCAGTATAATAGCAAGAACTTGGTGGCGCAACCCACCATCATCATCATCAGCCTGGCTGCAGGGCAAACGCCTCTCCCATACTTCTCCAACAACCCCGGTTATGTACTAATTGTGGCCATGTCGTCCCTGCAAACTTCTTAATCTCATCCGCCCACCTAACTTTCTGCCGCCCCCTGCTACGCTTCCCTTCCCTTGGAATCCAGTCCGTAACCCTTAATGACCATCGGTTATCTTCCCTCCTGATTACATGTCCTGCCCATGCCTATTTCTTTTTCTTGATTTCAACTAAGATACTTGAGGGATAATGGCAACCTGCTGTTCATGATCTGAGAATGCCTGCCAGACGCACCCCAGCCCATTCTTATTCTTCTGATTATTTCTCTCTCCTGATCCAGATCCGCCGTCACTATCTGCCCTAAGTAGATGTATTCCCTTACCACTTCCAGTGCCTTGCCACCTATTGTAAATTGCTGTTCTCTTCCGAGACTGTAAACCATTAGTTTTCTGCAGATTAATTTTTGGACCCACTCTTCTGCTTTGCCTCTTCAGGTCAGTGAGCATGCATTGCAATTGGTCCCCTGAGTTACTAAGCAAGGCAATATCATCAGCGAATCGCAAGTTACTGAGACATTCTCCATTAACTTTTATCCCCAATTCTTCCCAATCCAGGTAGCTGAATACCGCCTGTAAACACGCTGTGAGTTGCATTGGAGAGATCGTATCTCCCTGCCTGACGCCTTTCTTTATGGGGATTTTGTTGCTTTCTTTATGGAGGACTACGGTGGCTGTGGAGCCGCTATATATATATTTCAGTATTTTTACATACGGCTTCTCTACACCCTGATTCCGTAATGCCTCCATGAGTGCGGAGGTTTCGACAGAATCAAACGCTTTCTCATAATCAATGAAAGCTATATATAAGGGTTGGTTATATTCCGCACATTTCTCTATCACCTGATTGATAGTGTGAATATGGTCTATTGTAGAGTAGCCTTTACGGAATCCTGCCTAGTCCTTTGTTTGACAGAAGTCTAAGGTCTTCCTGATTCTATTTGCGATTACCTTAGTAAATAGTTTGTAGGCAACTGACGGTAAGCTGATCGGTCTATAATTTTTCAAGTCTTTGGAGTCCCCTTTCTTATGGATTAGGATTATGTTAGCGTTCTTGCAGGATATCGGTACGCTCGAGGTCATGAGGCATTGCGTATACAGGGCGGCCAGTTTCTCTAGAACAATCTGCCCACCATCCATCAACAAATGTGCTGTTACCTGATCCTCCCCAGCTGCCTTCCCCCTTTGCATAGCTCCCAAGGCTTTCTTTACTTCTTCCGGCGTTACCTGTGGGATTTCTAATTTCTCTAGACTATTCTCTCTTCCATTATCGTCGTGGGTGCCACTGGTACTGTATAATCTCTACAGAACTCCTCAGCCACTTGAACTATCTCATCCATATTAGTAAGAATATTGCCGGCTTTGTCTCTTAACGCATATATCTGATTCTTGCCAATTCCTAGTTTCTTCTTCAATGCTTTTAGGCTTCCTCCGTTCCTGAGAGCATGTTCAATTCTATCCATATTATACTTCCTTATGTCCGCTGTCTTACGCTTGTTGATTAACTTAGAAAGTTCTGGCAGCTCTATTCTAGCTGCAGGGTTAGAGGCTTTCATACATTGGCGTTTTTTGATCAGATCTCTCGTCTCCTGCGATAGCTTACTGGTTTCCTGTTTAACGGCGTTACCACTGACTTCTATTGCGCACTCCTTAATGATACCCATAAGATTGTCGTTCATTGCTTCAGCACTATGGTCCTCTTCCTGGGTTGAAGCCGAATACCTGTTGTGTAGCTTGATCCGGAATTCCTCTAGTTTCCCTCTTACCGCTAACTCATTGATCGGCTTCTTATGTACCAGTTTCTGCCGCTCCCTCCTCAAGTCTAAGCTAATTCGAGTTCTTACCATCCTATGGTCACTGCAGAGGATTTTGCCGAGCACGTCCACATCTTGTATGATGCCAGGGTTAGCGCAGAGTATGAGGCCTATTTCATTTCTAGTCTCGCCGTTCGGGCTCCTCTACGTCCCCTTTCGGCTATCCCGCTTGCGGAAGAAGGTATCCATTATCCGCATATTGTTCTGTTCCGCAAACTCTACTAATAACTCTCCCCTGCTGTTCCTAGTGCCAATGCCATAATCCCCACTGCCTTGTCTCCAGCATGCTTCTTGCCTACCTTGGCATTGAAGTCGCCCATCAGTATAGTGTATTTTGTTTTCACTCTACCCATCGCCTATTCCACGTCTTCATAGAGGCTTTCGACTTCCTGGTGATCATGACTGGATCTAGGGGCGTAGACCTGTATAACCTTCATTTTGTACCGCTTATTAAGTTTCACAACAAGACCTGCCACCCTCTCGTTAATGCTATGGAATTCCTGTATGTTACCAGCTATGTTCTTATTAATCAGGAATCCGACTCCTAGTTCTCGTCTCTCCGCTAAGCCCCGGTAGCACTGGACGTGCCCGCTTTTTAGCACTGTATATGCTTCTTTTGGACTCCTAACTTCACTGAGCCCTATTATATCCCATTTACTGCCCTCTAATTCCTCCAATAGCACTGCTAGACTCGCCTCTCTAGATAACGTTCTAGTGTTAAACGTTGCCAGATTCATATTCGAATGGCGGCCTGTCCGGAGCCAGAGATTCTTAGCACCCTCTGCTGCGTCCCAGGTCTGACCGCCGCCGTGGTCTGTTGCTTCGCAGCTGCTGGGGACTGAGGGGCCGGGGTTTGATTGTTGTGTTCATATAGGAGGTTGTGGCCAAGTACTGCGCCAGGGTGGCCAATCCTGCTCTGGTGAGGGAGTGCGTTACCGGTTCTGGTCACCGGGATCAGGCCACACTCCAGGCCTGTTTATGCAATTTTATCAACACGCGGATTTTTTTCTTTAATCCGGTGGAAAATTGCGCGGCACCGCGATTCGAACCACGGACCTCTTGCACGCCTGGCGGTTGTTCTACCTCTACGCCACCGCGCAAGGTCGCAAGGCGTTCCAAAGGGGACGCTCATAACATCCATCCATCCATCCGTATCCAAGGGCATTAGGCCGACCGCGGCAGCAGCGCCACCTCTCGAGAGAAGACGGCAGAGGGCCGCGTTCTCGCGCCGCTCCTAGGCGGTGTTTCACAACTTAAATAACCTAGGTAGGACATTAGGCTGCATAATAGCAAGAGCTTGGCGGCGCAGCCCACCACCCCATTTCAAAGGGGACGCTCATAACATCCATCCGTATCTAGTAACGTTGCATGCGTGGGTGACGATTACAGTTCGGTTTTCTCACGGATACAGGCCGTGTGCAGGGGGTGTTCAAATGATTGCGCACGCTTGCTCGCACTGAAATTGCGTAACCGTCCTATTCAGTATAGAGACCACAGCGCAAAAGCTGCTTTCACATTGAGAAGACAAACACATGGATGGACGACGCAGTCAACGACTAGTTCATTATAAGGAGGCAGGCTGAACACAATACCTGGGATGCAGATGCGCGCACAGGCAAGAAAAAAAAAGTCAAACATAGAGGGATGTGCTACAAGCAATACTAGATCAGATGCACAAAATAAATCGTCTTTTCAGGTGGCAGAATACATGTCTAGAGCAGAGAAATCGCCTGAAAACACCTTTTACATCAATATGCCCCGCTCATATTGCTTTAACAAGAAACCGACTTTCTCGTAAACGTTACCTTCAGGATTCTTTAGCTGTTATCGCCATTTTTGTAGACATTCCACACCCCTGGGGAGCGCAACTGGCCCAATATACTGTGCCTCCATCGAATGCTGCCGCCCGTTTGCGAGAGCGAAGGAGGGAAAGCGTGCCGTGCGCAGCTTGCGCGGAAGGCGCGCGAGGAGAATTGGGAAGGAAAGCGCCGCGGTGAGGAGACTGTCACTACTTTCAAATTGTGAAGGCGTTTTATTGCGAACGTTCTGCGGGCGCCGCTGCTGACATTTCCCTCAACTCTCTGACTGGGGTCCGTCACCCTTTCTCAGAACTCTCCTCCAGCGTTGTTGTTTCCATTTCCCGGCGGTCGCCGTTTTTCTGTACGCCATAACGTGACCTTGAATTATATGGATATAAGGTTTTTCGCCTTAATACTTGTGCCACAAATTTCATCTTCCGATTTCTGTTCCTTTGTTGACACGCTACGTAGCAAATTATACAAAAATAGACACACCTTCGTGAGTTGTCCAAGTTGTATCTCTTCTCTGATGGAAAATCTCTTTTTTTTTTCTGGACAGAGACCACTAAACCGTGAATATATTACGGCCTTTCTATCCTTACTGCTCCTCTATTAACCCTTGCTTTGAACAGTACTTAAATAGGTACATAACATTACTGACTTGCAATAGGGGCACAGTGATAATGCACCCTCGCGCAACGTCATGTAAAACTGGTGCAACAATGCGAAAGGCAGGCAAACAGCTTGTTCTCGTGTCCAGCTTTTCTGGACACGTACCGACTAGCGCCCCAAGCGGGCCCGGCACGAAGATAGCGCGTTTTCAATGGAACGAGCGGGTTTCCCGCGAATAACAAAAGCTGTGTGTCGATTATTGAAAAAGGCAGGTGACAGACGTGTTCTGGAAGACACTCCACACGAGCCAAATGCAGTGATCACGCTATGGCACGTAAGAATTTTGTTCCCACAGCGGTTAAAGATTTAGCAATGGAAGCCTATGGAATCGACGAAAATTTGTACTCAATTTTCGAGGCAAGAACGATGCCTGTGATAAAACTACGGCGTCTATCGTAATACCCGGTGCAGCGTATGTAGTCCGGAGACTCAGCTTTCGATTGATGCCTATCTCGACTCTCCACACCTGGCGTAACACTGGTCCCAAATGCGATTTTTGTAACACTGTCGTGAGAATTCACGTGGTATCTATAAAAACATGAGCGTACCGCTTGGCGAAGCCTTGGAAGCCGTGGCCAAGTCTCTGGTTTTTTACTCGGCCACGGCTTCCAAGGCTTCGCCAAGCGGTACGCTCATGTTTTTATAGATACCACGTGAATTCTCACGACAGTGTAACCAGAGACTGTCGATCACGTCTTCATTGATTGTTGGGATCCCTTTTTTCATTGGGACATCTTACAACGAACATTAAAGAAAGCATTACCAATAACCCCACGTGGTATCAGATACTTAGACACAGGCAATAACGATATTCCATATGACCTTATTATGCTGCTGAGCCTCCATAGTATATGGTCCACAAGAATGTCGGTATGTCATGCTGATGTGAATGCCCATTCTGTGCGAGAAAACTTTATTGAAAGTGTCGTCTACATGCGTGAAGTGTACAAAGCCCAGAAAGAACCGCCCGATTGGTTGCCGCTGTTCGATGAGTTGGCTAAATTCAAGCGATTTTAATTTCAGAGAGTCAGCATAAGCTAAGCCGATTCTCTTTTTAACAATGTATTCGCATGGCATTTCTGTAACGAGGAAGTAAAGAAAAAAAAGGAAGCCGTGGCCGAGTGGTAGAATCACGAGCACCTATAGTCCCGCGTCGCGGTGGCCGCGGTTCGATGCCCGCTTCGCACTTTTTTTTAAGCCGCATAGGACCAAGTGCTGTAGTCTCTCACTAGATGGCAGAAATACAAAACCCAAGATTTGCTTTCGGTACTGGTTTTTCAGCAGCGCAGCTTTTTTTTTAAAGCCGCATAGGACTTAGTTTTATAGTCTCCTACCAGATGGCAGAAACACAAAACTCAAGATTTGCTTTCGGTTCTGGTTTTCCAGTGGTGCTCTTGAACTATTATGTTTTCTATTTTTCCTTCCTAAAATGTAGCCGTGTCGTGTTCATTTCTTAAGTCATCGCTTTTATGGAGATTTTATTCAGTGGACATCATAAGTAGAAGCTTGCTTCTTCAAGGGGAGTACGGTAGCGCGATTCGAAGACGGGACAAAAGAAGACACAAAGGGACACACACACAGAAGCTTGCGCACGGCTTTGTGTTACGCAAAAAAAAAATTTCGTGCTTTGTAACGTGGAACCTGGGAGAACAAAATGGCGATTCTTATTGCGTTCTTCTGGAAGGTCCATTTTCTTCGACTTTCGTCTGTCCTTAATGGCACACACTCCGAGCGAATTAGGTCCACCTGGGCCACAATGCCACCCGGTGGCCAGTGCCATTCCTGTGCAACATTCGAGTGGAACAAAAGGTCTGCTAGGCTGAGTCACTGCCCGAACGTTAATTATTTCTAAGGATTCATCCAAATAATAAATGCACAAACTAGGAGATGTGCAGCGTCTGAATTAATAGCTACTGGTAATGTGTTCCCTACAGCCAAGTCATATGAATCCGTAGGTGTGGCCGTAAAAAAAACTTTGAATAAATGTCCCGTGCTGTGTCTGCCCCGGTAGCTCTACAGAGAAGCCAGCTTGGCTAGCCGTCAGCATTTAGGATCAACATATGGCGTCCCTCGTTCGGTACATTTGCTTTTAATGCGTAGCTTTGTTTGGCGAGTACCCCAGCAATTTGGTAGCAAAATCGTGCAAAATCCTGTCTGTAACGCCAAAAAACTCGACGCATTTCCCATATGAGTACATAGGTCTTCATAAAAAAGGGTTGCGGTGGCTAACTTGAAATTGGAAGTGGCATCAGCATAAATTTGGTCGTGATACAGGGATGGGCCAAGCTGTATTTGGTAGTGATATGGGAGTGGCCCAACCTAAATTTGGGGTGAAATTGTAGTGAGCCAAGCTGAATTTGAGGCTGATATGGGGGTGGCCTAACCTAAATTTGAGGTGACATAGGGGTGGGTAAGCCTAAGTTTGGGGGAATATGGGGTGTGGGCCAGCTTGGATTTGGGGATGATATAGGGGTGGGAGAACCTAAATCTGGGGTTGATATGGGGGGTGGGCCACCCTAAGCATAGGGGTGATATGGGGCTGGGCCAAGTTGAATCCTGCGTGATATGGGGGTGGGCTAACCTAAATTTGGGAGTGATTTGCGGTGGGCCATCCTAAAGTTGAGGTGATAGAGGGGTGGGCCAGGCTAAGTTTGGGGCTGACATGGGGGTGGGCCGACCTGGATTTGGGGATGATAAGGGGATGGGCCAACCTAAATTTGGGGGTGACAGGGGCACGGGCTAACCTAACCATGGGGGATGAGTTGCGGTGGGCCATCCTAAATTTGAGGTGATCGAAGGGTGGGCCAGCATTAGTTTGGGGCTGATATGGGGTGGGCCAACCAAGATTTGCAGCTGGTATTGGAGTGGGCCAATCTAAATTTGGTGGTTTGTTAAAGCGGGCCAATCTGTATTTGGGGGTGATATGGGGTTAGTCCTACCTAAATGTGGGGGCAATCTCGCGGTCGGCCAACCTGAATTTGGGGGCGATATGGGGGTGGGCCAACCTAAATTGTGGGGTGCGTCGACTCGAAATTTGGGGGTAATTTATTGAAATTCGTGGGTGGACCAGCTTCAAAATTAGGGGTGACCCAATTGCAATTTAGGATTCGGCCAACTTGAAGTTTAAGGCTTGGCGAAATGAAAATCGGGCGTGGCCGACTTTAAATTTGGGGGTCGGCTAATTTAAATTTGAGGGTGTGCCAACTTGAAATTTGGGGGTGGGCTATCTGAAATTTGGGGGCCTGTTTACGAATAGTTTGATAACACCAGTGGTGTTTCTGCATCCCTTTCATCGTCGCAAAGTACGTATATTAATAATTGTTAGCCAATACCCCTCAAGGTGAGCTACCACTCGAACCTTCCCAGCCCAATGGGCTAATAATGTCACAGGAGTCCTCTCATCGTGACGACTGTGACGTTCAATGTGGAGATCCACAAGAACTTATCGCAGACCGAGCTGACCATTCTCACACCAATGTCATCGCTAACACTACTCGCTCGTGCTAGACGCAACACAAGCTTACAACGATCATAATTCAACTTTAAATCGCACGCTAGTCGACACGCTCTCAGTGCACAATTTCGCCAATCATCTGGATAGGAACCTTGCTGTATGTTTTACTGTTATGTTGCGTCGTTTTTCACGAAGGCCTTCTCCCGCAAAAAGAATACATTTTTGAGATTGACGAGGCAAGCTATTATATAACTCATACGAAGCAAATGTATAAAGGGTTATAGTGATTTTTCAAAAAATACATATAAGTAAACAAGATTTCAGATGGTATTGTTTCAACTGGGCATGACAACGATTTCTTCCCGCCTGTCACAGTGCTTTGACCGAAAACATAATCATTTTGCTCAAACGTGTTGCCCCAATACTACATGGGCTAAACGTACAAAAGTGCGGTGCGTGGTCACAGCTTCAAAGCCAGTTTATTGGTGTGCTATCATACGACATAAGCGACCACCTTCCAATATTTATCATGATACCTAAACATAGTTTTCGAGACAAGAGGGATGCGAGATGCTTCATTTATCAGCCAATCACAGCAGCCAAACTTGAGGCTTTTAGAACTCAGATGTTAACCTGTGACCTGGAAGTTATCGGTCAAATCGCGAACGCTGAAGAGGCATATACAAAGTTCATAGATATAATTTCTGGTGTATACAAGTACCACTTTCCCGAAAAAAGAATTACCTCAGGCCAAGAAATTCGTAAACCTTGGATAACGCCTGAACTGCTTGCAAGAATATATCTCAAAAACGAATTTTATCATAAATTTATTCAAAATAAGGACCCAGATACACTGAAACAATTCAAAACTTATCGAAATAAACTGAATAAAGAAATAAAATTAAGTAGAATGCGACACATTCAGTCTGAATTTGAGTGCTCTGCACCGAAACCAGACTTCTTATAGAAAAGGTTAAATACTGTCCTTAATCGTAATAAATCGCATTCTCGTACAGAAAAACTTAACACAAATGGCAATGAGATATCTGGCATCCCTCTCGCCACTATGTTTAATGATCACTTTGTTAGCAACAATCAAAACAGTTCATCTAGGACATTGTTAAAGTTGAAGCCTGCTGCTAGCCCCTTCTCATTATTTCTTGAGCCTGTCTCTGAACATGAAGTTTTCTCTGCTTTCACGTCACTGCGAAGTAGTTCCTCGTGTGATTTTGAATGCATGCAAATTAGGCCGATAAAGTACGAGTTAGATATTGTCACACCGTACCTTACATATATTATTAATTTATGTTTGTCCAGTGCAACTTTGTGAGTGTTTTTTTTTAAAAAGGGAGACAAAAATTATATCCAAAATTATAGGCCTATATCCATATTGCCTATCTTTTCTAAGGGTCGGGAAAAAATCTTACATCACCAATTTAATAATTTTTTCGAGAAGAACAATATAATATCACCTGCCCAATTCGGCTTCAGAAAGCTTAAGTCCACCGACTATGCACTGTTGGAACAAAAGGAATTCATCTGATCCCAGTTCGAAGAAAGAAGACTTGTGCTTGGCGTCTATGTGAATTTTAGCAAAGCATTTGATAATATTCACCATTTAACATTGATTGAAAAACTTAATAGCTATGGCATTCGAGGTCATTCTTTAGTACTAATTAAATCTTACCTAGCAAGCACACAGCAATTTGTTCAGATAGATATACAATGCTCAAGTATGAAGCCTATTTCAAAAGGAGTTCCGCAGGGAAGTGTTTTGGGGCCCCTTCTTTTTAACGCCTATATCAATGATGTAACGAATATTTACCTAAACGCGAAATATGTCCTGTATGCTGATGACGCCAGTATATTTGTTTCAGGAACAAACTGTACAGATATAGAGTATGAAACGAACCTCATGCTCTCTAAGCTGAGGGACTGGTCAATAATGAACCAATTAGAAATAAATACAAACAAAACCAAAGCTGTGCTCTTTAGGCCTAAAAATAAACCAGTGAATTCAAATATTAACATTATGCACGGGGAAAAAACGATAGAAGTGGTTACTAGCATGAGAACTCTCGGCGTAACGTTTTCGAGTAATATGCTCTGGGACGAACACATTGACGCAGTCACAATCCATCTATCTAGGGTCATTGGCATGACGTGGAAATGTAAATCACTATTGCCCTTTAAAGTTAAACTTCTCATTTATAACTCACTTTTTTATTCGTACCTATATTATTGCTTATTGGTATGGGGTACAACTACTTTTGTTAATTTGCATAAACTACTTGTCTTGCAAAAGAAGTTTGCTCGGCTACTCTTTAATGTCCCCTACAACTCCCGTACTATAATCTTATTTCAGGAAGCCAACATAATTTCTGTGTTAAAGTTATACCAGTACAAGTTAACAACTGCATTTAGGCGGGGAGTAAAACTGAACTGCTCCTTTCTGCGAGAACTTTCTAACCCTGAACTTAATGACAAATTTTATGTTACCCGTCATAAAGAGATATGGCGGGTGGTCACACCCAGAACAAATTATTCAACGGAAAAGCTGTCGCACACAATGCCAGTGCTTCTAAATAAATATAATAATCTAGGCGTTGATATCACCCAAATAACGGCCCAACAACTGAGAGACTTGTATATGCAGGATTTTTAAATTACTGGTTGAGTGTACATCCTCTCGGCTAGTATGTATATAAAGTGTGTATATATGCTTCTGTATATGTGCGTGTAGGTGCGCATACGAGTGTGTATGCATATACGGGTATATGAATGCATGTGTGTGTATATATATATGTGTGTATATAATGTTCAGTGGCGTATTCTTGTTTCATTTGTATTCACCACGAGAACCACACAAGCTACCCTAAGTATTTTTGATTCAGTCACCAGTGGCTCTGTATGGATATGGGTGTGCATGTGTATATGCGAGTATGTGGGTTCATGAGAGTATATATGTGTATATATATGTATGTGTGTGTATAGATATATATATACATATATATATATATATATATATATGTGTGTGTGTGTGTGTGTGTGTGTGTGTGTGTGTGTGTGTGTGTGTGATGCATATGTGTTTACATGTATGCTGTTGCCGAATATTCTGTAGAGGGGGCTGCGGGCCTCGTCAAGCTGCCTCTACTGGAGTAGCTTTTACTTGCAGCCTCCTCCATCAAGTAGATGGAAATAAAGCTATTCTATTCTATTCTATTTTGTGTACTGCTGTTGATATTGTAGTAATGTGGAATTTTTCTCTTCATAAGAGCACAGAAAGAAAAATATTACAGTTGGTAGCTAAGCGCAAAAGTACATAGGAAGATCTGAAACCAACGACGTTTTTTTTTTTAATTTGCGGGTTGGCCTTCTCGGCTGGTAGACCACTGTCCGATCCCTGCAACGAATTTCGTTTGTGTGCAACTGCAGAAAAGTCGTCGATACTACCGTTTAATTCCCAGGACCTTTATGCCCTCTACACACACAAGAAGGACATCACATAATTGGCACACGCACTTTTATAAAGTGATATTGTTTTGCTAATTTTCTTAGTACCAGTCCAGTGTTAGCCGTGAGAAGCAGTTCGGTCGACCATACCCATGAGGGCATACTAGCCATTGTAGCACTTAACTGTAGGACAAGTGAAGTGCTAAAAACTTGGTGTGCCTTGCCCTTTCCGCAGGTCGTCCATCCATTGTGTTATGATGACGATCAACGTTGTGTCCGTCAGGACTCCTCCCCATATTTAGCGTCACCATCGCGAGAGCGGACAGAGAAAGGAAGCTTTCTTCACAATCAGCCCCGGCGGGATTCCACCACCCATCACTGCTGCAATTTGCATTCAGTGGCTGAGCATGCAAACCACATCCTTAGTTTCACAATCGCTAGAGCGCGCAGAAAAAGGAGAGCTTTGGTCGCTATCACTACCACGAACCCATGTCAATGCAGATATAAGTACGTGCAGGGGCTGGGCATGCTAACTTCTGCGCTCCACCTGCCACCGCCACCTTAGATTTTCCATGCATACCTGCTTCTTGTTTTCATCGCAGACGCATGCAGGACAAACGCGGATAAGAAAAGAATATCAGTGCCCTTCCACTCTGTGAAGAATGATGACCAGCAAAGCTGTGTATGTGGGCCCCTTAATGGCGAACTGCACCTGCGCCGCGGGCCGGCCCACCATTGCACTATCTTTGGGATCGGTCCACGTATGGGGAGTGCTTAACGCCTGCTTCACCGCCGCCGCGGGTCGGGTCGGTATTTCACTATCTTCCGGAACGGCCCACGTATGGGGAGCGTTTAACGCCTGCTTCACCGCCGCCGCGGGTCGGGTCCGTTTTGTACTATCTTCGGGTTTTCGTTCTGCACGCGGACACGATAGTGGAGAAAGTATCCCGTAAGAGGAAGCTTTAGCTCAGGTGATTTTATCTAAATATACGTAAAAGGAGAATTCGTTTTTCTTGGCAGCCACTGCACCAAATTTGACAAGGTTTGTTGCACTTTAAAGAAAAACGTAAAATCTAGTGACTGTTGCTTTCAAATTTCTGATTTAGGTTATCATTTGTTTATTGAAAATTGGCAAAAATCGCAAATTTTCGGAAAACGAAACCATAAAGTTTACAACTGTGTCTTTCGGCAATGAAAAATGCTATCAACATTCTCTGCATTGCATATTACAGCACATCTAAAGCGGACAAAATTAATATATTACACATGAATCTCAAAAGAAAATTAGTAATATGGAAATACAGCTTTCGCAGAACCCTTGTACACAACGTAACAAATTCACGTAAGATATAAATCGACACATCGAATTTGTCCCCTTTGAACGATCTAATGGATGCCGTTTACAGAACCGTGATATCTATTCTTGATGCGGAGCTATTAATTTGTAAACTTCGCGCTTCTATTTTTTTTTCTGCCCTTTCGAATCTCTAAAATTCTAACAACATTTAGGCCCTAAATGGACAGCAAAATCCGCTTCCAAAAGTCACTATAATTTACATTTCTCTCTAGAATCCAGCAAGTTTCAGCAAAATTGGTCCAGGAGTTATCTGAGAAAAGCGTTTCCGCGTTTTACATCTATTTGAATAGGCCGCGGCGGAGCTGGGCCCGAGTTCGAATTTTCTCCTAAATATAAAAGAAAAGAAATAAAGAAAATAAATGCCTCAGCCGTCAATACCGCCGTCCCAGATTTCGTCACGATGGCAGCGTCACCCCCCGCACGGCTCCGTGAGCAGCTACCAAGCTGTTCACTTTTGTTATCTTCCTTTCCTCGGCTGCAGCGCATTGTCTTGATGCCAGCGACGCGCTAAATCTGCACCATCATTGCGTCATGCATCGCTTCTGCGACCAAGCAAGCTTTCGGCGGCAAACGTTCGCTGCTATATTAACAATAAGAATTTAAACTGCTTGCCTTCGAAACAACAGTGTGAATGAAAATCGAAAGCGGACTGGCCGGCCACAAAGAACATGTTCACGGGGCCATACTATTGATGACAGCATCACAAAAGGCTAGGTGCGGTCAGGTTGACTTTACAGGTTTACAAGCAATGACTGACTGCTAGTTGCTTCATTATCACAGAAACAACAGCGCTTCAAGTTGTTAGCGCAGTTTGTGTGTGGTTCCTCCTTTGTGCTCCGTCGTGAAGTGCTGTTCTTTCTGTGACTTTACAGATGTTCTTTTTCTGCGTCAGTTACGCCTTCCAAGAGCGTTTACTTACAACATTTTTGTTCGCATGCCTCTTACAGAAGCATGTTTAATTGAAATTTCTTCGTTTGGCTGCATAATCTCGAGGACGGGCTCCAAGCTGCTCATTTTCTTTAGCCATGTAAGATGAATTACTGAAAAGTTAACGTAGCTTTGTTAATTATGCACACAATTTCTCAAATTACTCCGCATCCAAAGGTTACAAATATGAACACTCGCATGATAAAATGATGTTACCATTGCTTTTATTGGTTAAATAGTTTTGTTTGGTGCAGTTAGAAGCAGCCGGCACGTTGGTGGTGCCGTAGGCTTCTTATAAAGTAAGTATGAAAGTATCGGCAGATTATCTTGGCGCAAATCAACTTCATGAGCTTAAGAGGAAGCTTTAGCTCGGGCCCAACTTCGACGCGGCCTATTCATATACATGTACGACGCAAAAACGTTTTTCTCAGACTACCCCTGGACCAATTATAATGAAATTTGTTGCATTCAAAAGAGTAAGTTCAATTCTAGTGACGGTTGGAAGCGGAATTTTCATTTAGGGTCTGAATATTATGAAAAAAATTTTTAAAAATTCAAAATCTTGAAAATAATAGACGCACGAAGTTTATGAATTAATAGCTGTGCATCAAGAACAGATATCGCTGTTCTCTAAACAGCATCCATTCGATCATTCAAAGCGGACAAGTTCTCTATGTGAATTTATAACTTACACGAATTTGTTACGTTGTATATGAGGTTTCTGCAAGATCTGTATTTCCATATTACTGATTTTTTTTTAGATTCATGCGTAACATATCAATTTTGTCCGCTGTAAATCTGCGATTAGATGCAATGCACAGAATTGCGATATCATGTTTCATTGCTGAGTTACGGAGTTGTAAATTGATAGCCTCGTTTTCTAAAAATTCTCGATTTTTGGCAATTCTTAATAAAAAAATTGGCGACAATAATGATTTGAAACCACCAGACACTAGATATTAAGTCTTTCGTTTAAATGCAACAGACATTGTCAAATTTGGCACAGTGGTTGCCGAGAAAAATGAATTCTGCTTTAGATGTATTTAGATAGAAGCATCCGAGCTAAAGCTTCCTCTTAAGCACATGTGCCCAACCATGCACTTCTGCCTCTACAATGGACTATTCTCAGTGCTACGGTACATCACACAGGGTGTGCGAGAACATTGTCCACGCACCTGTTTAGATTTCTGAGCACTTTTGGCATCAGGCTCGGTTTCGTACCATCATCAGGAATAAAAACAGCTGCCTGGGGGAAAGCATTGGAAACATTCTCAGTACTTTGTAAAATATTGATCAGTGCGGACATTTACGTTAAAACAAAAAGTACTGAAGTATTAGGATGACGGTTTCGCTGCATGTATTTTGGCTGTCTAATGTTAAGATCTAAAGAAAAAATGCTGTGATTTTCTGATATTTAATGCTGACATGAAATATGAGCTCCGACAGAGCACCCTTGGTGGAACTGGCCCCTCGACTACAGGGCTACATTGAACCACGAAATGCTGGTTTGATAAATACCAGTAATTGGAAAGTGTTTAGCTCTTGAATTATCTGCATGTCGGCGCCGCTGTGCAGTCCTTGGGGGCCCATTTTACCACGAGCACTATGTTTCAGCTAATATTAAAAGCAACTGTATTCTCTAGTTTGTTCGTTATTTTTTGGGGGGGGAGGAGCTTTTTTGGCGTCTAATCATTGTTCCAAAGTTATAGGTTAGCTCAAGACGCACCTGCATGTGTTTCTAATATCCAGTATGTTGTCACGGATTCAATAGCGAAAGAGCGTTATCTTATCAGATTGCGCGCGTGAAGCGAATACTGGCGCACATTCTCCATCACATTTGAGGACCCGAGATTGCGCTGCAATGTACGGGCATTCCAATCTGATGGAACGATGTCTTGATCCGTAGATCAAATCCAGATGAAGCACTACTATGTGCGCAGCCATCGTTGTGCTTTGAGTGCTTTCCAGCGCAAGCTCACCTTTTACAATATGTTATATTCGTGACTCACTCTTTTGGAAGTGTTTTGTTCTTCGCATCACTATAGGTGGTGGTGATGTTGAAGCAGGCGGGGATAGCCTGGCATACCTGATTCTCCTCCTGATTCTCCTTCGAATTGAGATCAGGGGTGTGTCACCATGTGTCGATGAGCCCCGTGTCTCGCAGGAAGGCTATCAGTAGTCGTTCCGCTCTCTTCCTGAATACCGCGGGCCCTCCGGGGAAAACAACATCTTCAAAGGTCCTATGAGTGAGACCGCTTTTTTGTAGGTTGTCGACCATCACTTTTCTTTCTGTGTCAGACTGCGGGCATAGCCAAATGAAATGTTCGATGTCGCCAATGTCACCACAGAAAACACAGAGTGGGGAAGCGCGAAGCCCAGTCTTGAATAACCAAGCTGGGGTGTACGCGGAGTCGGTCCTGATGCGATATAAAAGCGTCGCTTGTTTGCGTGTAAATCCATGAGGCACCCAGCATTCGTGTGGATTCTCGTGCATCTCTCTAAAGTGAAGGCGGATTGCACCCTTAGGGCTTTGAAAAGCTTTTGGAGCTTTCAATTTTGAGGCACATGTCAGCGCTAGGCGTGCAAGGGCGTCAGCTTCCTCGTTTCCATCAATTCCTACGTGCGATAGAATCCACTGAAACCTTATGTTAAATCCCTTGCTCGTTAGGTCGTCAATCAGTGCCAGAGACTGCCTTGTAAATTTCTCTAGAGGTAGGCCCCAATGTAATCTCTGTAATGCTGACTTGGAATCCGTCAGCACCACGACATCTCGTGCAGAAAAGGCCCGTAGTTTCCGCAAAGCCACGGTGATTGCGGCGCTTTCTACTGTTGTAGAGGAAACTACGCGATCCAGTCGGCCAGACCATGACACATCAAGGGATGGTATGCAGAATGCCGCTGCACAGCTATCTGTTTGTGCGCACACCGAACCGTCTGTGTACACTTGTAGATGGCTTTGAAACACAGTGCTCAAGTGGTCCAGCACAATAAACTTTGCTTCGGCAGTTGAAATGGTGCGTTTCGTCGGTAGGCGGCGTACATTGAAGCTGCAGGTAATGTCCGAAAAAGACCATGGCGGGTCAAGGCGACTTCGTTTAGGCCATTCCAATCCTAAAAATCGGAAGGTGTTCAGCGCCGCATGGAAATGTGAGCGAGTTCTTTCTCTTAGCCACCGGAGAAGCGCCGTGCCTGCGCGTGACTCGCCCAGCCTTAATAGCTGCGTCAGAGAGGTCTGAGATGCCAAGAGGCGAAGTGGAAGAGACTCTGCCTCATTAGTGACTTTCTTGTTTGAAGCCGCCGTTGGAACTCCCATCGCCAAGCGAAGTCCCTTTCTGTGCACTGCCTCCAAGCGCTCGAATTGACTCGTTGATGGTGATATCAGAGGGAGCTGATAGAGAATGCAGCTTGTTATCAGTGCAGCGTTCAGTTTAAGCATGGACATAGGATTGTTTCCCCAACGTACACCTGCCAATCGACGAAGTGCGTTTACTCTTTGCACTGATGCAGCCACAACACTTTCGACCGCACCACGCCATAGTAGCTTGTTGTCGACAGTGACGCCCAGGAATCGAACATGAGTTGCACGAAGAATTGAGTGCCCTCTGATATTCAGCGTCAGACGTGTTGACTTGCGTCTCACTCCCGGGAAAAGCATGAAGGCAGATTTTGCTGCTGATAAAGATAGGCCAAGCGTCGATAAGTGGCGATCGATAGTAGAGATTGCGGCCTGGGCTATCCGGGCCAAACGTTTGTGTTGGTACCTCGAGATCCAAATGCAGATATCATCTGCGTAGATGGAAATTTTAACTGCCGTCCGACCTACTTTCAGGGCATCTGGAAGGCCGGCCATGGCAACGTTAAAAAGCAATGGAGATAGGACACTTCCTTGTGGGACGCCGAGGGAAATTCGTCGCTTGTCACTCATTATACTTCCGAGCTTAACTTGGACACATCGATCACTGAGAAATTCATGGACGAATCGAAGAGCATTTCCCGAGACGCCTATGGCTCGGAGTCCGTTGAAGATGCCTGTATGAAGCACACAATCGTATGCCTTGGCAACGTCCATAAAGATGGCGAGTGTGGAAAATCCGTCTACGTGATAGTGCTCGATATGGCTTAGTAGATCCAAGACACTGTCCTGGGCACTCAACCGTGGATGAAATCCGGTCATACATGATGGCAGTCTATTTCCTTGCTCAAGATACCATGTTAATCTCGTACATATTAGTCTTTCCATCAACTTTGATAAGCATGATGTTAGCGATACTGGCCGATATGAGGGGAGGTTTGCAGGATCCTTCCGGACTTGAGCACTGGCACCACCTATGCTGTCTTCCACGCTTCTGGGATCTCTCCTGTGCTCCAGACGTGACTAAATATGTCCAGAAGGGCTCATTTTCGTTCATATGGCAGATTTGTCAGCATCTGATTGCTGATCGAATCGGGACCCACAGCACAGCGTCTTCTTAATTTGTTAAGCGCCAAATCCAACTCACGAGAGGTGAACGGCGTATCCATGGTATGGAATGCTTCAGACAACAGAGGATTCGATACTCCTGCTGATCTGCCAGATGTCTATACATCTGCAAAACAAAATCTTCTGCAAGGGTTTGCAAATCTTTTCCTTGCTTTAAAGCAAGTGCTTCGAATGGTCTGTGTAGGCGAATCTTTCCGGATCGGCTATTCATTACTCCCCATATCCATGTCATGGGAGTAAACGCCGCTAAACTCTCGCAGAAAGCAGCCCATTGAACTCTTCTTAACCTTTTTGTGTGACGACGGATAACAGCGTTGATCCATTTGTATTCAGTTTTCGCAGATGGATTTCCCGTTTTTCTCATTAGTTTTCGCTCCGCTCTCCTACGCGCTGCGCAGAGGTTCTTTAGTTTCAAATCAGGAGTAGGGAAATGATCTGGCAGTTTCAACATTGAGGTAGCCACTCTTTTGCTCCGCAGCATATCTGCAAACAGCTCACCAGGGGATTCGTCCAACGCTTCTCTGTATGTGTCCCAGCGTGTCACAGCACAGAATTGTGCGTCACTACATTCGCATCACTACAACGGGTGAGAGTATAGACGTTCTCCATCTTCATTGAGTGAATACTGGGAAACGGTCTAGGACTCTTCTTGGCGTCTGCGTTTACACATTTTCCGCAACAATTTGTTATTCATAACTCCCTTTTTAATGTAGGAGGCTGTAAAAGACTGCAACCTTATATTAACATTTCTTCATAACACAGAAAATTCAAATCCTTGTTATTCGGCTTTCACCTCATATTAAGGAATTCCAATAAAGATATCCTTATGATAATTAAAAGCATATCCGCTTGACAACGTTTCATGTGAGTTCCCCTTTGCAAGCTGATACCGACTTGTAGGTGGTTCATATCGGAGGCCCTTGACATATGTCCAACCGTGAAATAAAGAGTTATTCCGAACGTTTCATTTCAGGAAGGCGTGTTACCCTCCTGCCTTTCATTCCCGTTCGAAAACAGGCGTAAGACGAAAGGGCTGCATGAAGAGCGTACCGTTAGTCCAAACCAACGAGCTACCGTAACTCACATCCCCTATATCGCTGTCATTTAGGCTTAGATAAGAACCATATATTTCGAATCGACGCATCACGAATCCGAAATGAGCTGCCCCCGACCAACCCAGATAGGTTTCTTTCATTTCGTACTGCGTGCTAGAGGCTAATAGTAGCTCACGGAGCAGAGCGCTAAGTGTGGATGTGGCAGAGGAGGCGCTTTATATACTGTCTCGGCAACCACCGAAAATTGCACGCCGCGCTGCTAGCCATTCCTAGAAAATTGTATATGTGATGCCCCACCATTTGCAACACAGCAACATTGTTTTGCGATGGGAGAGTCCAGGTGAGAGACAGGGTAGTTATGGAGATGAAGCCACGCTATTTTCTGCAGCAACTTAAGAATGAATGAATGAACGCCTTCATTCATTGAGAAAAAAGAGCAGCAAGCTTCAGTGAAGGCACGTCTCGGCGCATTGGGAAAGAAGCGGGGGACAAAGAGAGGAAAAGCTGGAGCCCGGGTGGCAGGCGAAGTCGCAGTTTAGGGTCAAGAGAATATAAGCGAGAGTTGGTGAAACCTGTTGAATTCCAGTGTAGATGTGTGATGTGGCGAGTAAATGATTGTAGTCACCACCCAGCGTCCGTCCTTTGCGGTAGTATAAGCACCCGCCGTTCTTGGTAACAAAAGTTTACTGAAAACGAATCTTGGCAATTACTTATTCATCGGCCATGCCTCACCACTCATTCTTTACTGGCAGGGTCTGTTAATTACAACTACCCCGTCGCTTCAAGTTAGGACTATGACGCTTGCGGTTACGCTTGCTATACTCGGGACTGTTGCTATTGCGGGAATACTATAAACATGGGTTTGCTGCACAAGTTACAGAACAGACATTTTAGAACAGCGTTTCTCGCCTTACATACGCTTAACACAAGCACCATTGCAGCATGTAACGGTGCGCGTCCCTTCAAGACAGAGACGCGAACGCAAACATAAGAACGCGTTAGAAGACAGGGTGCCGTCTTGGACCTCGTGCAAAAATATCTAAGCCAATAATATATTAGCAGTCATGCTGTCGTTTCTATGCAAAGAGGTTATATATCTAAACTTCTGGACTGACAGTCCAATTCGCCGCCTACGGGAGCGGGTGAAGCCGCCGGCGGCTATATTGTTAGAGGAAAGGGAGGGCGGCTATAGAGTACGCGGCCGCGTTATACGGCGCGGCGCTCCCTGTGCTTGTGGTTCTGCAAGGAAAAATAAAATTATTTACATTGTACTGCAGACCTCATGTGGTCCAAGCAGGAAGGGCAGATAACAAGGCATATTTACAAACGCCATGAAGTTATTGCATAGACAAAAGGTTGGATACATGATACAAATTAGCGAAATAAGTCAAAGGAAATACATTGCACATCAATCAGCACATCAAAATTCATTTCTAAGATTTCTTTCAAAACTGTCACTTGAGACAATCTGTTCAGGCAGTGCATTCCAATCGTTTATTGTGCGCATAAAGTACGAGTATTTAAACAAGTTTGTTTTCGCAAAATATGGTGTTAGGGCATGGGTATGTTGGTGACGGGTTTTTCGTGTAGTTGAAGGTGTAACATAAGGTGAAGAAGAAATTCCAAACTTTCCCTGGATGAGTAAATGAAGAAACGTTAATCGAGCAATTTTCCGTCTTATATGAAGAGGTTTAATTTCGTTGGAGGCCATTAAAGCAGATGGGGAATCAGTTCTCTTGAATTTTTAGTAAATGAAGCGCACAGCCCGTCTTTGCGCGTTTTCTATTTTTGCTATATCTTTTTTGGTGTACGGCTCCCACACTATAGCCGCATACTAAAGTTTGGGCCGAATAAGAGAGTTATAGGCTAATAGCTTAACGTGACTGGGTGCTCATTTGAGCTTGTGTTTCAAAAATCCAAGTTTTTTTTAACGCAGATGAACAGATGTAATCAACATGGTCGCTCCAGTTAAGCTGTGAATTGATTAAAACGCCTAAATATTTGTATTTTTCGACTTCCGGGATAGTAGTGCCGTAAGCAGAGTAACTAAAGGGGATAGGACGTTTCTTTCTTGTCATGCGCAAAAGCACAGTCTTATCAGAATTGAAGACCATTCCTGATCTGTCACACCAGGCTACAATTTCGCAGAAAGCATCATTCAGAAATATTTGGTCAGTCACAGAACTTATTGGGGTGTACAGCTGCAGTCATCGGCAAATAAACCAATTTTAACATTTCTATCAATGGAACACACAATGTCGTTTATATAAACCAAAAACAACAGTTGGCCTAGTAGACTTCCTTGGGGCACACCAGATGTCACTGGGAGTAACGTGGAAGAGATGCCACCGATATCCACAAACTGTGTTCGATTTTGTAGGTAGGAAGCAATCCAGTTTACTAAAGTCAAGGGCACGCCTATTAATTTCAATTTTTCAAGAAGTTTATTATGGGGAACTTTATCAAACGCTTTGCTGAAGTCTAAAAAAATTATGTCCAGTTGTCCAGATTTATCTAATACGGAACTAAAGTTATGGATAGCAGTAACCAACTGCGTGACAGTTGAAAAACCTTTCCTGAAGCCGTGTTGAAATCGAGACAAGCATTCTTTAGAGTTTAATATTTCAAGTATGTGGTTAGCTATAATGTGTTCGATTAGTTTGCAGCAGGTACTCGTCAAAAAAATCGGACGGTAATTGCTTAAACACGCGCGGTCCCCTTTTTTATGCACAGGCACAACTCTGGCTGTTAGCCAGTCGGGGGGCAATGAAAAATACGATAAGGATAAACAGAAAAGTTTCGTTAAGAAATGAGCTAATGATTCAGCATAACGGCGTAAGAAGGCGTTTGGTATGTCATCTGGACCATGCGAACTTTTGGTATCTAACCGGAGTAGGGATTCAACAACGCCTTCGTAGGATACAGTGATTGATTCTTCAGGTGGAAGGTCAAACACATGTTCATTGGCACTTTCTTCAGAAAATACAGAATGAAAGTACGCATTGAAATCCGTAGCAATTGATTGAGGACACGTAATCACGTTGTTATGCACAGTGATTTGATTTAATTGCTTGTGGGATGTTCGAAGGTGGCCCCAAAATTTATGGGGATCATTTCGTATAAATTGTGGAAAACTCTCTGTAAAGTAATGTTTTTTTGCTGAATTAATGTTAGAAGAAAGCGCTTCTGCTAAAATAGCTAATTGACTAGAACTGGCGTTCTTAGCTTTTTTCAGCCGTTTAAGCCTTCGTTTTAGGTGAATAATGTGCCGATTTATCCAGGGATTTGCTTTCTTTAAGCGCTTCTTCTTATCGGGTATGAAGCTATTGATACAATATTTACAGTGTTCCTTGAACGTGTTCCATAACTGTGTGACACTGGTTCCCTCAAAGCTTTCATAAGCCAATTCCAAGTAATCAAGGATGGATTCATCCAGTGCTTTTGAATAATCTTTTACGTTCTTATGCATTGCTTTTTCTATACGTCCGTGGACTACAGGTAAAGATACCACTACTAACTTGTGATCAGATATCCCGTCATGAACAGATACTGTGTAATCACAAAAAGAACGTTTTATGAACACTAAATCTAAGATTGACTCAGTAGAACCATGTATTCTAGTTGGTTCGGTGACTATTTGCTCAAGGTTGTGGGACAACATTATATCATAGATAGGGTCAGCATTTTCAGAACATACAAAGTTTTCGTTAGACCAGCTTATGGTTGGCAGATTGAAATCCCCTGCAAGTATCAATTTTTTATTTCTATAGTTGAAGAAAAAATCCTGCAGCTTATGCAGATAGTCCAGATCTGAATTAGGGGGCCTATACAGTGCACATAAGATGAAAGTGTAGCCAAGATACGTGATTTTCAGAACAAGGTTTTCATGGTTTTCTGGTGAATTTAGAACTATAGCGGAAACATTCGGTTTTAGTGAAATGGCTACGCCACCTCCTCGTGACCCCCTATCACGCCTAAATACAGTGTATGGTGGAGGAAAGATGCAATCATTAGTGATATCACAGTGAAGCCAAGTCTCGGTTATAACAACTATATCAGGGCTGTGAGTAAACAAAGCGATCTCAAGGGCAGTTGCCTTGTTCACTATGCTTTGGGCATTTATGTTTAAGATAACAAGGTCACGAAGAGCTGGGTTATCTAAGGTGGTCTGTCAATCAGAGCTACTAGAAGAGAGAGGAGAAAGGCTAATCCGTTGTTCAGTTGAATCGTTCCAAGCGTACATGCTGTTGCCGATTTTCAGCTTGTCATGAACGAGATAAGCCTTCTTTCCAGCCTTTCTTTCGGTTTTGCAAGATTCCCAGAGCAATTTTCGTTTTCTTAGTGTCTCCTTAGAATAATCATTTTGTATGGAAAAAGCCGAATCTTTAAGTTTACTGACATTTGCATACAGGGCCTTTTTTTCATTAAAATCTTGGAAGAATGCGATTACAGGTTTGTTTGAGTTGTTATTTGCTTTTCCTATTCTATGTATACGGGCAATGGATGACGTTGAGACACCAAGGTATTTTTCAAAGACCTCAGAAATCACCTTATTTTTAAGTTCCTCTTCAGTTTCAGAGGTATATTCCATTATGCCATGTATAATGAAATTCGAGCGACGACTGCGATCCTCCAGGTCAGTGAGCTTTTGATGTTGCTTGGAGAATGACTGCTTTATCGAATTCATATGCTGTTCGATTGGAGCAAGTGTTTAAATACCGGCCTTGAAGTCGCCAAACAGGTGTTCTATGCGATCTAGTCTAGTTGCTAAGGAGCTGAGAGATATATCTAGCTTACTTTGGAAAGCTTTCAGTTCCAAAATTTCCTGCTGTATGATGGTTTGGGATTTCATGATTTTATCGAACATTTCCTGAACAGGGGGGCCAGGGTTGCTTTCTACATCACCGCATAAGAGGAGTTTGCACACAGTTAAGCATTCATATGCAATGCACATCAAACGCCGTGGGCACGGCAGGCCCAGCAACATACGGTTATCCCTTCTGCATGAGGAGTAGCAACCAACCTGGATAAGCAGAAGGGAAGGCATGCTTAGAGCCAGTTTTCCGTGTGGTCCGCCGTGCCCTAAATCTTGAACCTAAATCTAACCGAAACTAAATCTAAACCTAAATCTATATCTAAACCTAATCTTAAACCTAAAATAAGTTAAACCTAAATAAAAATGTACTTGAGGATAGTCATATTGAACGTCGACGCCGCTTGAAGAAAGCCTGCGACTTCAGTTGCTCATGTCGCCAGAAAGACTTGAGTAGTAGCATACCACTGGGCATATTTGGTAAGCACAGCGATAGATGCACACTTTGCGGAAGTGAACCGAGGAAAGGGACCTAGTGAGTTGGCCTGCCTTTTCGAGCTCTGGCATAGTTTGAAAAAAGAATGTGGCGAAATATGACGCATAACATAGTATATGCCAACCCAAATGAATCAGCGTGGTCTTACTTGGGTGACACGCCATGGTGGCCTGCCACCAGGACATTTTGAGTTGCAGCGATGACTGTTTTCATTGGCTGCTTGAGAATAAAAACGAGCACATTAGAGACGTCTTAGGGACGTTTCTACGGTACAAGAGCACATCGCCCCCCCCCCCAAAAAAAAAGTAAACACACGAAAATACCCTGCCAATAGGGGCATCATAAGATTGAGCACTACGGCGCTTGATGATCTTGTTCAGGATGACGTGACGTCAGCGTTTCATTCAGCGTTTATTTCTGGGAAAATGAGTTAAAGTTACATTTATTTGCATCAAAATCGCAGGCGTAATCAGGCAGACATTGACAGAACTTCAAAGAAGGGTGCCTGACTACTCTGTGGAGATTACGTACGACAATGACAACAACGAACACAGAAGGATTCCTTTACATGAATTCGCACATACTTGAGACCCACATAATTTTTAGACTATCAATTTATATGCTTAAGAATGGCGCTCATTATTGCAATATTTGCATTCACAGTGAGCAGAAGCGGTTGTCGTCTCCACGGTAGAATTGATTTAAACGGCTTTAATGCCATGGACATTATATCGTTGCCAACTTCCGCGTGATTGTAGTCGTCAAAATGAAATACAAGTGACAGGGAAACCCGGAGGCTGATGAACGGCAACAAGGCAGAAGTTTGCGCAAGACCTCAGGGAAATAAAATGAGTTTTTGAGCCGCGTGGTCAGGGGGCCATGCGATGGTTTCGACGTCTATTAAAGATCCTCCAAAATATGAACAGAGGCCGACAAAAATGCGGGCATTTTGGGAAAGGTGAAACCGCTGGAAATCTCAGGACAGCATTAGCCTAAATATAAAAGGTGACCTAAAAATAAGTAACCATTACGCTGACAGGGTGGCTAAATTTTGGCAAAAATAAATGGGCTGTTGACGCAGTTCAGGTGAAACCCGATGGTGCAAAATAAGGAGAGGATGGCGGCAAGTGTTCAAAAGCGGTCAAGTAGGCCCTGTGGCCGACGCCAGCGCCCGACAACTGTCAGACGACTGCACTTATAAGCGAGATGCCTGGTCGTCAGTTACAGGGGGATTCGGGTCTGAAATATTGGACGCGGACTCTTTCACATTAAATACAGGGCATTCTACGGTGTCATTCTTCGACGGCTGGTACCGATTCTCGTGCAGTGAGGATGGGAACAAATAGTCTCACGTGCCGACTGTCACCTTCCTTGAACTGCCAACATTCCTTCCCATCCGTAGTTGCTTAGTTTTTATTGGATTTGGCTGCTAATCACGAGGTCTCGGGATCAAATCCCAGCCACGGCAGCCGTATTTTGATGGGTGTGAAATGCGAAAACACCCGTGTACTTAGGGTTAGGCGCAGGTTAAAGAACCCCAAGTTGTCTAAGTTATTCCCGAATTCCCCACTACGGCGTGCCTCATAATGAGATCGTAGTTTTGGCACGTAAAACCCCGTAATGTGTTATGTACCACTCGTTAGGATGTCCTTGGCAGTCGCACAACTCTTGAGTACAAGTAATTGTCAGGAGCTGTGCGCGAGGTCTTTCAGTATGTCGGTAGCCTCTATGGTGTTTGATAAATACTAGTCTACATTGCAGCTATATTATAAAGGCGGAACGGCAACATGGTAGACAGTATGGAGAGCATACAAATCCCGTATATATATATATATATATATATATATATATATATATATATATATATATTACTGCACAATAATTTCAAATAGCGGTCTTCCTTCACGCACGTGGATAATCGAAATAGGAGACTACTTTGAAAACAAACTGCAAGTACTGTATATATCATACCCAAGGGTGTACTATCGTGAGCAATATGAGCAGGAACACGCGAGCGCGTGGGAAATAGCCTCGAAACCGACGTGGGGCGATGCGTTGCGGCCGCTGTAGGAAACAAAGTGGAAAGGGCGCCGCGGTTCCGCCAACTGTCGGCACTCCCGCCTCACTAGCGTTACTGCGTAATGGCAGCTGATTGCGTGTCACCGGGCGCTAGCGATGATAAGGCGGTTATGTCATGCAGAGCGTGGACCGTGCTGTCTGTAGTTGAGCGCAAAATATCTCTAGCTCTCTTTTTATCATACTTGCGGAACGTATTGCAATGATACCGGCGTGATACTGTGGCGCCTGTAATAGCGCTCGCACGCAGGAAAAAGCAGGGTTGTTTTGTTATGCGTGTTTTTCTATGTCTCGGTTATTGTGAACAAAGAAAAGTTGTACGCAGCAGTGAATTTAAAGGTTTTATTAGACGATTGCTTAATGGTAACAAAATTTTCATCCACACAAAAAGTATCCCAATACATCAGTGTTACAGCTTGACCTTTCCTTGCAGGCTTCATGCGTTAATAACGGGTCATGGCTCCGCCTGCTTGAATGACGGCCTCCATTCTTTTTGGCAGAGACACGTAGAGAGCCTCGATGAAGGCTTTGTCATCTTGAAGATGTTTCCACTCGCGCTTTATGGCTTCCCACAGTTCATCACTGGTCGTCGAGTCCAAGGAGAGTCTTGAAAGGTTAGCCTTCATACGTGCCCAAACATGTTCTATGATGTTCATGTCTGCACCCTTCGCACACCACTCCAAGCTCCTTACCCCTAGTTCGCCTAAAAGACGTGCCACGACCTTTGCTGTGTGAACGGGAGACAAGTCCTGCTGGAATAGGTAATACCCATCCGGGTGTGGACCATTCAGTGCATAGGGGATCATCTCGTGCTCCAGCAATGTGCAATATGCAGAACTCGTAAATCTCCCAGGGATTCTTACAATGGGACTTAGGCCATCCCGCGAAATAGCCGCCCACACGTTTACTGACGTGCGTCCACTTGCGGCCACCTGCTTGACGTTCTGCGGAGAGAAGCGCGTATTCTCCATGCGCCACACTCTTCTCTGCTGGTCCCAGCGGCTTGAGAACGTAGATTCATCAGAGAAGATGACATATTTCCAATCCTCGACCTTCCAGCTGCGGTGATCGACAGCGAACTTTAGGCGAGCAGTCTTGTTGGCAACTGTGAGAAGGGGCTTCTGAGCAGCGATACGACTACGGACGGCGGCTTCCCTTAGCCTTCGCCGCACCGTGCTGTCGCTTACATGTTCCAGGGCAAGAGTACTGCGCACCTCCTTCGCATTTAGAAATGGCTTATCGTTGACTGCAGCAACAATTTGTAGGTCTTGATCCGCCGACGTGGCGCGAGGTCGCCTCTCGTGCGGCGCATCCTTAATGCGTCCTTCATCTCGGTACGCCTGCACTATCCTGTAAACTGTGTTCAACCGGCAGCCCGTCAAGGCAGCAATGTTTCGCTGCGAGTAAGCTTTCTTCGACAACTCAACGACTTCTTCCCGCTTATTCAACGGCACTCGAGACATTGCAGGACGCTGAAACGCACTTCTAACCGCGGGCAGTCGTGGTCTCCCTTATAAGCATTTGCCACGAAAAAGAAATTAAAGATGCGCATCTGCCGTGACGTAGCGTTTTTACCTCTTTTCTTGTTCATCAAAGATTCGAACGTTTCCATGAAAGGTGCGACTGGCCTTACGATAGACCTTTTAAGAAGTCGGCCAGAAAATATTCCCTGTCGCGTGCTTGCAAATATCTAAGAATCGGGTCTGACCGCTCCACATACGCACACTCAGACAAAGAAAGAAGGAACAAAAAAGGTTAACAGCGGTATTTTGCGCTGAACTACAGACAGCGCAGTCCACGCTCTGCATGCCATAACCGCCTTATCATCGCTAGCGCCCGGTGACATGCAATCCGGTGCCGTTACGCAGCAACGCTAGTGAGGCGGGAGTGCCGACAGTTGGCGGAACCGCGGCGCCCTTTCCACTTTGTTTCCTACAGCGGCCGCAACGCATCGCCCCACGTCGGTTTCGAGGCTATTTCCCACGCGCTCGCGTGTTCCTGCTCATATTGCTCACGATAGTACCTGGCCTGGTGGCCAGTAAATGTGACGTAATATTGCGAGCAGCATCGGCCATTGCATGCTTACAGACGACGACACAGAGACAGTTTGCTCAATGCTTGTGTCGTGACTTTTGCGTCAAGGTGCAAAACCAACATATCCATGTATATGTCTTAATACTTGAGCACTTGATAAAGCCACAGTTAGGTTCCTGGCCCTCCGTAACAAAATCACGGCGAACAGATGTCCTATTCTGTCGCCTCAGAATAGGACACACATTTGGCACGCATAACTTTCTACTCACTGAAAATGATCCTCCAACCTGCGGTAGATGCGGGGAGAGGCTCACCGTCCTCCACGTCCTCCTGGAGTTTCGGGCAGCCGAATCTGAAAGAAGGAAACATTTTTCCCTAGCATACCGGCAGCACATCCCCCTACATCCCGTAATGCTACTCGGCCCAGAACCTTTATTTGACACCAACGCAGTCCTAAGTTTTCTGAGAGATGTTGTCTTGCATGTTTTTAGCCCCACGTGTTCGTAGCGGGTCCTCTCTTCAGAGGATGCCGCTGTGATAGCTCTTTCGTATAGCACGCGCCTCTAGGCCCTTGTGTTTCAAGGGCTCCGGTGAGGCAGCAGTGCTCCAGGTAATTTTACTATCTCATATATCTTCTATTCTGCATCATTCTTTTACGATGGATTTTAATGTTCAAAGTATTCGTCATGAGTCATCGCCATAATTTTATAGCACGTAGATCTTACGCACTTTACAGCGACAATTTTTAGGCCAGTTTACAGCCAAGTCACATCTCCATAATACATCAACATCACCACTTGTCATGGCGTTCTTTGGCCAAACCTGGCCCTTGCGCCATTAAACACCACATATCATCATCATCATTGAGCACATCTCGATTTGCAGCTGTGGCGGTAGCCCGTGAGTGTGGATAGCAAAGTCGCTAGCGAAATATTTGGGGGCACCTTAAAGAAATCGATAGTTCAAAATCAAAAGGCGTCTCTCGTAGACGCTGTACGACGTTCGGACGTTAACAATGTGTGCCGACTGAAGAAAGGGTGCCACGGAGTACTTCTGACGGTTAGCCTAGCTTATTTACTCCGTAGCATCAAAAAGAAAAAAAAAGGAAAAAGAAGAACCATATCAAAAGCCCAGAATCCATCATCGCTCGTCGCGACTAGACGCTCTTAGGATGATAAGTCATTTCCAGGCGACGAGCGGCTACGCTTTATCAAGAACACTGATAACGCCGGCTAGACGAGCATTGTGGCAAAGTTCATTGCGCAGGGATAGCTTTTAATTATTTTATTTTCCTTTTGTTGACGTCATCACGCGTCACCGCGGGAAGTTTGAAATGTTTAAGGTCAGTACGCCACGTGGTGGCACTCACGTGAACTAACCCCTCGTGTCTGGAAGAGCTGGATATGCCAACATTTGAGCTGTTGCAGCTTTGACCAACGACGTTGGAATCTCGTGGCAGGCTCTGCTTATTTTTGAATTTAGGGCTTCCGATGTGGTGGTTTCGCGTATAAATAAATACACGCGATCTTTCACGCAGCCCCGCAAGAAGTCCAGTGGTGTCATGTCCGACGACCTTGCAGGCCGAGGTGCAGGTCCGTGCTGGCTATAGTCTCAATGAATAGCTTCGCATAACTGTCCCCTGTATATCGGAGGAAAATTGGGTCTATTTTGGATGGCACTCTCGTTTGCAGAATGACAAGTGTATTTTGCTACAGGCTCTGCGGTTGATTTCGGGGCGCCATCAGTTTGACCCTCCTGCGATCTTTGAAAGGAGGTAAATGTTTTGTCGTTCTAAACTGTGCATATGCTGGTCATTCTATAGAGATCGATCCTAAAGTTGCCGAGAAGAAAACTTACCTCGGAAAAGGCACTGGCGATTGTGCTTTTGGCTTCGTATAAATTTGCCCATTGATTGTTGTTTCACTCTTTATACACAATTGCTTTCTCACAAGTGGTATATCCTTGGCGATTTAGTTTATTGACGAAGTTATGCGCAAGCGGTATTTACTGCTTTAATGGACAACTAAATAGTGGCAGTGGTTGGCTTGAAGGAATGGGCATGAAGCGTAAGGAAACAATGCCTATCCCTTTATCGTAATGAAGTTTTCGTCACGATAATTTTCCTTCGCAGAATATGATGAACAAGGCCAGCAAGCGTGATGTACTCCTCCGAGCGAAAGTATACAGAGTAGGGATGCTGTGATAAGGCCGATTTTCATATCCACTTTTGATTATAAGCTTATTTTAAGGACTGCAGTACTATTTTGGCATTGCGAACCTTTTATTCCACTCATCAATTTCAGTTAGTGTGACTGTGTTACGAACAAAGCGAGTTTTATTTTTTTTATGTGCCTGTTCTGGATGTACCCTTGCTCGCGGGGTGCCATGTTATGTAAATAACGTCGCATAAATTTGTCACTTTGCTGGAACTGAGTGCCAAGGCTCAGCATTGAAAAAAGTCGGTTGGGTCTCCTGGTAATGTTACGGAGCCTTCCTTTGACCGAATTTACGTCTCTCTTTTATGCACTAGGTTTGCCATATTCCAGCTGCCTGCCCTGCAGGTATATCCTGAGCTATATAGGAGGGGTGAGGTATTCAATGGTTCTTAATGAATGACATGCTGACACGCGGTAGTTACAAAAAAAATGTGATTGCGGCTGGTTTCAGCGCGTCCACTACCAAAGAACCAGAGTCAAGCACGATCCTCGACCAGCTCCATATTCTAGACCAAATCATTAAATGCACCAAAACTGTCCCATGCCATTTATCTTGCATTATATTGACACGTGTGCTTGTTTAGCTTTTTCGGGTGACCGCTCTTCACCGTCTAACAACTATCTTTCAGCGCAGGACTTGCCCGCATGTGTCGGAAGTTTCTCGACTGTTAGCCTTTCGGTGGTTTTTCCTGTCCTTGCGTGAGTAAAAATTATCAACATTAGCAATGTCTCATGCCTCGCTAAACAAGCAAGAAATGCAGTGGCTCGTCGCCCTCGTAATGCAGAGGCTGTAAGCACACAACTATGGGAAAGGAACAGTTTATACATTCACCGGAATCACGCATACAACGTACAGAACAGCGTACGTTTCAATAAAAGCTTAAAACAAGCAGCTATCATCATCAGCAATGGATCATAGCTCCGTAAGCAAGACAAAAGGCATTGGCTCATATCTCCGTATGTGACGAAAAATACAATGGCTCATACACCTGTAAGGCAGAGGCTACAAGCGCCCAGTAAAATGAAGCGAACAGTGTACACATTCATTGAAATCACACATACAACAAACAAAACAGCACACATTTCAATAAAGAACCCACAGAAAGCAAGTATCCTAACCATATATAAAGCCTTGCATACACCCCTTAAGTAGTAGTAGTGGTGGTTGACTCACTTCCCCAGAGCCGGGATGGTGAGTCAACGTTTTCTTGCTAGCAGTCACCAAACTGGAACATGTTAAGCATCTATGAATTAGTATCGTTAGACCTGCCGTTTATCTTAAACAATAATTACTTGTTAATTTGAGAAATTAGCTTAAGAATACGGAGGGGTTCATTACTCCGTGCTTGCACACAGTCATCTGTGTCAAAACCATCATTATCACGTGCTTATCACTGCTTCAAGACGAAATAACTTCAACTAGGTATAAGAAAGAGATTACTTTCTCATGCAAAGGAGCTTAGCAGGAGTATGAAGATATATCAGGAAATACATTGTTATATCCAAGCAAAAGGACTCTCCCTGTGGTGGTGTTTGCTTAAGTGACTCTACACCGATTGGTCGACACTGCTTTACCGTCAAGCGACCCACATACATATATACAAATATATGTTCTGGTGCTGGTTTATTTAATACAAGCAGGCTCGTTTACGTCAATGTGGCAGACGATGTTCTGATCCCCACCGCAATCAAAAATGGTGTTCCGAGCGGTAGACTGTGCCTTTAATATGCGAAGCGAGATTCTCGCGCGAACCGGTCGGCGCCTCCCCCCCCCCCCTCTCGTCACCTCTGTCGTTCGCATTCCTTCGACCTAGTCTCACTCGAGGAGCACAATACGGTAGCAACTCGGTGACCGAGCGATCGTGTCGGGGGTGTAGCTCAGATGGTAGAGCGCTCGCTTAGCATGCGAGAGGTACTGGGATCGATACCCAGCACCTCCACGCTTTTGTTTCCGCCATTGAAACAAAAGAATAACAATATTTCTTTGAAACTGATTCCGTACTCAGTTGTGAGAGATACGATGTAGACAATTTTGCGCAGATCGGGTGAACTTCAATGTTGCTCCTGTATATGTACTGACCAGAATAGCTTTCTGCATTTTTGTGAGCTTGGATAAAAGTAATGTTAGGGTAAGCGTGCTTAGTCCGAATAGTTGGCTGTATTAGAGGTGCTTCATGCATTATAAACGTTTATCCAGACATTTTTGCCAAGCCTCTTGTCAGATGTTGCGGAAGTCGACGCCCAAGCACTCCGTAAAGCTTGTTAATCAGAGAAGCTGAAACGTGCCACCCCGGTGTTTATCACTGAGTTAATCCCGATGTTTCAATAAACGGCTGCTCGGTACACTGCCGGATCCTCGATACGCAGTTGCTTCTTGTGCTCAGCTGCACGAGCTCACTTTTTTAATGATATGATATAATGGGATGTTGACGCACAATTTAGGCGCCAGCTACGCCTTAGCTCTTGAATGGGTCCAACCTACAACATGCAGGGTTCAAGATTACATGTGAAACAACCTTCTGATGCAAGCACCAGAAGTTGCCAAGTAACGTGTTCTTCGTAACACTATGACGTAAAAATAAAAGTGGTGCATACAATATACATCTGGAATAACTCCACAGGAATGTACAAGAAAGTATCAAAAATACAAATAACAATGTCACCAATTATACCGTCTCTAGTTAGCGGGTGGCGCATACATCGTGTGAATGCAAATAATAGTCAACAGTGCAGTGTCTAGTCAGTGGGTGGTGCATAAATCGTGCAAATGCATTATGTATACATATGTACATACGTATGTATAATGTTTACATATATACAGAACAGAACAGCTAACATAAGATAATGCACAAACACATACATATATACAGCGACACTGAAATAAAAGGAATATTGAAGGTATTAATATCTGCCAATAATGCCGCTGTCTTAGAGAAATAGTTTAGAGCTTTTAAGCCACTCTTCTGCAAGGCTGTTCTAGGCCAAGGGACCAAATTTTTCTCTAAACTAAAAGGTCGGAGATCTAATGTCATTAGAGTTGATTTAACGTGGCGTCTTGGTGTGTCGTGATGTGGGCAATCTAGAAGGAGGTGATGTGGATCTTCATCTACAAATCCAGAATCACATTCGGGGGTTTCCGCACGGCCAATGCTATGTAAGAAATGTTTTATGCACGCAGTTGCTAGCCTTACTCGATGAATTGGCGTTTCCATATTTCTGTCCAATGACAATGGAAATTTGAATTCAATAAATGGATCGATATGATACAAATCAGAGTTTTATAATTCTGGCCAAAGCAAGTATTCCTCCACATTTTGAAAGACTTTGCCCTTATAACGCAACGTAAATCATTCTTTGATATTGGGAAGGAACCACATCGCCTTTGAGGTGTGCTTGTCGTACTGCTTCATAGGCTGATGTCTTGCCACAGATGTTGTAACGTCCTGGTATCCACTGAAATGCTATTTCATGCTTCGCTTCGCTTGCCTTTCTGAGGTATTTAGGTGTTTCGCATATTATGCTTTCACTGATGTTTCTTTTTCATTTTATGGTGCAGATTGATGATAGTGCCGCCTATTAATCGCTGAAAATTACCCATTTTTGCGCATCTCTAATTGAAGTTATAAATTTTATCGCACATAGCGTTGGGAATTGTTCAGCCGTTGGGGATGAAGTCGCGCGCGCTAACTTAAATGATTCTTGTTTATTGAGGTGCCCTATTAGGAATCCTGAAGTTGAAGAGGTTGCTGCACTGAAGCCATCTGTATAGACGTGCCTGCATCCTGAATATCGCATATTTTTCTGTTGAAGTGCTAGTTGTTGAGCGGCTTGAATGAACATGTCTCTTTTTCTTAATATACCGTCTACCGACAATTCGATTTTGGGAAGCGTAAGCAGCTATGAATAATATTCGACGTCTGAGTTCCAAAATTCCTTGCTTGGTAATATATGGCACTTTTCCTTGAATTTCCTTATAAACATAGCTTCTATCTCGTTTCGTTATCTCTAGAGCCAATGGGTGGCTTTTATGCTGTAATTGCAGAGAAAATAATGTCGGCATGTTTCTGTAGTTCTCATAACTGGAAGCGGTAATTGGCGAACCTCAACTATCAAAAGAAAGGTAGAAGTCGCTCGGGGAACTCTTAGACATATGCGCAGTCCTCTAGCTAAAAGTATTAAATGTCGCTTTCGGACGTGTATTAAAGTCCGCGTAAGATGGGTATGGAATGCGCAATTTTTGGCGTATTAATGCATTGTAAACAGTCAGAATGAACCACGCTGATTTACCGCATGATGTGCCTGCATGTGTGCGAAGCACAGTCGCTATCGCATTGACCTCGTTTTCGAGGTTTTTATGTGAGTTGCGCAGGATTGCTGCCTATTAAGATTTAGTCCAAGAAATCGAAGCTGTGTGACAATCGTTAGAGGTTGTCCTTCAAGATTAAGGGTTAAATCTTTTAACTGCCTCCGAGTGAAGGTCAATACAGCTGTCCTTGCATGTAATAGAACGATTTCTTCTCTTTCTCTCTCTCATCTCTCTCTTTCTCTCTTTCCCTCTCAAACTAATGGTTAATAATATTTATGCCATCTTGCAATGCAATCTCAAGTAACTTAACATTAGTCCCAGATGTCCAAATCCACACACAATCTGCATACCGTGAAGGAAGGAAGCAAATCAACTTTATTCGAGGTCCTGCAGGCCACGAGAGCTTTGGGCCCTCATGGAGTGGGCGTCTCCCACGACGGAACCGGGAGGTTGAGTTTCCTGGCGGCGTCGTGGACCTGCTGGACGGCCCAGAGTTGGGGAGCGAGTTCTTCGCTCCGGATTGCTTCTTCGAATTTGCGCTTGTCAGTGAGAATCGTAACTGTGATGTCAGACTTCTTGTTAAATCAGCCTGTTGTTCTGCCCGGGCTGCAGCATTGTAACGACGTAAACGAGCTCGCTCCCGCTTCTGGCCGCGGCATTGCTGATCGAAGGCTGTCTGCTCCTAAGGACTACGTATGACGCGTATTCTATCCATTTCGGAGCCGGAGAGAAACTGCTGCACGCGTGCTCAGCTGCGGCAAAGAGCAACGATGTCACTAGTGGCGCAACTAATACAGCACCACCTCGATATAATATAATCGGGATGCTCCCTATTAAGCAACAGTGATTTTGACGTCATGGCTTTCATCACGCCAGCCTTGTAGATGAAATTGCGGGTCAGGTAGCGTGACGTCATGGCTCGAAGTAAACAGGCCTTCGGCTATCTAGGTGGCGTTGGCTAATCGTGCGCCTCCTTTCTCTATTTTTTTCCTCCATGCGCGTGGGGTTACGCCTGAGGAGTTTTCGCTCTATAGGCGACCGACAGATGGATGTACGGACAAATGGACGGATGAATCGGCTAGTGGTATACAGCTTCGCTGTAAAACTCGAGTTCAGCGAATCGTGTCTCCGAAGGTATTTTCTGCGAGAGCATTTGCTCCGGAACTTCGTTCAGTGTCCCCAACCTGTCATATTTAAAAGAGGCCGCCCTCTTAAACATGACTGGTTACAAGATAGCCAAAGTGTCGACCTTAATGTGCCCCCAACATAGTGCAGTGCTGTTTAACTGTACGCAACAACGACAACAGGTCGACAACGATTGAACGAATGCGACAACAACGGCAGTGACTGCACGATTGCGATGAAACGACGACAGCGACATGACGACACCACATCACTGACTGTTAAAAAAAAAACTTTATTTTGCACATTCCCTAATCAAGGGCTATGCAGGAGTTGCTAGCTCTTCCAAACACTTATTGCACGGGCCACACGACACAGCCTATAGGAACTATTTTGCCACCGCGTGTAGTGGAGTGAGCCAGTGTTCAAGAGAGTTGAAATCGGTGGGTGGATGATTAAGCTCTAGTGCACAGGCCGTTTAGTGCAATCTGTCAGGTTTACATAGTCATCCTTACTCAACAAATGCTAACAAAAAACGCTGTCTTCGATACATACATCAGAAGGCAAATGTATTTTATGTCGTTTTATTACCATTAAAATTAATATTGTTGGCTTGTGTCGCACTGTGTTTACTGTTCTTTGCGTTATTTTGTGAATTGCGTTCGCGTTAGCTTAATGTGCTAAACATTTCCTGAATGTATGTATTGATTGAATGCCTGCCCTCGTTGTACTCGTTATAAGTTTTAATTTTTATTGCGTTATTCTTTATATTGACTCTTTTAATTGCTGTATTGCACCAGTGTACATTGGTACACATCCGGTCTGGAAACCCATGTACATGGGCCTTCAGGGACTTTCATGTTGTTTGAAGCGCTTTTCACCTGATGGAGCCCCAAATGCTGCTGGAAATAAAGAGAGAGAGAGAGAAACTAAGAGGAAAAGATAATGAGGTTAACCAAGGACGTGCCCAGTTGGTTACCCAACACTTGGGAAGTGGGAAAAGGGACGTACATATAAGAAGAAAAAAGAAAAATATTCGTCAGTCATTGACAGCCAGTCAAAGAAGAATTTCCACTGTCACAAGCATTCATGCAATCCAGTGTCCTTCAAGAAGTGCAGAAGGGCTCTTGTGGCCTTTTGCATGCAAGTATGCATAGGCCATGGTCCGAGAATATTTCCTTCTGAGAGCGCTCTGTTATCTAGCTGGTTGTGTTTCGCTTGTAAAATACGTCGTTGAGTGTCGCAGAAGCTGCTCTAGAGTCTTATCTCACCCGCACAAATTGCACGCCGCCGTTATGGCCATACCTATCAGGAATACAATTTGTAAATGTGACACCCAACCACATAAGGGAGGCTTTGTGGTGGCGCTTTCTTTGAACGTGGGCAGAGCCAGGAGACTGCGATTCATACATGCGTATGGGTGGGGGGGGGGGGGGGGGGGAGGGGTCGCGTCGGAGTTGTAGCGAGTTGGACCGGAAACAATATTGCCTCAAGACGCAGTCCGCTTTAATTATTGTTAATTAAAGATGCTCCGCCGTTTATGAAGAGGGCCAGACCTTTTTTTGACCAGGAGAACATGACCACCCTTCTTTTATGAGAGGCGACCTCTGCATTTGTTGCTACATCACAAAGGAAAGTAAGATTCAGTTGATTTGACCCGTAGAGAGGGAAAAAAATATCCGTCGAGCCGGATTTGAACCAGCGACCTATGGATGCCTGTGTTGAATGCCTCTACAGTCCACCGCTCTACCAACTGAGCTCTCGACGGAACGGCGACCGCGAACCTTAAAGAGCAGGCAGTGCCTGGGGACGGCATGAACCAATTAGCTGAAGGAATATGCGGCGAAGGATTGGTGCGAATCTGGTTCATTGGTGTCGTCGAATTTTCCCGAGCCCAGATTAACTATAACGTCGGCTGGCACCTAAGGGGACGCTAAGAAATTCTAACAAGATTTAAGGAAAAGATAGCGTATTCATTCCGCAGAATTGACGACTGTGGTCAAATACGTAACACCGGTGTATATAGTGTTTGCTTACGTGACTGTACAGCGATTGGTTGACACCGTTTTTCCGTAAAGCGACGCCACATGTTATTTTTGCACTCACATTCAGAGCCAAGTTAAGAATATATATCCAGGTTTATGAAGTATAAGCATTCTCGTTAAGTCAATGTGACAGAGGATGGTCTGATCTCCAGCGCAATCCAAAAACATGTTCTGAGCGGTAGACAATCCCTTCAATATGCGAAGCGAGATTCTTGCGGCAACCGGTCGCAGCCCCTCCCCCCTCCCTTCTCTCACCTCCGCCGTTCGCTTTCCTTCGACCTAGTTTCACGCGAAAAGCACAATACGGTAGCGACTCGGTTACCGAGAAAACGTGTCGGGGGTGTAGCTCAGATGGTAGAGCGCTCGCTTAGCATGCGAGAGGTACTGGGATCGATACCCAGCACCTCCACGACTTCTTTTTTTTTCGCCAATGAAATATAGCTACAACTTGGTTTTTTTTTCCTTTTTTTTTTTCAAAGTGCCGCAATACTTAGTTGTGAAAAAGTTGATGTAAACACTCGGTTTTCTGCAGTTGGGGTGAACTGCAAAATGGTGCCTTTATGTGCACTCAACAGAAAAGCTTCTTGCATTTTTGTGCACATGGATAAAAGTAACATTCACATAAGATACGCTTAGTTCGAATAGGTCACTGTATTAGAGGTGCTTTATTTATTATAAAAATTTATCCAGACATTTTTGACAAACCTTCGGTGAGGTGTTCTAGAAAAGCATTCAAAGTTCAGCTAATACTGTGTCTTCGAACGCCTTTACTGCGAGCGCATTTAATTTAATGCTTCTAGAACTGGTATTGAACGCGATAAGTACATACTTAGGCCTGATTATGTATCTTTACGTCTAGATCATGTGAATAAGGTAAGAGAAATAAAATGCAAAACCGAAATGCTAAGAATGTCTTTTTTCCCCCGGACGATTTCAATCTGGAACAGGTTACCGCAGGACTCTGTAACAATTCTGTCTAATGATGCATTTTTTTCTTCCTTGTTATAACATGTTCTTTGACGATGTCTGACGATGAATGCTTTGAATGCTGTCTGACGATGTATCTTTCTTTTTCTTCATTAAGATAACATATTCTGAAGTTGTGTTTCTCAGGATGTATATGTTGTGACGTAAATTATTTTGCATTTATTATGAAATGACTTGTACTGTTTGTTGTGTAAACTATTTTAACCCCCCCCCACTGTAATGCCACATTGGCGCTGTGGGTTCTGTAATAAATAAATAAATAAATAAAAATAAATTTGCAACTTAGTTCAAGCGCCCCAACCTATTATCTTTAAACTGTGCCTCCTTCTTAATGATAACCGGTTACAATATAGCCAAATCGTCGACCTTAATCTGCCCCCAACGTAGTGCAGTGTTCTTAAACTCTAGGCAACCACGACTTCAGATCGACAACGGTTCAATGAAAACGACAACAACTGCAGTGACTGCACATTGCGGCTGCAATGACGACGGTGACATGACGACTACACATCACTGACTGTTGAGAAGAAAAAAAAACTTTATTTGGCACATTCCCTAATCAAGGGCTACACGGGACTCGCTAGCTCTTCCAAACGCTTATTCCACGTGCCACACGACACAGCGCATAGGAGCGGCTTTGTTGCCGCGTGTGGTAGAGCGAGCCAATGTTCAAGAGATTTGAAGTCGGGAGGGTGGATGATTATGCTCTCCTGCAGAGGCCATTACGTGCAATCTCTCAGGTTTATATTGTCATTCTTGCTCAACAAACGTGAACAGAGAAGCATTGGCTTCGCTACGCACAGCAGAAGACAATTGAGAGATTGTTTTTCAACTCTTGATTAATGTTCTTGCTTCAGGTCTTTGTATTGCCATTACACTGATGATTGTAAGCTCTCTGTATTGTATATATTGTAATTTGCGTTATTTTGGGAATTGGATTCACGTGAAACGTCTTGCGTTAGCTTAATGTATTTGATATTTCCTTTATCTCTGCATTGATTCAATACATACAAACTTCGTCGTACTTTTTATAAGCCTTAATTTTTATAACCTTATTCTTTACAATGACTTTATTACTGTACTGCGCTATTGTACATTTGTACACGTCCGGTCTGTAAACCTCCTGTGGTCCCAAATGGTTCCTCAGGAAATTTCATGTTGTTGGCAACCGCTTCTCGCCTGAGGAACCGCCAATTGCTGTTCGAGATAAACAAATAAGTAAAGTGACTTTCTGGTGGCGCTTTCCGGGCGTGTCGGCAGAGCCACGAAACTACGATTGATATATGAGTATAGGCGTAAGGGGGTGGGGGAAGGGGTTAAGGGTCGCGTTGGAGTTGTAGTGAGTTGAACCGGCAATAATACTGCCCCAAGAGGCAGTCCGCTTTAACTATTGAGAATTAAAGATGATCCGCAGGTCATGAAGAGGGCCAGTCCTATCTCTGGCCAGGAGAATATGACCATCGTTTTCTTACGAGGAGAGGTGACGTCAGCATTTGTTGCTACTTCACAAAGAAAAGTAACATTCAGTGGACTTGACCCTTCAAGAGAAAAAAAAACATCCGTCGAGCCGGATTTGAACCAGCGACCTATGGATGCCTGTGTTGAGTGCCTCTACAGTCCACCGCTCTAACAACTGAGCTTTCGACGGTACGGTAACTTGAAGCCTTAAAGGACAGGCAGTGCCTGCGGACGGCGTGACCTAATTAGCTGAAGGAAGATGCGGCTAAGAATTGGCGCGAACACTGGTTCACCGATATCGTCGAATATTTTCCGGGTGAAGAGTAGCTTGAACGTCGGCTGGCACATAAGGGAACGCTAAGAAATTCTAACCAGATTTAAGGAAAAAATTGCGTATTTGTTCCGCAGAATTGATGACTGTGGTCATATGCGTAACACCGGTGTATCGGTGGAGTGACATTCAGTGAATAAGAAACAGGCACAGTCGATTACCTTGCAGTGGTCTTACCGTCTATCGGTAGCCTTGCTCTATTCGTGATTTTCGTTCGTCGTGTTTGACAAACAGTTGGGGAGTTTCTAGGAACGTGCAATATTACGTTGTCTATACGACTCATCGAAGGCAATACTTCCTAGAATACTCCGTTGGCACACACTCCATGAATTTATCTGAATAAAGTTTTCCTGTCTTGGGTGCGCCTTTCCGTTCGCCTTTCAACGAGCGCGAAAAACACACAGTACTGCAGGGCCACGTGAGCGCAGCACTGGCCACCTGTACCACACGCTAGCTCTTCTCGACCCTCGTGGCGTGATTTTGTACGGCCTGCCTGCCATACGGTACCGGAGCTGTGTTTAAATATGTAATACAATTTACAATTGACAATTGACAAAGACTCTGGTGAGCCATTGTCATTAAAAATTACGTATTGCGTACGACTAGAGAGAAAGCTACAAATCCAGTTAAATATTAAACGGTCAATATTTAGAAGGCTTAGCTCATAGATAAGTAGTTGATGATTAACTTTATCAAAAGCTTTAGAAAAGCATAAAAAGATACAGTCCGTCGCAACACCTGAGTCCAAATACCCACGCAAGTCATTAGTAAATGTTAATGGTTGTGTTTCACAAGAATATGGTTTCCTGAACCCATGTTGAAAACAGCTAAAAAATTCTTTCATTCAAGAAAATTTGCAAGGTGACATATGCTCAAAGATTTTGCAAGTTATCGTGTGAAGGATAGAGTTTAGTTTTTGAGTTCGAGTGCACTTTTCTCTTTCGTTCGCCGATACATGTCATGTTTTGCCCGCCGTGGTTTCTTAGTGGCTATGGTGTTGGACTGCTAAGCACGAGATCGCGAGATCGAATCCTGACAACGGCGGCCGCATTTCGACGGGGACGAAATGCAAGAGCACCCGTATACTTAGATTTAGGTGCACGTTAAAGAACTCCCCGTAGCCCAAATTATTTCGGAGTCCTCTACTACGGCGTGCCTCATAATGAGATTATGGTATTGGCACGTAAAACCCCATAATTGTTTGTGATAAGATCGTGTGCGTCCGATGACCTACCACTTGTCCGTGTTCGCAGTATGCAGTGTTTAAAGCAGGGTCAGTGCTTAAGAACATAGTGGAGACCGCATGACCCGGCCGTATATGGGTCTCAAACTCCAAAACCAGGAACAAGCGTTGTTTGCTGCTCTTCTTGGGAGCAGATAAATTGACAACGCACCACGTTTCGCGGGAAAACAGCATATAACGTACATAACAAATGCAACTCACCGTTTCTTGCGGGAGTCAGCATCATCTGACGCAACAAGCTTGACCGCGTTTGGCCTGCAATGATGACGCCGCTCCCGCAACGGGAGCAATCGCATGCATGCGAACCCTCATGCGTAAGATGCCATTGATCCAGCGACAATGCAATTCAATAAAGCTGATAACAGGGCAATGTACACACGCGCAAGGCCTCGGTCAAAAATGTGTTGAATACATATAGCTTCTTATCGCTCACAACGGTGTGTTTACTTCGGCCGAAGTATACCTGTAGCCGAATCGAGCTCACGTACGTTGGATTGTGAACCTCTCGCAACTCGCCCAAAGTGCAGAACACATGCCTTGCAGGAAACGACCGAAGCGGAACAAGCATCCAGAGATAAAATGAGACCAGAGATGCAGGCAGAGCAGCTGAGCAGCCACGGAGGCCTCGATCTGAGCAGCTATCAGCTTCCGGCCGAGCGCGCAACGAACAAAAACTACAGGTAACCAAACATCTCGGCAAATCTCGAATTTCCTCCGTGATCTCGACGCAAGAGGTGACGTGTTGGGCCACCACTGCGGCTTCACGGAGCATTCGCTTGCCAAGGCTGGCTGCGTGACGTAATCCTCCCTCCTATCTTTCTCCTTCCTCCACGGCTTGAGGTCAGTGGGCGACGCGGACGCTCCGCGCGTTCGCGGTACCGTCCGCGGTACCGTCCAGAGGTAGGCTTCGTAGCGGGGCACCGGGATGGACGAACACGATCGTTCGAACGCGCCAACGTTTGCGCGTCTGTACACGCGAACGAGTTGGCGTCCAGCATGGGGGCAAAGACATCCACCCGCTATCCGGTCGCGGCGAGTCGGACTTCTTCGATTTGTAGCCCGCCCATCGGCATGTTCTGTCGGCTGGCTAGACTAGTGTATGAAAGGCACATTAAACGCCCTTCTGAATGTTTACCCTACTGTGTGGTAGTTTCTTTGTCCCAAGAGCATGTGTGAGAGCCCACACTACTAAAGGAAACAATTTGCAAACGCTTGAGCAAGTTCGTGTGAGGTATACTTACTGTCGCTATGAATGATTTGAGTTAATATATCGTAATTTTTCCCATATTAAGAAAAAATATTTACTTCCTTCCATTTCTTAAAGGGAAGCTGAAGAGTCTGTCGAATTCAATAAGACGCTCATATACGGATGCGGGAACCTTATAAACCATGCAGGTAAGATTTTGGGGGGGATTTTTCATTTAGGAGCGACGCAATCGTCGGTCAAAATTGCGCTGTAGCTCCGCCTCCCGTCGAGCGCCGCGCGCTGCTGCTGACGCTGACGATGCGAGCGGGGACCGGAAACCGCGGCTTAGTGACGTCTGCACTGGTGTTCCGCTCCTTCGCAGTCTCCACGACCGCGCATGACCGGGCTAATTTCTGCGTGCCTGCCATCCTAATCTGCTTCGCTCGACCCTACATTTCCTTATTTGTGTGTATATAGGAGTGGTAGTTGACGTGCGCAGCATCAATTGAACTTGTAGGCCGATCATGCCGGCGTTCTGTGCAGCCTACGCTTGCACGAACACTAGCGGCCGCGACGATGTTCCGATGTTCCATTAGTTCCTGCTAGACAAGAAGCTTTCAGCTAAGTGGGAGGCTGCTGTGAAGCGAAACAACTTCAAGCGCTCAAGAACAACAGTGTTGTGCTCTAACCGCTTCCGTGACGATTACTACCGGAGTTTATCAATAATGCGTGCTTTGGGTTCTCCTAAAAAAAAATAGTTAGCACGCTGAACGGAAGGTGCATGTTTATCGCCCACCCTTGACGCAGGTTTCATGGCCAAGCGCCGCGAATTTTCTATTCGCACGTGTGTGGTGAAACAGCCTGCATGCAGCTACCATAACGCAGTGCAAGCGTAAATTTTGCATGTGTAGGAAAGCCTGCTCACGCCAAGACGCTGCGCTCCCCCTTCTCTCACGCACATAAGAAACCGACCATCTCACGTAGCCGACGGAATTCGCCGGTTACGAGTAGCGTGCGGATGGCGCGCTGATGAAGGTTCTATACTACACGTGCTACAACAGCCGGTAAACTTTTGCCGCGTTTAAACCGTCTGTATAGATTGCCGACAGCTTTGGGGCAGCGCACAAATGCTGAAGATCGCATCACCACTTACGTTCTACAAGGAGGCATGCAGGAACATAACACTACAGTTGTTTGCCCGGAAACGTACTCACTGGAACGCTGAATGCAGCTTAGCAAAAAACATATTCACCAAAGAACATTTCCAACACAAGGAGATGCTAACACTTCGCCTTCGTTCGCGTGCACCAGCATTTTTTGCTTCTTGGAGAGGCCGGCTCTTCGCAATCGGCTCGTACGTGTAGTATCTACAAGTATGTGCGTACGTGTAGTATGTACAAGTATAAACCCCTTACAAGTGATTTTGCACGCGACAGCGACAGCGCTACAAGCGAGGCGATCACTGTCGCGTTCACTCGTCGTCTGCAAGCCGAACACCACGCGAGCGACAGCTTTGAGCGATGACTTCCCGGTATGAGGGCAGCAATATACGCGCCGAAACTAGCGTGACGCATGCTTTACCAATTTAAGTTGATGTATTTTACTGAAGAAGGAGCACAAAATATTTCTGAAGGTCTTGCACTAGGTTCTTATTCTTGCGCGTGTAAAATTGAATAGTTTGCTCGTTCCGTGCGACAAACAGTAGTATTTGAGTTATGTACATCCAGTTCCGGCGTCGCACAATTGGCTAGTCCCTCATAGCATTTCCGGGCGACGAGCGACGAGTTCCAGATTTCTAGAAACGAGCGATCGAGCGACAACACCGAGCGATTTGGTCAAGCGACGGCCCGTTTTGTCACTCGAAGCCGTCGCCCACCACCGTCGCGCGCAAAATAGCTCTCGTAGAGTTTGAACTTAACGCCGAACTCCTCAGAGAAACGCAAGCTCTCGAAATTTTCCATGACCGTCTCAGCAAAACACCACCAAACTACCTTGAACCGTGCTTCGTGTGTAGCGGCAGCGGCCGGTCAGGACGAACATCACTGTTGACGTCACGAGGCGCCCGACCAATCACAGGCGGAAACGAGGCGCGCGAGCTGGGCGTGTCTGCTGCTGCACTTTTCGTCGAAATAAAATATGTTTGCGCTTTCTTTCACTCAATTTCGATGCGATATTCGAATTCAGAGGGTTGAAAACCACGGCGTACTGCTCTTCGCTCATTTTTTCTGGAAAAGTTTTCAGCTTCCCTTTATTAATGCAGTTGCCACACTAGAATACATTTTTTTTTTTCGTAATGAAGTTTTTTAGCTTTCTCCAGTTTCTTAGAAAGAAAGTTGGAAATTTCGTTTACCGGCTAGGCCAAATTGCCCTTAAATGGCCATATTTTTTTTTTTTTAATACCGCTTGTCCTTTGTGCGCAACAAGGCTACAAGCTTATCTGGCAGCGAAAGATTATGTGGTGACGCAAATTTTGTTTGCAGTTGACTTCGTAGGTGTGGCGGTCAAAAGACGATTTTAGTGCAGTTAAAAGAAAGAGAAGGGCGTTTGTGGATTTTTTGTATCTGCTATAGCAGACCAATAAGCTTGTGAGTGAATCGATGAAAGCTTCTTTGTCAAGTGTTAGCTTGGCGTAAGTGGCTTTGACAGTCTTTGTTACTCTGAAAGCTTAAGAATATTGGAAAGCGATCAGTCAGATTTTGGAATAGGATGCCTGCGTCTGGTGAAGACAACAAATTTGAAAGCACTTGATCGAATAATGTACCATCTTGATAGTTAATGCACTGTGTAGGCACATTAATCAAGCATTTGTAACAAAATATATTGAAGCAATTTGAATATTGCAGGGCGGAAGTAGACGAGGTGTCTGCAAGGTTAACGTTAATATCCCCTACGATTACCACGTTTTTATTCTCGTTTGCGGGGCTACTCAGCATGTCATGAAGCGTGGCGCTGGAATAATTCACAGACGATGAATTTAGATTTTTGTTGTCCACTTTAAGAAAGCCACTTTAAGTCCAACCCATACCATTTCAGATGTACCTAGGCTGAGAACAAGGCCGTGCCTTCTTCTGTAGGTGAGAGTGCTTGAAATATAGATTGCGGCACCGCCATGACAGCTGAACTCACGATTCGTGTATTCTGCTTCATAGTTATGGAAGCAAAACAAATCCGTATCTTGTTCACTTAACCGAGTTTCCGAGATACCAAGAACTGAGCATACGAAATGAAGTGTCGCAATCAGATTTGAAAAGTGATCATAGTGTCTGCGTTGACTTCGTGTGTTGAAGTCAATGGTAGATTTATGATTATTAAACATATACAGTAATTTAGTTCGTCGCCGTAAAATTCTATGGCACTGCGAATTTGCCTGGTGATGCGATTTGTCAAAGGCGATGGCAGCTAAGTTATCACAGAAAGATCTGTTTTGGTGATGATTAAAAAAACGCAGCTGTCTGCTCTTTTCTGAGCCTTGATTTGGCAGTTGTCAGTCCATAAAAATGGCTATTTATTCAATCTCTCCAGAAATAGGCCTTTATAAAATAGGGTCTTATTTTCCGATGTTAGCTGCTCATTTACGTAAAGTGGCGTTTCTTTAGTTGCTGATATACCAATGTATCCTGGAGCTAGCCGTGCTTTTTTTGCGTTTTTGAAGAGGACAGTCTTTTTCGTTCGCGTGATAAAACAGGCAATGTCTTTTTGTTGGTAGGTACGCAGTGAAGAACATCATGAACCTCTGGCGGTAATGGGCAATCTATTTTGTTGCCAAAGATATGCATCACCACCAAGCGGTTTTCTCCTTGTTTAGAAGGAGCACCTTTCACCTCGACGTTGTTCAGCCTCGAATTGTGTTCTAGATCCTTCATATTGTTGGGAGCGTGTTGTTGCTATCTTCGACAGCGCTATTTTCGGCTACAAGCGTAGCCTTTTCCTCCTTCACTTTTTCTACCAGATTGGTGGGGAATTCAGCACTGGTCACCGAACTATTCATTTTTTATATTTTTTTTTATTTCCACTATACATGATCCAGAGTTGCTCATTTTTGGTAATAATTTTCCAGAGATGGTCATCGAAAATCTCGGCAGTAAAATTTTCAAGCTTGGGTTCTATAGTTACTCCACTCGTTTTGCGAGTTGTGCGTTTGTAGGTATTACGCTCTGGAAAACAAACCAAGGTTCAGGCGTCACAAGAAAATAAAAAGAAAAACTTATGTGGGTTGTTACGCCGATCAATACACTTCACAGTATTCTGGCATCGGCTGAGGCAGTACAGGCGATATTACTAAGAGAAAATAATAAGCTCATGGCAAACCTGCAGATGTGAAGTAGCTTCGTTATTTCGTGTGCTTGCTGCCGCAACCGCTGCGAGAATGAGCACCTGGCATCATCGTGGCTGCATTTGCACTCCTCGTTGTATGGTAAGCGCAGACGCAGCAATGCCTGCGGTAGGCCCGGTAAGCCGACTTGGCTCCCCAGGTACTTGCACAGCTTTGATGACTTGTATCTTGATTTAGCGAAGGCTCTGCTCAAGCTTTTAAGGGCTTGTGAATTGCGCGACTGTCTTTGAATGTTGTAGGGAGTAGCATTGCGTTATTGGGTGAATTTTCCTGATTTTTTTTTTATTCTTTCATCTTTTATTTCCTTTACCCCTTTCCCCTGTACGGGGTAGCCAGCCAGTACTTACACTGGTTAACCTCCCTGTCTTTCCTCCCCTTTTGTCTCGCTCTCTCTCTCTCTCTTGATGCGTTCTTCAGGAAAGGGTCGAGGCACGTGGTACTTGATTGCACGAAACCCGAATCAGCGGAACACACAGAGGTGACCGACGCTGCTAACCTGCAAGCGAAAAGTAACTTGATTATTGCGCGTGCGTGCTGCCGCGACCGTTTCCAGAACAAAACATGCCACAGTTTCGCCGCAAGGCCGAAGCAATGAATGCGATAGCAGCACATCGGAATGTTATACGAAGTAACGCCAGGAGCTCTAGGAGCAATATGAACTGTGGCATATATTAGTTTCGTAAGTAAGCTGCCGTGCCGCGGCGTAGCGAGACCGATAGGAAGAGAGAGTATCGATGACCCCGACCAGGAGCGTGCGAAAGGGCGGCGTTGATGAGAAGCGGCTCCCGTGGGCAGCGCGTGTAGGCATGGGCTATATACGTCCTGTGTTGCCGATCCGGGCAGCATTGCATGTGTGCCACGCGTCGGAAAATCAGCAGATGAGATAGCCATACGGCGCAGGGAAAGAGAGCGCACATAAAGGTAGAACGCGAGCAGCGGTGTCGGCTCGTTGTCGCCCTAGTGTGGCCACCATCGTGCGCACGTATGCGATGGCTCGCTCGCTCGAATGTGCTTAGACTTAGGTAAATTGAAAGCAGGGTATCACGTGCGCACAAGCAAACATAAACACATCTCAGCCAAATTAAAATAAATTATGGGGTTTTACGTGCCAAAACCAATTTCTGATTATGAGGCACGCCGTAGTGGAGGACTCCGGAAATTTCGACCACCTGGGGATGTTTAACGTGCACCTAAATCTAAGTACACGGGTGTTTTCGCATTTCGCCCCCATTGAAATGCGGCCGCCATGGCCGGGATTCGATCCCGCTACCTCGTGCTCAGCAGCCCAACACCATAGCCACTGAGCAACCACGGCGGGTGCATCTCATCCAATGACCTCGCAAACAAGCTGTCAAAACTCTGGGGTGAGTAAGCGCGGCAATCGAAGCGAGCCAATTGACCTTCGTGCATCCGTCGCTTCAACGCGAACGAAACGTCGAAAGCACAGCGTAAGCGAAGCCACCGGAACTACGCGCGGAGATCGCTCATCGCTTTGAAGGTACGGGGGCCGCACGGCCGTGTCGTAAGCAGCAGCCGCCGGAGAAGAACGCACGTCCTCGTGCTTCACCCGCGAAAGGAGAGGGCGCGCTTCCGGCCGGCCTTCCTCGCCGGCGGACTAAAGGTTCGCCGGCTCACCCTCGCGCGATTTCACTCGCACATACAGTATACAGCCCGCGGCGACTTTATCGGCCTTGCAATAACGCGGTGGTGGGGGTGGTGGATACAGGTGGGTTTAGCCTGGCAGACTTGATCGGCAAATGCTCCCACTGAGCACCCTTTTCTGCGCCAAATATGTCACCATGTGTCCATCAGTCCAGTCTCTCGCAGAAACGTGAGGAGAATGAGCAACGCTTCCACTGCAATTCTTTTTACGGCGGCGTGGTGAACGGACGAGCGCGGTTGCGCTTGTCGGCTCTGTAGCAGACGCCAGGAAAATAAAGCTGTAGAATAGCAGTGTGCAGTGATTTGCACTAAGAATATAGCCTCAAGTACTGTCGGCCAAAAAGTAAACGAACCACGGCTTAGGTGGCCGGAGAGTCTGCGGGGCCACTCCGGGGCTCTATCTCGCTCCGCGCGCTGACGGTGAGAGTTCCCCGAGTGACGCCAGATTTCCCCCTCACTCTCACGCGGGGCCTTGTCGCGCATGACAAATTCCTAGCGCGTCGTTCGGTTGCTCTGGTGCTGACGGCTGCAACGAAGGGGACCGTGCATTGCCGGTAGTCTATCACGTGGCGCTGTCGCACAGTAGCGGACGGCAGCGGGGCATCGAGCCGTGGCACTGAGAAGGAACGAAGACCCGTTCTGATGGTTTTGCTTATATTCACCTTATCTTTCATATTATAGCATCTCGCCGGCATCCATTGCTGCTCGAAACGGACCACGCCACCTAAGCCGGGGTCCGTTTACTTTTTTGGCCGATAGTACATATGCATGATGTGCGATGATGCTATGAGTTCACCGCACTTCTTTCATTTCTTGTCGTTAAATCCTAGTTTTTCTTACTCTTCGCTCTCATACGACGTCGTAAGTTAAATGCGCTGCCACTTCGGTTGCACCCTTATCTCATATTAAAAACCTTTTGGCTAAGAAATTGCGTACGAACAGCGCAGCTTAGTGAATTCCGCCCCAGATTGCCAGGATACGATGTACTTGCAAGAATGCGCAAAATATCAGTACCTCCTTCTACAAAACTTTTTTTTTTACAGAATACACATTGCTACCTTACCAGTGAGAACATGGCTTCGGAAAACGAACAATTTCGTTTCGTCAATAACTTTCGCCTTAGTGACATACTGAAACTATTCTAATGATGCCATTTTATTCTGGCATGTACTCAATATCAATTTCCATAAATAATTTCATCTAGATTATCACAGTATCCGATATGTTGTTGTTCCGTGTGATGAAGCACCATTCGGTATGCTTTTACTGATAGGCCTGCATGACCTATGCAAAACTAGTATACAAGACCAAAATGCGGAAAGCACAACTTCTTGAAGAACGCATTTCGCTCACACGATTGCATACTCAAATGACATTTACAACCAAGAAGAGTTTCAACAGGACTGCTGTAGACTTTTCATTAGCTGTTTAACTTCTTTAAACTTTATGTTGAACATAAATGAATATATGGGGTTTTACTTGCCAGAACTACGGCCTGGTTATGAGGTACGCCGTAGTGGGGGACTCCGGATACAGTTTGACCACAGGGTTTTTTTTTTTAAGTACTCCTAAGTCCAAGTAGACGGGTGCTTTATTGCATTTAGCCCCCATCGAAATGCGGCCACCATAGCCGAGATTCAATTCCGCAACCTCGTATTTATCAACGCAACGCCATAGCCACTAAGAAACCACGGCGGGCTTTCAAGTTTTTCTCATGATAGAATATGTTGCTTTGGGTAACGTTTTCATTGTGCGAACCGCTCGTTGAGTTTTGATTCCTCATGACCACCCGGTGCTCATATTATTGCAAATAGTTCCTATACATACGTCATTTCATTCATTATAACGAATACCACGTTTAAAAATAAAGTACGTGGTGGCTTAATGGCTAGGGCGTTGCGCTGCTGGGCCCGAGTTCACGGGATCGAATCCCGGGCGAGACGGCCGAATTTCAATTGGAACGGTGCATTTCTGTTTATTTTCTTTTTTTCAACAATGAGACTGATTCTATCCTGCGAGAACCCCAGTAGCGACCGACAGACCTACCGACCCCATTGAAACCATGGGGTAGTATGCAGGCAAATGAAGTTTCGCTTTAAACGCTGCCCAGTAGTTCGCGTACCTCGCTGAACTACTCGGCTCGCCGCCTCTCTGGGCAGTCATTCGTCGCTCGCGGGCGCGGGTACGCGAGACGGCTGCCGGCACCTGCGCGGCTCTTACTGTGTGGTGCGGCGAGTTTCTTTGAGGTCTCCGGCTTTTTAACGCGATAGCGTTAAGGAGCTCGCGTCGCAGAAAAGCCGGTGTCGTCGGCGGCGTTGGTCGTGAGCGAAAAATCCCGGAAGGCAATTCATAAATAAAAAGAACTTGCAAGATGGGCTGGGTGGTAGTCGAACCACCGTCTCCGGAGTGTGAGACGGAGACGCTCGCACTCAGCCATGAGTTCGGTGGTTCAAATGGCACAAAAGCGCCTCTAATGAATACGGTGTTGCCTTAGAAACGTGCCATAGAAAGTTATACTGCGGTGTATATCGGTAATTATGTGCATGTAAATTACAGCAATCGCAGTTAAACCGGTAGCGAAGTACGTTTCCGCTACATTTCTTCTGCGCTTAGCGCACACGCAGAGCCATCTTGCGGCAAACACAGAAGACCCCCTCCTCGCAATGTACGGCGCTGCCCCGACAGGTGGCGCGCCACTCGCCCGCTTCTTCCCTTCGTCTCGTTTGAGCGCATTGGGGCCGTGTGGGGACCGGTGCGAGGATGCCCCAATACCCATGCGTTTAATGTTTTCTCGCTCTCTCCGCTTCCAAATTCCAGCGTGTGTCACTTGAACTCTCGTGTTTAGGCGAAGCGGCTCCTCTTTCCGCTCACAGCGCGATTCCTAGGTGCAGTGTCCGATGCGGGACGCCTCTGACGTGATCGCTGCGCCGTAGCGCGTCTGGTGGGAAAGCGTCCCCTGCGATGTGTGCCCTGCTGCTGGCGAGGAGTCATGCGTCTGCGTGCTGCTCCTGGAACAATTAAGTACAAAAAAGTTGTGCTGTGGACTTAGAAGGGTTGTATATGAAAACTATGCCTTTGTGTGACTCAAGAGCATGCCGAGCGAATGAGTGGGCGGTCCGAACGGGGTGCGAATTTTTTTATGTGAAACCTCACGGCGACGGCGAGCGCAACCTATATGGAACCTCACGGCGACGGCGAGTGCCTAGAGTTATATAAGTTATATGTTATATAATGGTTATCGCATTAATATAACAATGAGACCAGGAGACAAGCAAGTACGTATTTTACGACTTTAAAAAGAATAGTTACACGTACATTTATTGCAAAAATTGTCTATCAGGATCAAATGTTAGAAATTTAACGGTACGATAACGTGTTAGGTTTCGCCGACATAGCAACGCTGAACGTGCATTGTTCTTTGACGTAGAACATGACATCCGTCCTTTATTTCCCCGTTATCGCTACTGAAACGAGTCGCTATTTGCACTACGACTATTGCGCAGATTAGTATGCTTTTCCTTCACCATTCTGGGGGAAAAAGGTCCGACAAATCGCAAATACTCATCATCTGTTTCACGCTATCTCGTACTCAGAGAGGTGAGCGAGTTGTATACTTCAGAAAGCCGTAGGCTCAATGGTTTGATAACATTCTCTATTCCTTCGTGTGGCTGTTGAGAGATCCACTGTTGAGATAGCAGGTGATGTTGTTTCTAACACTGCGCTTCCTATCCCCTCATACTTCTGTCCAACAATGAAGGATCTGGGCTGCTATTCTTTCTCACAGTTCAGCGCTTCAGCTTCCACAGCATAACACGGGGATAAACTATCTTCGTAGGATGTCTCAATACTTGGCCCACTTCTTGAAAACATGACCCTCTCCGGTGTTTCCTGGCGTGGAACGTCTTCTTCCCGAGGCTCATTTTGCAGCACCAAAGCCATAGACCTGTAACCTCGATGCTGCTGCGCGCGGCGTTGCTTCGGTGTGCCTGAGGGTGTGGGGCTGGTCAAAGCAGATGAGATGTATTCGGATGATTCGGCCTCTTCTCTGATATGATTTAGCGACGGCGAATGGAGCACTGTCTCCGTCGTTGATTCAGCTGTTACCGGTTCCGCTTCGAACAAGCCGGTAACAAGCACCTCCGGCGGCAGGAGCTCCATATTTTCTGGCCGATGATTCTTGTTCGCTGATTCCCACTGCTGATTCTTCTCCGTTACTGCGGCATTTTCGCTTCCTATCCCATATATTTGCGGTGGCAGCGCCGCTTTTGGTGGCTGTTCGGAAACTATGGATTGCAGTCGCTGGCCCTCGCTTTTTTGTGTTAAGCCTTGGGGTAGTTCACTTAATTGAGGTATAGAGGCTCTTGACTTGAACTGACGGAGCTGTCGTGCTTGACCTGGAGGTGTCGCATGAACGGTGGTTGTAACCTTGGCGCTTAGGCTGCTTGCAATGAGCGGCCAGTTCAGCGGGGAGCAAAGCAGTGCCTTGTCGCTTGCTCTGCAGACATGCTCCTTGGAACCGGATGGTAATTTCGGAGCCTTGCTGGTTTCATGTGCTTTGGAGCCCTGTGAGCTTGATGCATTTCTTGCACTTGATACGGACAGCGTGGATTTGCCGAAACTGGCACCACTCTGGCTGCGAGTTGTGAAGAAGCGGCATTTACTGTATTTTTTGAAGGTGGGTGTAGATACAAGTGAACGGGTGTCGGAGATCTCCACGTAGGGGCCCACTGTAGAACTGCAGCAAGCCTGTGCCTTTGACCCAGCCTCAAGCAGGTCAGTTTTTTTCATAACGCTCGTCTTGAATATCGGTGAAGAGTGCCCGCATACAGGGATTGGAATTTTGTCCTGACCGACTAGACCACATCCAACGTGGGCGCGCAAGGATCCCGCGCTGCTCTTGCGATTTTGGATAGTACACTTGCCGAATGCCGAAGCTTCACCTGGCACCTTGTGAGCAATCGAGTTCAAACGTCCAGGCGAAAACCGTCTACTCCCGGTACGACTCGCACAGTGCAAAGAATCCACGTGGACGCCGGAGATGGAGATGCCTTGCTGATGGATGGAACGCGGACTGGAAGGCGCGGACGGCCGGGACGGAGGCCTGGCCATTGCTTCTTCTTCGTCTTCTTTTACAGGAATCACCTATTGAGAACCAGACACTGCCCATAGATTAGCGATGGAAAATACTCAAGAATATAAGTTTTCAGAAGCGAAAAGGAAGTAGCGAATTCCTGAGGACATGTATTTAACGTAATATTATACATTTAGTGAAGAGGAATGCCCGGCGCTGCCGCGGCATCGTTAGTCGTCCGGGAGGCGCGAGCTCGAGATTGCCTGTGCTGCTATGGTTGAGACGCTGCCAACGCTGTCTGCTGCTTTCTTGCCCTCTCCTTTGTTCGAATTAGATTTTGGCGGATGTGCTGCTATTTTCCCTCACCCTGGAATTACGCAACCGAGCTCTGCCATCCGTCATGCCTGATGACGCGAACCCCCAGACATCTCACCGGTCTCACCAGCCATGGCATGTTCCGCTGCCCAGCGTCACCGAGATCCTGACATGTTCAGAGGCACCGGTGACAAAGAGTTTGAAGATTGACTGGAATTGTAACAAAGAGCGAGCACCACAAACAAATGGGGCGATCACGTAAAGCTCAACAATGCGATCTTCTATTTATCGGATGTCGCCAAGCTGCGGTTTAAAGAACCGCGAAGCAGGTCTCCGCACCCTGGCTAGCTTCAAAGCTAGCACCACAGAAGTTTACGGCCGCCCTGGAGCGCGCAAGCTTTGCGCTGAACAACGCTTACTAAGTCGACTCTTCCTCCACGTTCTCGAGCTATGCCCCGTCAAGCTTCCCACTTAAAGATGTCGGGTGACTTTCTCTACCGCCGGAATTACCTCTCTGGTGGCCGCTAGTGGCTCCTAGTAATGAACGCCGTAGTGAATGCCATGGAACCACCGCATCCTGACGTAAACGGCGTGACAGACGGATGACGGCGATGCAGTGACGAAAAAATGGAATGACCTTGATTCATTGCGAAGACTGAGGGAGTTGAGCACAAGAAAATGCCCAGATGCCAATTCGGACATACGTACCTAGTGGCACAAGCCCAGTTGGACATGGTTAGGGGCTCAGGCTGTTGTTCCACCGCACACCCCGCAGTGTTCGATTGTCGGCCTCTTTCTGTCTTTTGGTTTTACGTTTCTTTCTGGGTTCGATGGCATTTCTCATTGCCAAACAGTCCAGAGTTATCGCTGTGGCGGTATGCCACGTGTGGCTGTACCCGATAAACACATACACGCACAGTAACCCAGTAAACATCACATGACCCATGGCCTTGTGTCTAGAACACTCGACCGCAATGGATCGGGGAGGTAGCAGGGTCAGCCTGGTGTCGGTGGTTGGCGGGACCCTTTAGTGTGCTGGTGTAGTTAGGAAGGGGTGCGCAGGTCGGGTCAGAACCTACATCTGCCTTGAGAAGTACTCAACCTTCTTTATGGATTGAGCCATTTCTGTGAGAGCCTTGATTCCATCGCTGCCCTCTCCTAGTTCTTTTAAGCAATTAGCATTCCTTGAGAATTTTACCAACATTGCAGTATAATTCTAGCCTCTTTAACATACGCGGAGACCGAAGTTGTCTGCTAGCTTCTGCCACTGGGTATGTGCTTGCTGCTATTTTGCTGAGACCACGATATGTTCCTCTGGGTACGTGGCTTAACTGACAACTCGGCGCACTTTTTAAAGAATGATTTAAACCCCCTATAAATTTAAATACGTACAGTGGCGTGCACTGTACGTATTCGGTAAACAATTAGCTTCTGTAAACAATTCTGTGCTTTGAGTTTGTCCAACATTATTATTTCGACATAAAGAAGCTTCCCTATTTTTGAGAGTACTTACAGAAATGTCCAGGAGGGCTGCCACGTGGTGTTTTTATTGAGCGCCGTAAACCAAAACAATGAGGATCGCCTCGTGTGATCCCTCATACTATAGGCACGGGAGACGCTTCCGACAGATGGCGACTCCATAAGTCCTCGTCTCCAATAGTCAGAGCGTAAAGTCGACAAAGGCGGGTCTTCGGACTGACCTCATCGGAGCGTAAAGCCCCTCAGTTTTCCAACCATGGAGGAAGGAAACTGAGGAGAGGCCCTACCCCCTCCGCGCGCTAGGAGAAAAGTGTGGAGGAAATGACATAGTAGGTTCTCGTTTGTTTTGCTGTTTTTTTATTTCTTTGCCGTAGCGGCCCCTCCTTTCGGGCCACAATGGCGGCTTTGTTATTGTTCTGTGCGCTCACACGTGTTGCTCCGTAGGTTTCGTACCGTGGCAAAGGCGCCGTGCGGGCAGGTTTGCGTAGGTCTCCGTGTTTTGCTGCGCTGCGTTATCTGGACCGTGCTCTACCGGATGTTGCTGTGGCCAGGAGGGACAGGAGGAACTAAAGTTCGTGAAATGAACGCGCATGCAACGCTGTACGCTATGTACCCCGCCACGGCAATGGCAACGGACGAAGGAATATCCGCGGGAAATTTTGCCCTCTTTGACGAAATCATGCTAACGTGCTAACGATTGTTTAGTGTTGCTGCAGAGCGCGCGGGTCCGAGCAGCACGGTTGCGCGCAGCGCGGCGTGGTTTCGCGAGAAATGTAAACAAGAGAGGAGAGCTGGTCCGATGGGCGGAGCAACGCCATGAGCAACGCCAACTTCCGGCTTCACTTTCGCTTCACAAAGTGTGACGTCAGGGCCTCTTAGTTTCCTTCCACCGTGTTTCCAACAGTAGCGCCATTCTTACATCTTTCCGCCACCCCGCTCTCCCCGACGTTTCCTCCTCCACGCTTCCTTCGCCACGGCCTCCTTCGCTCCCCCTTTGACCAATCTGTGTCACGTGGAAGCAGGCGCCGCGCTTTTGTATATTTTTTTTCTTTACAGGGCGCTGCGACCGCCATTGTTGGCCCTGCGCGACGAAACTACGTGCAAACGGACTGATCGAGTGTGTTAGCGGAGCAAATCGAGTGTGTTATAGACGAGAACCAAATGGTGATGGCGTGCTGCTGCGCATTCGGTAGCCGCTACCGACACAGCGACGACAAAAGGTTTCTTTACCATACAGCGAGCGTAACGCACAAAGAATAAAAGTGTGGATAGATACGATTGAGCGGGTCGACTTCGAGGAAGTGGCAAAAACACACGGCTTTGTGAAGTTCCACGGTTCCTCACAACCTCTTCTTTTAAGCCTAGTTCACGCCTGCCGCTTCGAAAAAGTGTGTGTGTGTTCATGCTGTGCGTGCTTTTAGTGCGTTTTAAGCTGACTTTTTTTCGAATGTGCTCTCTTTGTTTCATGTAATTTTGTCTTGCGACGAAAGGGTACGCATCTGCGGCTGGCCTGTGACATAAAAGCGACTTTATTCATGCTATGTTTTGAGCTCCACCAGAAGTGAGCACATTCTCGACGCTTTTGCATGGGTCACTATGACTTACGAATGCAATGGTTTAGCTTCAAATGTACGCCCGCGTGTACTGATCTTGTTTGTAGTGATTGACGTTTTTAACGTCCCGAAGCGACTAAAGCTATAATGGAGGTCGTAGTGGATGGCTCCGGATAACTTTATTTAGGTCGCCAGGGCATGTTTAACGTGCACTTTGATCGTAGTTGTACGTGGGCCGGTAAATTACTTGTTGGCGTTTCGTAATTCTCGAGCGGGCGCGCTAGCGCTGCGCCAGAAGTTGGCGCCTTGGCGTTATTGCATCTATTTATTAGATTTTATTTACTATTTATAACAACGTGTCATTATTTCGTATTATTGACGGCGCCTCTAGGGCACCAAAGCGGCAACGGGAGCACTTGTAATGTCACGTGCTCTCCAGAGGCCTCTCTTAGCCGTTACATGTGCCCTCCTGGAGCAGTATTTGCAAAAAAAAAGTCTATAATAACGATTACCAAAGCACCCCGCAACTAAAAAAGCGCCTCGCGGCTGCTGCAAGATACCGCGCCTGTGCGAGGATAATTACGGAATACCAACGAGGAATCTCTCCACAGGCCCCTTGCATTTCGCTTCTGTCCTGGTTCGCTGCCGGACGCGTCCTCAGTATTGGAGGCATGTGCAGCGGCTACTCGCACGTTTTGTGTGCAGAAATATAATGGCCGAGAAAGGGCGAAAGGGACCGCAGGTTCGCTGATAAGGATTAACATTTTTGCTGCTTAACGTTAACATTTTATGCGTCCATTTAAGTAAATGGGTATCGCATGCGTCATATGCACTCTATGTGAACCTACGAAACCACGCACACATACTTTCACGCCGTCAAAACCTGAAGCTCTGGTAATTACGCGCGCGTTTGAGCACACCTCGTGCATGTGTCGTATTTGAGCAACACGAACTCTCAACGTGCGCGTTCTGTACGCTTTAAATAATGGTCATTTTCTATATTTTTTCCGCAATTCCAATACGACATTCCCAAGGCCAGTTACCGACTGACGAAGCAAGATCTCGATTACAAAAACTTCTCCGCAGGGCTCGAACGAATTTTTCCGCGGATTTCCTCCGGTAGCGTGTTAGCCGTCGTCCGCTACGGCGGGGTCAGCATGGGCGGCGCCACCGTCTAGGCCCCGCCGAGCGGAGGAAGAGGGAAGTGGTGGGCGCTACTCATAGAGTTTCTCACATATAACATATAGTGAGAAACTCTTTGGCGCTACTATTGGAGATTGAGGGGTTTTATTGCAGCGCCATTCGCAGCGCCGCCATCGGTAGCGCAGGAAACTAGTTGGCGTTGGTCACTGCGAAGTGCGGGCGACCTTTTGCGCGCGAAGCTCGGAACCTATGCAGTGTGCAAGGCATTGAGGAAGAGGCATTACGCGGAGTTAATTCTTCCGGCTAACGCCTGGGACCGCTGCTGTCTCGGTGCGCGCACGCGTAATCATGCGGCTGTGTATATAAGTCTCCGCGTTTTCTTTATAACGCGGAAAAAAATAATTACGCGATACGTAGCACACGAAAACAACGGATCGGGGGTTCTAAAACACAAATATTACTTCTCTAGCAAAAGTAACGCCCTCAATTCAATTACAAGAAGTTCGTTAATAAATCTAATCTTATTATATATCGTTCCATTCTGACGAAAGAAAAAAAAATACTCCTGAGGCGGAACGCCACTGCTGACAGAATACCATGGTTGAGTCCTCGTATATTCTATGTTTTAAGAGCATGGGTAACGTTAGCTGGGACACTGTATACCTGGGGCCCCATAACGTTAAGCTATTCCAATCTGTTTTTAATCCAATTTCCCGACGTCAAATAATACGTAACTGCCGACGCAAGCACGGTGCGGTGACCCGCAGCGTTGCCCTAAAGGCCCATACAAACGCTCTCCTCGTTTGTGGGAGGTCACTTTTGTTTGATTTAAAAACGAATAACGTTGCCTGCATTGAGCGGTTTTTCTTGTCTAAGTGGCTGACAAGAGGCGAGGAGCACGCTCAATCGGAGAAGGTTTCTAGCGCAGCGAAAAAATTTGGAGGACGCTTAAGCTTCGCCTTTAAGAGTGGAACGCGATAGCGTTATCGCACCCCGTTCGCACCGCCTACTCAAACACGCTACGCCAGCCAAACGTCGCGATCGGCACAGATAGCCGGGCCCCGACGCGCCATGAAAGCGGACGCGATCATGGGGCGAGTGGCGCGCCACGTGTCGGGGCAGCGCCGTACATTGCGAAGAGGGGGTCTTCTGTGTTTGCCGCAAGATCGCTCTACGTGTGCGCTAAACGCAGGAGATATGTAGTGGAAACGTACTTCGCTACTCGTGAAACTGCGACTTCTGTAAGTTACATGGTCATAATTACCGATATACACCGCAGTATAACTTTCTACGGCAAGTTTCTAAGGCAACGCCGCATTCACTAGAGGCGATGTTGTCCCGTTTTGAAGGAGCTAACTCGTGGCTGAGTGGTAGCATCTCCGATTTACACTCCGGAGACCCTAGTTCGATTCCCACTAGCCCATCTTGCAAGATGTTTTTTATTTATGAAGTGCCTTCTGGTATTTATCGCTCACGGCCAACGCCGCTGACGCCGACACCGGCTTTTCTGCGACACGAGCTCCTTAACGCTCTCGCGTTAATAGATACCTAGATGAGGAGGGTCGTGCCCGCGTCTGCCATCGGTCCGCTACACCTTACTTTGCTTGCGGTGGCTGGTCGAAAATCGAGGTGGCGCACAACGGAAGGTTAAGATTGCCGGTAAAACAGATCCTTAGCAAAGAATAGTTGGCAGAGCGATGTCGTATATGTGCCGAAACGCCTAGATAACGTTAGGCTGTCACGCAAAAATTTTGGTATACGCAAATTAACCCATGCTCTCCGGCAGTTGCGAATAGCCAGTGCCTAAGCGATCGGCTGGCAGCCATCTTCTATTCCTTTCGCAGCGGGGCAGTCACCAGCTATTCAGATAAAAAATCATTTTTGTTCCGCATATTAATGCATCTTTAACGCGTACATGTAATTTTGACGTGGTGAGTTTTCGCGGTATTGTGACGTCGCGTGACAGAAAGACGAGGTGGCTGCAGCCCTAGTAGCAGATGGATATTGGGAAAGAAGTGTCGAATAAGAAATAACAATGCATCTAACCACGCGTAATCAGTGTGCACATATCATATCAGATCGGGCGTTGCCGCGGTTTTTGTGACATCGCGTGACAGAGAGGTGAAGTGGGAGGGTGGCCCGAAAATATTTTGGCTTATTGTGAAGGGCTGATTGCAGAATTGGGAGAGAAAAGTTTGGAATAGCTTTACGTTATAGCACCCATGAAGTGGATAGTAACAGTTAAGAGAATAAAACTCCTTCAATGTGATCATTTATTAAGAAGTACGCTTAATACTTTAGTTTCTGTTTATTTACAAACTTCCTTCTTATTTTTCTTCTTCTTTTACTTCTCCTACTGCTGGATCCATGGTCTATCCAGGATAGTGGGTGAAGCCTTAACACCATACGCCAACCAACTAATAGCAATGTTTGCTGTAAGAGGCTGCTCATGGTCAAGTGAATAAATTCGAAGTCTAATGTCGTTGACTAAAATTCGTTGACTAATTTTATGAAGTTACATCCGTTTGTTTCGTCGCCATTAGGCTAGTATTCAATTTTGCATTATCTTAAAGTGAATCCCCGTGGCAAGTGCCTTCGGTACCTCGTGAAAGTAGCAGAAGATGAGCGCGTTTGCGTGGAGATGGAACATAAGCAAAGTCTGCCCGACTCTTGGCCAATCCCCGCGAGTGGGTAAGCGCCAAACTCATCAAGGACATCATAATCATCATCATCATCATCATCATCATCATCATCACCCGTAAGCGAGAGCCGCCGCCCGTCGACCGACTGGCGGCGATACGTGCTCTCCCCAACACCGGACGCGTCGGGCACGACGTGGACGGATCACTAGCGCGATCCCAGGCTGCAGGCGCAGGCGAACAACACGAGCAGGCGGGACTCAAGTGACAGCCGTCGCGGGAAGCAGCACAAACATCTCCGCAATCAGATGAAAGTCGCCGTTATGACCACAGCCTGTCTCGTGAGTATAAATGATACGCCGCACCCTCTGCTCCGTGCTCCGGAGCAGCGCAGTGTTAAAAAGGAACAATTTAATGTCTACATCGACTGCCGGTGCCGGGTAACGCTACGCCAACGCACTGCACTGGTGTGCAAAAATACGACAGACGCACTTGCCACATGCCACAATGCATTCCTTACAATGTAGGACGACGGTGAAAGGGCAGGTGCGTAAGTGTAGTACATTCGCTACACTTACGTGTTCACCTTAAAGGGACACTAAAGGTTACTATGAAGTCAAGTTAAAGTGATAAAGCAATGCTCTAGAATGTCTAAGGCGTCAATATAACGCGAACACAGCTTTAGTAACCGAGAAATTGAGGTAAATGCATGACACGATTTGAGACCCCCCAGCGACATTCCGGTACTAGCCCAATGACGAAGGCACTCCTCATCATAATTTATGTCACTAGTACTCAACTACTCGTATTAAAAAGATCATTAGGTTATAAGACGAAAGAAAATGCTACTTGTCTACTTCTATTAGATACAAAGAAAAAATAACATTTTGACGTTACCCTTCAGTAGTATGGGTGGTTGAAAGGTTTCGTTTTCGCTCGAATCTGCGCGCTCGACTATGCGCCGTGCGCGCTTTGGAGTTTCAGTTGTTTCGTTATCGCGTCGTGCTGCGCTGGTTCAGCTCGCTCGCGAAACTTGCATTTGGAACAAGCAGCGAGAATTCCACGTCCATGTGATTTCGTGGGATGCGCGAACGGCCCGCGGAACTTGGCCAAGGGCAGTTGCAGCGGCAAATCCAACGTTACTTACCACTGTGTGCTGTTACGTTTCGCCTACAACGCGCGGTAATGCCGGCGCGGATGCAACGGACGCCGGGGCTTCGTTAAAAGCGGCGGACATTTTGGCCCGTTCGACGCCGCCGCAACGCCTCCCCGCCAAGCGTGTCCAGGCGTGTTTCAGTGCCACGTGTCTTCGTATGTGCGTGTGTGTGTGTGTGCCCACGCTTGTCAAAGCGCGGCAGCCGGGGAGCGGAGCTCCCCAAGTGAGGAGCCAGGAGGTCTGTCCGTCGGCGGGTTGGCGATGCGTCACTACACTCGTCTCAACATGTCTCTCGGCTCGACCGTGCTCCGCCGTCGCGTGGGCTCATGCTCCGCCGTCGCGTGGGCTCATGCTCCGCCGTCGCGTGGGCTCATGCTCCGCCGTCGCGTGGGCTCATCCCGTGACCTTCCTTCTGGCCCGCGACGCCGAGAGTATAAGAGCAGCTGCCCCCGGACGCCAAGAGAGAGGCTCCGATTTGTTCTGTTGAGTTACGTGCTCTCCCGTCTCTCCACTTCGGTCGACCTGACCGGCCGCTCTTTTGCGATGTTAGAATAAACAAGTTGTTCTGTTACCAGTCTACTCTTGCTTTGCCGGGACCTTCGGATGCTTCCAGTGCCCCAGGCCGCCAGGCCAACGCTACCCTTGGGGCTTGCGGCCCATTTGCAATAACGGGCGTCAGCACCGAGACCCCAACAGCTGGTTGCCAGCGGTGAGATCGCGACAACGGAGGCCAGCAGCGAAGAGATGCGGTTGAATGTATGCTGAGCAGCACAACGACCATCCGGGAGCAGCGCAACGAGCCCTGTGTGATGACTGGTTGCCTGCAGCGAAACGACTGCGCTGAATTCTTGGCTGCGAGGTTTGGTGAGTGCGGGACTTTCTTCTTCTGAGTTTTGCCAGGCTTTTGTTAGTGTCAGAAACAGAGCTGGTAATTGTGGTTGTCGTTGCTGCCGGGTTAGTTTGCGGCAAGACAATAGTAGGCAGTAGAGAAAGCAGCATTCAGAGCAGCCATGGATTTGAAGTCGTTGCGCAAACCGAAATTGCTGGAGCTTGCAAGAGAGTTGGGTCTGGATGTCTCAGACAAACTCAGAAAACCAGAACTGCTAAGGGCTATTCTTGAGTTAGAAGCTGAGGATGACGAGCTGTCGGAATGCCTTGAGACCATTGAGGAGAAGGAGACGGCAAAAAGACAGGAGCGCGAACTTAAAGAGCAAAAAGAGAAACAGGAGCGCGAACTAAAAGAACAAAAAGAGAAAGAAAAAGAAGAGCGCGACCGTCAACACGCTTTGGAAATGAAGCGTCTCGAGTTAGAGATGGAACGCGCTCGTAATGGAAGTCAGGCACACGGTGCAGGAGAACGAGTATTGTTCAAAATGACTGACCTGATGCGGCCGTTTAAGCTTGGAGAGGACATTGGTTTGTTCCTGGTTAACTTTGAGCGAACGTGCGAGAAGCAGGGGTTCTCTCGGGAAACGTGGCCACAGCGCTTGCTCACTTTGCTACCCGGCGAGGCGGCCGACGTAGTCGCTCGCTTGGAGAGAGAGGAGGCAGAGGATTTCGACAAAGTGAAATCGAGTCTGCTAAAAAAGTACAGGCTGTCAGCGGAGGCGTTCCGTCGGAAGTTTCGGGAAAACGAGAAAGGCAGAAGTGAGTCATATACAGAGTTTGCCTACAGGCTTATGTCAAACATGCAGGAGTGGCTCAAAGAAGAGAAAGCGTTTGGTGACCACGAGAAAGTTCTGCAGTGTTTCGGGCTAGAACAGTTTTATAGTCGGTTACCTGAGAACGTGCGGTACTGGGTCTTGGATAGGCCAGACGTTAGTACGGTGGCTCGAGCCGCTGAGCTAGCCGAGGAGTTTGTGACGCGTCGGGCTCGTGGAGCTAAGGATGGTCAAAAGGGTGAATTTGGCTCCAAGTTTGAGAGGCCAAAGTTCACGCCCATGAGAGCAAAGGGGGACACACGTAGTTCGGATGCGAGTGAAAGCAGTCCGACCGAACGTAAGGAGACGGCGGCAACCGAAGCCGAACGCAGAAAGCGGTTCGAGACGAGGCAAGCGCGCGTTTGTTATACGTGCCAGAAGCCGGGTCACTTTTCGGCGCAGTGTCCAGAAACAAAAACAAAAGTCGTGTTTTTGTCTTTATGCAGCACTGACGAGAACATGAAGCTTCTCGAGCCTTACATGCGAGACCTCCTCGTGAACGGGAAAGAGTGCCGAGTGCTTCGCGATTCCGCAGCTACAATGGATGTAGTTCACCCCTCTTACGTAGAACCCGATATGTTCACGGGCGAGTGCGCATGGATCAAGCAAGCAGTGGAAGCTCATAGCGTGTGTCTGCCGGTAGCAAAAGTGCTTATTGAAGGACCTTTCGGAGCACTTGAGACGGAGGCCGCAGTGTCATCTAGGCTGCCCCCCTAGTACCCGTACCTATTTTCGAACAGGTCCGATCACCTCCTGCGCGAGAAGGGGCTTTTGTTTGGTGAGGCTAGCGTTCAGGCCTTAACCAGATCGAAGGTTCGGGAGCTCGCTGCAAAGGCGGTAGTTGCGGGACCGACGTTGTCAAACAATGAAAAAGGGTCAGAGGTGCAGCAAGCTGATATTCAGAGCACGCCCGAACTGAATAAAATTGAGCCTGTAGCGTTAAAGGCACCAGATACTGGAGAGGAAAATCCCGACACGGGAAAGTTAGAAGAGCTGTCTCCAGATTTGCTCATCGCGCCTACGTCAGACGGACTTAACAGGTTGCTAAAAGTCAGCCGGTCGGCTTTGATAGCCGAGCAAAAGAAGGATGGCAGCCTAGAAAACATACGCTGCATTATCAAGGAAGGTATCGCCAAGAAAAATGCTCGCTTTGTGGAAAGAGGTGGGGTCCTGTACCGGAAGTATCTAGACCGCAGGGGAGTGGAGTTCGATCAGCTGATCGTGCCTCAATGCTATCGTCAGGATCTGTTGCGCTTGTCGCATGGGGGTTCGTGGTCCGGACACCTAGGAGTTAAGAAAACTAAGGACCGTCTCTTGCAAGAGTACTATTGGCCAGGGTGTTTTCGGGACGCAGACCACTTTGTGAAGACATGCGACACCTGTCAGCGGGTGGGCAAGCCAGGGGACAAATCGAGGGCGCCGTTGAAGTTGGTACCTATCATTACGGAGCCTTTTAAACGGCTCGTTATTGATACAGTGGGACCTCTGCCGGTAACAGCCACGGGGTACCGACACATTTTGACTGTGATCTGCCCAGCGACAAAGTTCCCTGAAGCAGTGCCGCTTAAAGAACTCAGCTCAGTTGAGATAGTCAATGCACTACTGTCCATATTTGCGCGAGTTGGTTTTCCTGCAGAAATCCAGTCAGATCAGGGCACAGTGTTTACTAGCGCTTTGACGACAGCCTTTCTCGAAAGGTGCGGGGTAAGGCTGTTACACAGCTCAGTGCACCACCCCCAGTCGAATTCCGTTGAGAAGCTCCACTCCGTCATGAAGCGCGTGTTGAGAGCATTGTGTTTTGAACATCAAACTGACTGGGAGCTGTGTCTGCCTGGAGTGATGTTTGCATTAAGGACCGCGCCGCATGCGGCTACGGGGTTTTCGCCAGCTGAGCTGGTGTACGGTCGCTCGCTGCGATCTCCGCTTCGCATGCTTCGAGAATCATGGGAAGGCAGGGGCGACGACCCAGTCGTGGTAGAGTACGTGCTTAAGCTCCTCGAACGCTTAAGAAGGGCACAGGAGTTGTCAGGTGAAGCAATGGCAAAGGCCCAGCAGAGGGCCAAGGTTTATTATGATCGGACAGCCAGGGCCCGTCGTTTTGAGGTGGGCGATGAGGTCATGATATTGCGCACATCGCTAAAGAACAAACTCGACGTGCAGTGGGAGGGCCCAGCACGGATTGTTCAAAAACTTTCGGACGTTAACTACGTGGTGAGTCTGCCAGGAAAGCGGAAAGCACAGCAAGTTTACCACTGTAATCTGCTCAAACCCTATAAGCAACGGGAAGCAGTGGTGTGCATGATGGTAAACGTTCCCGAAGAGCTTCCGGTCGAGCTTCCGGGACTAGGCTCAGTGACGAACAGGAAAGACACCGATCAAGTCATTAGTGACTTAATAAGTAAAGCATCGCTGTCGCCTGAGCAGAAAACCGAACTACACCAGCTCTTACAAGAGTTTCAAGGTCTGTTCTCTGAGAGGCCTGGTAGGACTTCTGTCCTTACTCATGACATAGAACTTACCTCCCCAGAGCCAGTACGATCCAAGGCGTACCGGGTGTCACCCCGCCAGAGCGATATTATGGAGGCTGAGGTAAAGAAAATGCTACAGCTCGGTGTTATTGAAGCGGGTGAGAGTGATTATACCTCCCCTTTGATTTTAGTTGAGGTACCGGGCAAGGAACCTCGTCCTTGCGTCGACTACCGCAGGCTTAATTCCATCACTAAGGATCAAATTTATCCGATCCCTAACATCGAGGAGCGCCTTGAGAGAGTGAGTAGCGCTCAGTTTATTTCCACCCTAGATCTTGTCAGGGGTTATTGGCAGGTTCCACTTACAGAAGAGGCTAGTAGGTATGCGGCGTTCATTTCACCAATGGGAACATTCCGTCCTAAAGTTTTGAGTTTTGGTTTGAAGAACGCGCCATACTGCTTTTCAAGCCTCATGGATAAAGTGTTGCGGGGACAGCAAGAATTCGCTTTACCGTATCTAGACGACGTAGCGATATTCCCCGCATCCTGGCCTGAGCATATGGCCCACTTGCGGGCAGTGCTAACCCGCCTGCGCGATGCGGGCTTGACAGTCAAGGCTCCCAAGTGCCAGTTAGCACAGGCCGAGGTTGTCTACCTCGGACACGTGATTGGTCGGGGTCGTCGCCGCCCCTCTGAAATAAAGGTGGCCGCTGTGCGAGACTTCCCGCAACCGCGCACGAAGACCGATATTCGGTCGTTCTTAGGTGTCGCCGGCTACTATCAGAGGTACATCCCCAGGTACTCTGATATCGCGGCTCCCCTAACGGATGCTCTAAGAAAGACAGAGCCGCAAACAGTCGTCTGGGACGAGACAAAGGAAAGAGCTTTTAGCGCCCTAAAGAGCGCCCTAACAAGCCAGCCTGTGTTACGATCGCCCGACTACACAAAAGGGTTCGTTGTTCAGTGTGATGCTAGTGAGCGAGGCATGGGCGTTGTACTGTGCCAACGGGAAAATGGAGAAGTAGAACACCCCGTCCTGTATGCTAGTCGTAAGCTGACGAGTCGTGAGCAGGCGTACAGCGCCACCGAGAAAGAGTGTGCGTGTATCGTGTGGGCCGTTCAGAAATTGTCATGTTACCTAGCTGGCTCGAGGTTTATCATTGAGACGGATCACTGCCCTCTCCAATGGCTGCAGACCATCTCTCCCAAAAATGGCCGCCTCCTGCGCTGGAGCCTCGCTTTGCAACAATATTCCTTTGAGGTGCGTTACAAAAAGGGGAGTCTCAACGGTAACGCCGATGGCTTAAGTCGAAGCCCCTAACTTGGGAATCAGCCTCAAAATTGCTTGTTACTGATGTTTTTCTTCCTGAGGCAGGATTTTTAACATATTGCTTTTGTGTAGTGTTTCAAAGTGATGATGTGCTTTCTAGTGCAATTTTCCGATTTGTGGACGCGTTCTGAGTGCTGCTAAACTACTGTAAGGAACTAGGCAGTAGTATAAAAGGGGAAAGAGCCTGGCAGGGCTTAGTGAGGGTTGTGCCGTGCTTGCTGACTGAGCGGTTGACTTTCGGCGTAGTTCTAACGCTTGCCGGAAACGAGAACAAAAATGTCAACTCTCCCGAAGTCACTTTGCAGTGTCCTGTGTGCACCTGAACGTGAGAACGAGGCCTTCTCTGTGCGCTGCGCTCAAGAAACGCCAAAGGACGCCCGACTTCGGTTATGAGCATCATCGAGCGACATCCCTCCGGACAGCGGATGCAGTCCCCTGACCATCGGGATCTCCTTCCCCCGGCGGGGCGGTCTGTTACGTTTCGCCTACAACGCGCGGTAATGCCGGCGCGGATGCAACGGACGCCGGGGCTTCGTTCAAAGCGGCGGACATTTTGGCCCGTTCGACGCCGCCGCAACGCCTCCCCGCCAAGCGTGTCCAGGCGTGTTTCAGTGCCACGTGTCTTCGTATGTGCGTGTGTGTGTGTGTGCCCACGCTTGTCAAAGCGCGGCAGCCGGGGAGCGGAGCTCCCCAAGTGAGGAGCCAGGAGGTCTGTCCGTCGGCGGGTTGGCGATGCGTCACTACACTCGTCTCAACATGTCTCTCGGCTCGACCGTGCTCCGCCGTCGCGTGGGCTCATGCTCCGCCGTCGCGTGGGCTCATGCTCCGCCGTCGCGTGGGCTCATCCCGTGACCTTCCTTCTGGCCCGCGACGCCGAGAGTATAAGAGCAGCTGCCCCCGGACGCCAAGAGAGAGGCTCCGATTTGTTCTGTTGAGTTACGTGCTCTCCCGTCTCTCCACTTCGGTCGACCTGACCGGCCGCTCTTTTGCGATGTTAGAATAAACAAGTTGTTCTGTTACCAGTCTACTCTTGCTTTGCCGGGACCTTCGGATGCTTCCAGTGCCCCAGGCCGCCAGGCCAACGCTACCCTTGGGGCTTGCGGCCCATTTGCAATAACGGGCGTCAGCACCGAGTCCCCAACAGTGCCAAGAAGTGAACGTCTCCGTTCGAAGTGTTTAAGTGCCGTACCTCTGCCATAGTGCGTTGGCAAAGAGCCGAAAAATCGCATAGTGTGCTCGCTGCACTTTCATCCAGAGGATTACGAGTTCAACGCCGACTTTCTGAAGTCGTGGGGAGTGCCTTTCAAAGCAATGCTTTCCCGTAGCGCTGTTCCGTCAGTCTCGCCTGCATTCTCCGAAGCGCAAGAACAACTGCAGGTCGAAGACGGGGCGGTGAGTGCGGCATTTGGTTTTTACGAAGGGAAAAGCTACAAATGTACGACTATGTACAGCCATGAATTACAGTTGCCGTCGTAGTAGTACGCAACGACGCCGGCAGTGCGAGCCCTCAGCAGCAGGTCGCGTTCATCAGTCGCTGAAGTAGAGCCCAGCATCGCGAGCCAATGTGTCGCTGTCAGGGTCGTTCATTGCAACGAGCGTCAAAGTTGGCGTCATAAAATAAAGAACCAGCTTATCGTCGCGCGCTTTCCATTCCGCTAGCCACCATAGTTCCGTTTTCGCGCTGCTGTCGGCTCGGTCTCGGCTCGATTCTGGCCGCGCGTTTGTCTTTTGCGCAGAAAAGCCGTAGCGCCGTCTGCGGGCGCCGTTTTACTCACCGACGGCGCAACGTCACTATGAGACCATGACGTCACCACTCCTCTATCGGAGGGCGGACGATTTGAACTGCGCTAGAGGTACAGGGACGCTTCAGAATGCATTTTCTCTTAAAATAAGTCTCTTCGCATGAAACAAGCGTTTCGAGGTTTCTGGGATGGTATTTCAACAGTCTACGTTCACTTAATATTAACCTTTAGTGTCCCTTTAATAACGGACCGCGCTCTTCACACGAGTAAGAAAAGTCGAGGCGAGGAGTAACAAACGTCCCGCTGAGCTAGTGCAGTGCAAATGCAACTTCTCCATATTGTAGAAACCGTCTAGTCTGACATGACGCTGTTAAACTGCCTAACCAAACCGGCCTTCTAAATCTATGGGCTAGGATCTGCAAAAAGCGCATAAAGAATAGCAATAGTTCGCAAACGAATGCGACTTCAGAATGTGTTGATTTGCTGCAGACATTTGGAGGTTAATGCTATTATTCACGTGTAGAGCCCACGTACAAGCGCGCTGGCCAGTTCAAGTTCCCGTAAAGACCCCCTGCAATGCCGTCCGTTGGTGGTGGTTAGGTGGGAATACCGCGAGCACGTGCAGTTTTGAAACACTGTGTTGATTCTGTTCGTAGTTAATGTGTGTATTTCAGAGCCTGGCTCTTCTAGTCACGTAATTTGGCAAGAAGTCAACTTTTTTTTGCAGCAGTATTTCAATATACAGTAAATGTCCACTGCTGGAAATAAAATACCGAGGACGGTTGAGCGACTTGGAACCACAGAAAGCTGAGCTAGTAGTTCGCGATTCATCGTGAAACGAGGTAAGGATTGCAGAGAGGAACAAGATAGCTAGCCCTATTCCAATAGTATCGTATGCGCTTTGACAGACGCACGCGATTCAATAGCCCTTAGATGAATACGCATTTGTCGATCCTCTGTGAAAGTTCCTTCGCAATAAAGAATCGACTAATGTTGATTCCAATACATGGCTCGTATTAGAAGCCACACTGCATCAAACGATACAATTTCCACGTTCACGGTCCGCGTTGACTAAGCAGTAACGTCCATTAACTGCACATCCCAACGTCTTGCATCGGCTTTCGGCCCTATAGTGATAACGGATGTCATGTAAGTGCGTACAAAAAATGACACTGACTGACTAACCTTGTGGTAATGATTGCACTAAGCGGCTACATTACAACGTAACCTTTCATGTGACGTAGCAACCCTAGCCACACGACAGAACGAATACATGCGCAGCGCTGAACACTGATTTTTAAGATGTGATTCGCGTTAACGGTGACATGGGGAAATTTATTGTTATCCGGCCCACGAGGGGTCACGTGCAACTCCTGTGAAGAAGTACAACTCGGTGACGAAGGGTACAGGGGGAAAGGACGGCTGTGACGGCCACTGATGTTTGCGCGGGAGGTCGAGCGGTTGAGAATACGGATTTAGTTACGTCATGCCATCGCCTTGGTGCCGATACATCGTCAGCAGCACTCGCAGGGCGTTTGCGGCACCCCACTATGGTGGCGTCCCTGATACAACCTATCCATTTTTTTTTTCCGGATAGGACGCACATGCCATGATCGCACGGGTAAGGCGTTTCGCTCTGCTGCAGCGCGTGTTCTCGGAAGACGTGCGGAAGAAATTGAAACAGAGTTATATGAGGGCGCACTGCAAACACTAGACGCAATAGCTGTGTGATCGTGGCGCCTCTATGCGTCTCCCGAGAAAAATGCATGCGCAGCTTGTATTTTAATGCGTAAGCATTCGTGCGCTCTTTATACAAACCACAGGAGGGGGGGGGGGGGGGGGGGGGCTTGCTCGATATGACTCATGGAAAGAATAGTTTCTGGAGTGCGTGACGACGCCGCAAGACGAAGACAGATACGAAGACTCAGAAGCGCTGACCAACACAAGCGTGTGTGGTCTTCTAGTTTGTGCGCTTTGTCGCACTCCAGAGGCTACGCAACATTATTTCGCCCGATGTGGCGCGCACTGCTGCTCGGGAATAAGCCATAATAAGTTGCCACAACAGAGGCAATGAATAGATAAAAAGGGTAAGCTACCAACGCATCAGGTGTAGAGGCACCACTTATGCTTTTGCTAGTCTTCCGCTCAAGTGTTGCACTGATGCAAAGGTAGTGCAGTATATTGTGCGAAGTCAAAAGAGGTAAGCCAGCAGAGTTAATGACACCATTGTTTAAGGGAAAGTGAATTGTTGACGTCATGAAACACTACTCGGCTCACGTATCTTTCCGATGCTCTGTTCGAGGTCAGACTGAGAACTTTATGTGGTTTGTTAACCCATTCACAATAGGCAGCCGTACTAGGCAGTTTTTGGTTGAGTTTCTTGCCTTAAACAGCTTCTGTGCTGTCTGCGCGTAGGTTTATAAGGCCACAACAGCCAATAGTGCTGCAGACGAGGACGACTTTGCGTGCATCATAAAGAAGCTATATATGCAATATCGCGTTTCATGGCGACAGCCTGCCGCTGTCGTAATGTTAAGCTCACATTCACATTCAGAGATCACTTAAGTTTCACGCGATTATATGGGTCAACTCACGCCTTCAACTCATCTGCTCTTCCTCGCGCCATACGTTTGTGGAATGGTCTTCCAGACAACATCGCATCCGAACCAGACCACGATAGTTTCCTTCAATATCTCCACTCTTTCTTTTCACCATAAAAACTTACCACTACTTTTTCCAATTTTGTTTTACTTCCGGTGCCATGTCCTGTATCCCACCCATGTATTTATTTATTTGTTATTTTTACCGCTTTAAGACCAAACACATCCGTCATTTTTTTTTTTTTTGTACCACTGCACGTGTTTTTGTGTTTTTGTTTTTTTTCAGTATCCCACTCTGTACCCGACTGCATTTTTTACATTGAAGAATGTTTTTACTGTGCACGCGATTAGCCCCTGCGTTTTTTATCATGCCCTACCGTTGTGCATCTTTGAAATACTGCCAACTGTTCCTGCGCCTAGAATTCGCATATTTGGCTGTCTATCGTTGGTTGTAGTTTCTTTTCTTTTTACTGTCGTCATTGTGATTGCTATACTTTATAGTTCTTGCGTTCAGTTTCGCCATATGCATAATGCCAGCCAATATATTTTTTCGTGTTATCCTCTTTCTTGCCCAACCTTATATTGCAGTCATGCCACTTTATCATCCATTCCTCCATTGTTTGTGTTGAATAGCAATTCGGAGCCGTATGTTCGTACTCTGTCGAGTTACTTTGCACATTTATTACCCCCCTTACTCAATGCCCTGTCAAGGGGCCTGTAAGGTATATTCAATAAATAAATAATCATTGAAGGCTGCTTATGTTATCTTACCCGCCGTGGTTGCTCAGTGGCTATGGTGTTGGGCTGCTGAGCACGAGGTCGCGGGATCGAATCCCGGCCACGGCGGCCGCATTTCGATGGGGGCGAAATGCGAAAACACCCGTGTGCTTAGATTTAGGTGCACGTTAAGAACCCCAGGTGGTCAAAATTTCCGGAGTCCTCCACTACGGCGTGCCTCATAATCAGAAAGTGGTTTTGGCACGTAAAACCCCAAATATTATTATGCTTATGTTATCTTGTTCATTCTGTTATCTTTTTTTTTTTTTTTTTGTAGCAATGAAATCGGAACGATGACATCGGAGTACGCCTTGAGAACGGAACTCGGACATTATTTCGCATATCTCACAATAATAGGAGTTAGATGCGGGTGCACAATGTGGGAGTTTAATAATGAATGTGATAAAATCATTCTGATTATTAAGCTCGAAAAGTAAAACACAGTCCATGTGAGGTGCTTTAGGCGGAACGTACAGGTGCCTTTTAGCAGCCATGGTTCATTGAGTTCCTCTCAAAGTGCAGAACACTGGCGTTTCAGAACGAGGCCATTCGTCTTCCCGAATGCCGCCACCGTGGCCGGGAATCAAACTCGCGACCTCCTTTTCTGCACGAGAGCGTCTCCGCCGCACGCAGTGAAAGTGTACTTTTTACTCTTGCAAAATACAGAATGCTTATTTTTATCAGTACAGCGTAGATTCGATTAGGGTGAATAAATTACCTTTGTTGCATGCTACATTGCGAAAAATGACAACTGCAAGATGCTCTAGGGCTTGACTTGATTTCAAATGTATTACGTTTCTATGCAGTGACCTTATAGGTATCAGATATTTATAGAATGCTATTTTCCTCCTTTGCAGGCGTGGAACTGCGTTTCAATATTTGCGAGAACGTCTGACTCTTTGGTCTCGAGATTCATCGGTGTACCTGCACCGTCACGTAAGTCAGCATAGCTCCCCACAAACATTTCTGTGCTTTTTTTTTAAGGTGTTACTTACTGAGTCACACATGAACGCATTTTTGTCTACCTTCTGCTCTGAAGGGAGGCAACATGCTGATTTAAATTCTGTTGTTTCGCATAACGCTCTCTGTACTTATTATTATAAGAGACACACGACCGCTGCGGGTAGCCCGCGTGAAATCCTACAGAGACGCTGGCCATACTCTACCCCTCTTCTGTGACCGGCGTTTGGGATGTCCTTGGCTCTTTCCACTCCAGTTATTATAACTTTCCAAGCCGTGGAGATTAGCGTTTACCAAACTTTTTCCTGTGTTATATCTATGGTTATTTTCATGGACGTTGCCATATGATGGCGATGTTTATTGACACCCCCCTTGAAACAGGGCGGAGACTTAGTCAACTAGCCTGTTTAATCATTTCAGGTTTTACAACTATCGCTATCTAGCCTTTCGCATATCTGGGGCCCTATAACGTAAAACTATTCCAATCTGTTTTTATTCCATTCTCCTGGCGTCAAATGTGCGTAACCGCCGACGCAAGCATCGGGCGGTCACCCGCAGGGTTGTCTAAACAGACCAATCAAACGCTCTCCTCGTTCATAGGAGGTCACTTTTGTTTGCTTCAAAAACGAATGGCATCGCCTACAGTGAACGGTTTGTTTTATCTAATTGGCCGACAAGAGGCGAGGAGCACGCTCAAGTGGAAAGGACTTCGATGGGGCCGAGCTAATGCACTCAAAATCGATCACCGGATGAAGGGGGCGGTGCCAGCATCTGCGATTGGTCCGCTTTCTTTTACATAGCTGGCTGTGGCTGGTCGAAAATCGCAGCGGCATGCAACGGAAGCTTAAGAATGACGATAAAACTAATCATCGGCAAAGAAGAGTTGGCAGAACGATGTCGTAAACGTGCCGAAAGTGATCGCAAACGTTACAAGGGCACGCAAAAAGTTTTATTAGACGCAAATAAACCCACGCTCGCCGGCAGGTGCGAGTAGCCAGTGCCTGAGCGATCGGCAGCAGCCATCTTTTATTCCTTTCGGAACGGGGCAGCCTGCGGCTATTCAGAAGAAAATTCAGTTTTGTTCGGCATATTAATGCATCTTTAACGCGTACACGTCACTTTGACGCGGTGAGTTTTTGCGGTTTTGTGACGTCGCGTGACAGGCAGGTGAACTGGGTTCAGCCCAGAAACTCATGACCAATAGCCGAGGGCTAATGGCTAAAAGGCGTCGAATCAGAAATAACTATGTTTCTTTTGTTCGGTCAAATCATGCATAATCAGTGTGTACACGTCATATCAGATGGGAAGCTATCGCGGTTTTCGTGACCTCGCGTGACAGACAGGTGAAGGGGGGGTGGTCCAAAAATGTTTTTGACCAATCGCGAAGGGCTGATTGCGGAATTGGAACTGAAAAGTTTGGAATAGTTTTACGTTATAGCGCCCCTGATTTGGACCTTAACTTTCGCATTTAAAAGATATATCACTCAACTGTGCCACTACCTACGCTTGCAATAACTGCTGTTCTATCAATCGCTTCCCTGCTTTTCCCCATCAACACCCGAATCGTCCAAATTATCTCAACCTCTGACCAGTTAGTTCTTTCATATTCTTTGAATCGCAACGCTTCTGGAAGGTGAACGCTGCCTACGGGTCTCGCTGGGTCAGTACCCTGGGCATAATGCGTAGGCAGCGGCGTCCTCTACGGTGTTGGAACCTCAGTGCTGACGCCCGTTGTTGCAAATGGGTCGCAAGCCCCAAGGGTAGCGTTGGCCTGGCGGCCTGGGGCACAACTGGAAGCATCCGAAGGTTCCGGCAAAGCACGAGTCGACTGGTAACAGAACAACTTGTTTATTTTAACATCGCAAAAGAGCGGGCGGTCAGGTCGACCGAAGTGGAGAGACGGGAGAGCACGTAACTCAACGGAAGAAATAGGAGCCTCTCTCTTGGCGTCCGGGGGCAGCTGCTCTTATACTCTCGGAGTTGAGGGCAAGAGGAAGGCCTCGTGACGAGACCACGTGACGGCGGGCACAGACAGGCTGAGAGACACGTTGAGACGAGTGTAGTGACGCATCCGCCAAGCCGGCGCCGGTCAGACCTCCTCGCTTCACACTTGGGGAGCTTCTCTCCCCGGCTGCCGCGCTTTGACAAGCGTGGGCACACACACACACACGCACACACGAAGACACGTGGCACTGAAACACGCCTGGACGCGCTTGGCGGGGAGGCTTTGCGGCAGCTCCGAACGGGCCAAAATGTCCGCCGCTTTGAACGAAGCCCCGGCGTCCGTTGCATCCGCGCCGGCTATACCGCGCGTCGTAGGCGAAACGTAACAACGGGCTGTCTGCTTTCGCCTCCATGCTGGCTCAGGCAGACACTCGGCTTTGCATGCCAGATAATACTCTCGGTGGCAGTTGCTGGCGGTTGTTTTAGGGCCCGCACGGTGTATGTAGCGCCACTTGGCGTCTGCTACCTTCGAACGGTTCTGCGAGACGCACTGATGTCATTTGACTTGGTATGGCCGACGTTTCTGCTGGTGTTGGGGCAGACGGAGTACCCAGTGCGATGTGGGGGCGCATGTTTGAGCCTACAATCAGCATCGGAGTTGTAAGCTACGATTAGTGGAGAAACATACGCGACGATAGTAGCAACGTGAGTACCGTGGTGATACGGAATAAGTTCTGCAGCTTGCTTCGACAGGCGCTAAAACTTATCTGCAGACACGTGGCGCGACTTGCTCGTTCGTTGGACGCGGATGTAAATGAGAATGAAATGGTTTGTTGTTGAGTAGCAGTAGTAACCCGTACCGTGTGAATAACAATCGCCTAGAATAGTCGAGCGGTTCGCTGCGGACTACGGGAGTATTCGCTACGCTAATTGCCTTTTTATAAAACACTTGTCTTGGTTAAAAAAACGCAGAAACAAACATCGCATATCTTGTCTTAAAATGGGTGCATTGCGTTCGTGCATCTACGATGACTTGTGCTTCTGGCTTGTCTTGATACCAGCTTCTGCTTTTGTTTTTTCTAAATGGCACACTTATGCAACGATTTTTTCTAATATTTATGCTCGTAATACTACTCTAACTATTTTTCTAATTCGCATCGCGCATTGAACTTCGATGCCTCAAGCCAATGAATTTATTGTTCAAGCTGCACATTGTTTTCCTGTTCTGCATTGTCTGGCTGCTCTATTGCTCATAAAATATTGTTCTACTCTTCCATGTTCCAATAAACGTGAGCACGAGATTACATCCACCCTGAGATAACCCATCATGGTTTAGCGTGAATCAAGTAATGAATCTTGTTTTCCATTTTCCATGCTTGATTACTGAGCAATCACAAATACACCTATCTGGCGTCATAAACGTAGCTGCTCAATGGAGACATATTGGTCAGAGACGCGTTTAGGGCATTGCGGCGCATTTACACAATGACACACGTCGGGAGCCTTAGTTCACCTTTTTCCTAAAACGAGTAACCCATAACATAAAATTGAGTTAGCGTAATGCCTCTGGTGCTTTGACCACTTACTGGTGAAGCAAGTGAACTCCCAAGGTTATGCTTGAATCATTCACATCATCATCATCATCATCATCATCACCATCATCATCATAATCATCATAATCAGCCTGTTTATGCCCACTGCAGGGCAAAGGCCTCTCCCATACTTCTCCAACTACCCCGGTCATGTACTAATTGTGGCCATGTTGTCCCTGCAAACTTCTTAATCTCATCCGCCCACCTAACTTTCTGCCGCCCTCTACTACGCTTTCCTTCCCTTGGAATTCATTCCGTAACTCTTAATTACCATCGGTTATCTTCCCTCCTCATTACGTGTCCTGCCCATGCCCATTTCTTTTTCTTGATTTCAACTAAGTTATCATTAACTCGCGTTTGTTCCCTCACCCAATCTACTCTTTTCTTATCCCTTAACGTTACACCTATCATTCTTCTTTCCATAGCTCGTTGCGTCGTCCTCAATTTAAGTAGAACCCTTTTCGTAAGCCTCCAGGTTTCTGCCCCGTACGTGAGTACTGGTAAGACAATGCTGTTATAAACTTTTCTCTTGAGGGATAATGGCAACCTGCTGTTCATGATCTGAGAATGCCTGCCAAACGCACCCCAGCCCATTCTTATTCTTCTGATTATTTCAGTCTCATGATCTGGATCCGCAGTCACTACCTGTCCCAAGTAGATGTATTCCCTTACCACTTGCAGTGCCTCACATACCTATTGTAAACTGCTGTTCCCTTCCGAGACTGTTAAACATTACTTTAGTTTTCTGCAGATTAATTTTTAGACCCACCCTTCGGCTTTGCCTCCCCTGGTCAGTGAGCATGCATTGCAGTTGGTCCCCTGAGTTACGAAGCAAGGCAATATCATCAGCGAATCGCAAGTTACTAAGGTATTCTCCATTAACTCTTATCCCCAATTCTTCCCAATCCAGATCTCTGAATACCTCCTGTAAACACACTGTGAATAGCATCGGAGAGATCGTATCTTCCTGCCTGACGCCTTTCTTTATTGGGATTTTGTTGCTTTCTTTATGAAGGACTACTGTGGCCGTGGAGCCGCTATAGATATCTTTCAGTATTTTTACACACGGCTCGTCTACACCCTGATTCCGCAATGCCTCCATGACTGCTGAGGTTTCGACTGAATCAAACGCTTTCTCGTAATCAGTGAAAGCTATATATAAAGGTTGGTTATATTCCGCACATTTTTCTATCACCTGATTGATAGTGTGAATATGGTCTATTGTTGAGTAGCCTTTACGGAATCCTGCCTGGTCCTTTGGTTGACGGAAGTCTAAGGTGTATCTGATTCTATTTGCAATTACCTTAATGAATACTTTGTAGGCAACGGACAGTAAACTGATCGGTCTATAATTTTTCAAGTCTTTGGCGTCCCCTTTCTTATGGATTAAGATTATGTTAGCGTTTTTCCAAGATTCCGGTACGCTCGAAGTCCTGAGGCATTGCGTATACAGGGTGGCCAGTTTCTCTAGAACAATCTGCCTACCATCCTTCAACAAATCTGCTGTTACCTGATCCTCCCCAGCTGCCTTCCCCCTTTGCATAGCTCCCAAGGCTTTCATTACTTCTTCCGGTGTTACCTGTGGGATTTCGAATTCCTCTAGGCTATTCTCTATTCCATGATCGTCGTGGGTGCCACTGGTACTGTATAAATCTCTATAGAACTCCTCAGCCACTTGAACTATCTCATCCATATTAGTAATGATATTGCCGGCTTTGTCTCTTAACGCATACATCTGATTCTTGCCAATACCTAGTTTCTTCTTCACTGCTTTTAGGTTTCCTCCGTTCCTGAGAACATGTTCAATTCTATCCATGTGATACTTCCTTATGTCATCTGTCTTACGCTTGTTGATTAACTTCGAAAGTTCTGCCAGTTCTATTCTAGCTGTAGGGTTAGAGGCTTTCATACATTGGCGTTTCTTGATCAGATCTTTCGTCTCCTGCGATAGCTTACTGGTATCCTGTCTAACGGAGTTACCACCGACTTCTATTGCACACTCCTTAATGATGCCCACAAGATTGTCGTTCATTGCTTCAACACTAAGGTCCTCTTCCTGAGTCAAAGCCGAATACCTGTTCTGTAGCTGGATCAGGAATTCCTCTATTTTCCCTCTTACCGCTAACTCATTGATCGACTTCTTATGTACCAGTTGCTTCCGTTCCCTCCTCAGGTCTAGGCTAATTCGAGTTCTTACCATCCTATGGTCACTGCAGCGCACCTTGCTGAGCACGTCCACATCTTGTATGACGCCATGGTTAGCGCAGAGTATGAAGTCTATTTCATTTCTAGTCTCGCCATCCGGGCTCCTCGACGTCCATTTTCGGCTATCTCGTTTGCGGAAGAAGGTATTCATTATCCGCATATTATTCTGTTCCGCAAACTCTACTAATAACTCTCCCCTGCTGTTCCTAGTGCCTATGCCATATTCCCCCACTGCCTTCTCTCCAGCCTGCTTCTTGCCTACCTTGGCATTGAAGTCTTCCATCAGTATAGTGTATTTTGTTTTGACTTTACCCATCGCCGATTCCACGTCTTCATAGAAGCTTTCGACTTCCTGGTCATCATGAGTGGATGTAGGGGCGTAGACCTGTATAACCTTCATTTTGTACCTCTTATTAAGTTTCAGAACAAGACCTGCCACCCTCTCGTTAATGCTATAGAATTCCTGTATGTTACCAGCTATGTTCTTATTAATCAGGAATCCGACTCCTAGTTCTCGTCTCTCCGCTAAGCCCCGGTAGCACAGGACGTGCCCGCTTTTTAGCACTCTATATGCTTCTTTTGACCTCCTAACTTCACTGAGCCCTATTATATCCTATTTACTGCCCTCTAATTCCTCCAATAGCACTGCTAGACTCGCCTCACTAGATAACGTTCTAGCGTTAAACGTTGCCAAGTTCATATTCCAATGGCGGCCTGTCCGGAGCCAGGGATTCTTAGCACCCTCTGCAGCGTCGAAGGTCTGACCGCCGCCGTGGTCAGTTGCTTCGCAGCTGCTGGGGACTGATGGCCCCAGCACTGCACAGTTGCGTTGCATAACTCTCGTGATACTGCCGGAATGCATCTATTATTAAACGGAAACAAGAACAGTCCACCACATTTTTGCAGAAATATTCTTCTTGTTTTTGTTTGCGTCACAGCTGGTTTATAATTTCGGCCACGATACTGCTACGGAACAGTGTTTACAATGACGAAGAGGCGAGCAGTGAGAAGACGAAGACGATGACGACGACGACGACGATTGGAGGCTAGCGCGGGCTGTTGCCTCTTGGCCAAGTGCGGCGTATTCCCTTGTAAGTACACTTGTATATAGTTTTTCGTCTGCGTCTTCCTACGTAACATATCTGGTGAAGGTGGACGTTCCCTGTACCTCGTCCCGGAGCTTCGATGTGGACGGTACGTCGAGCCTTCCTTCATGGCTCCCGGTGACAACTCGACTCCGCCGGCCCCGACTCCTGCTGCGACTTCGACGACCTACATTGCTCTCCCCGCTACCCGTGATCCTAGCGTATTATCGGGCAAAGATGGGGAAGACGTCGATGATTGGATCAGCCTGTACGAACACGTCAGCCGAGTCGAAGAAAATGTTCCAAAGTATGTTCATACACGTGATTTTTTTATAAAATACAATGTAATGCCAATTTCCAGTATGTACGATTATCGATTCTGTAGAGCATACAAACAAGAAATAAAAAATGGAGCCAGCTTTCTAAGAACACTAGCGGATTTAAAAATCAACATTACAGCATATACGACAAGGTCCAGAGAGTTTTGGAAAGTAGAAATCGTCAGAACGACATACGGACAACAAACTATTCGTAACAACCTGCCAAGGTTACTGAATAAGTTACACACCGAAACCACTGGATTGGAAAATACCTCTTTTAAAGCTCTGTATAGTTATTTCTGCCTGCACTAGATGGTTTCCCTGGAGTTCGCAAATTGTTCCTTATCGAAAACAACTAGTCCCATTGTATAGCTTACATTCCTGGTTTTTCATTGGTTTAGTTTGTATGAGAAATGTTGTTACAGCTTGTGTTATTATATCTTTCTCACCCTCGTGTTGTTTTTTTTTTTTTAAACAGTTGCCATACCGTTGTGCCTATCATTGTTCTTTATCCTTATTGGTTAGAGTTGTTTGTTACTGTGACCTGTTAGAGCACATCTTTTTTTTTTCATTTGCTTCGCATGGTTGGCGATGCTCAATATTGTGTAAAGGACATATGTAACCAATGATGTACTACCTATGTGCTCGCTAACGCCGCGCAAACGCTAATGCGGGGGCCTGCGGCTTCGTCAAGCTGTCCATGTGGCAGCTTTTTCTGCATGCCCCTCGCGTCATGTACTGATGCAAATAAACACCATTGTCATTGTCATTGTCATTGTCAATAACCGGTGGGACCCTACTATCATGCTCGCCAACGCAGTCTTTTACCTCGGTGGCACACCTCTGGTTTGGTTTTGGACGCACGAAGATGAGCTCATCAGTTGGGATTCGCTTAAGCGAAAGCTCTGAGACTTGTTCGGCAACCCATACGGTCACCAACTTGCCACGCAGAAGGCGTTATCCGGCCGCGTGCAGACGTCAACGGAGCCCTACGTCGCGTACATTCAGGACGTCTTGGCTCTGTGCCGCAAAGTTGACGCACATATGACTGAGTCCGACAAGGTCTCCCACATCCTCAAAAGCATTGCTGATGACGCCTTCAACTTGCTCGTTTTCAACAACGTGGTGACTATGGATGCAGTTATGAAAGAGTGCCACCGCCTGGAACTCGAAAAAAGCCGACGCATTGACCAGCAGTTTGCCCGTCTGCCCAACACCCCAGCGACATCTTCCTGTGCCGACGTTCCTCGTCCCACCAACACTGGCGATGTTACCCGGATCGTCCGGCGTGAGATCGAGGCCACCTATCCGGCTGCTTTCGACTTCAACCCCTCCAACGCACCTGCAATCACGGTTTCCCTGATCCAGACAGTTGTCCGCCAGGAATTCGCAAACATGGGTCTTCAAACCATCTGCGCGGCCCATCGCCCTGATAACCACCCGGCTTCATCGATTCTGCCCCGTCCCGCATCTTATTACCCACCACGTTTCCGCAACCCATCTGAATGGCGCACTGCTGACGACAAGCCCATTTCTTTTCACTGCCGTCGAATCGGGCACATTTCTCAGCACTGTCGCAGTCGCTGGTGTTCCCCGACCCAGTCTACTTATACTGACCACTGTCGCCCCTCTGGTGGCCCTTCTCGTTACCTATGTCGCACGCTCCGATAATGCCGCCACTGATTCTCCTGCGCCGAACCGCCCCTATTCGCATTCGCCTTCGCCCCAACGACGACAATCTCGCTCTTCCCAGCCCCGTCACTCCTTTTCGCCGACTCCCTTCGGACGCCGCTCCCAGCCGGAAAACTAAACGATGCAGCGCCTCGAGGTGCCGCTGCATTGCTCCCTACGCCGCCGAATCCTCCACTGACGTTGCATACTCATCTGAAACTTCTTGATGTGCGATTCGACGGTGTTTCTGTATTTGCTCTTGTAGACACTGGGCCCATTTGTCGGTAATGAGCGCTGACCTTCGTAACCGGCTGAGGAAAATAACCATGCCCGCCACGACGCCTGTTGTCCGTGTCGCCGATGGCGGAACAGCCCCCGTAATTGGTATGTGTGCCACCCGCGTCTCATTCGCCAATCGCTCCACTATCGGGCTATTCAGAATCATCGCCCACTGTCCGCACGACATCACCGTCAGCTTAGACTTCCTTTCCGCACATTCTGCTCTCATTGATTGTTCCGCCAGTACTCTCCGCCTTGACCTGCCGGTTCTGGGTCCCGCTGAACCACACCCCAGTAGCCTCAGTTCCGTCGACTTCGTTCGCTTGCCGCCTTCGGCACTGACTTACGTTGACTTCGTGTCATCCCCACCAGTCCCTGACGGTCACTAACATCGCGGCTCCTATGCGAGACGTCCTCCTTTCACACGGGATCACAGTACCTCATACAGTTTTATCTATTACGGTGAATTGCGTCTGCCTGCCAGTGGTCAATTTTGGCTTGACGACACAAGTGCTGCCACGCGGGGTGTCTCTGGCCCAGCTTTGCTCATTCGAGGATCGCTCAGTAGCATCTATTGCAGTAGACGACAATTCATCCGATCCTCCTCTACCATCGCAGTCGGCAACTTGTACCATCGCCAACTTACAGAAAATGTTTGCGCCCGACATGCCCTCCGATCACGCTCGTGAGCTCTACCGCGTTCTGTTTTCCTACCACGATAATTTTTACTTTAACGATCGTCCTTTCGCCCAAACTACAGCTGTTAAACATCGCATTAATACTGGCGATGCCCCTCCTATTCATCGCCGCCCGTATCGAGTGTCACCGGCTGAGCGTCAAGTTATTCACGCAGAAGTTCGCAAAATGCTTGCCAAGAACATCATAGAACCGTGATGTAGTCCATGGGCGTCACCTGTTGTACTGGTAAAAAAGAAGGATGGCTCATGGCGCTTTTGCGTGGATTATCGGCACCTTAACAGGGTTACGAAAAAGGACGTGTATCCCCTACCTCGGATCGATGACGCCCTTGACTGCCTCCATGGTGCTCGCTACTTCTCCTCTATTGACCTCCGCTCCGGCTACTGGCAGATTGCCGTGGACGATCTCGACCTTGAGAAGACTGCTTTTGTAACTCCGGACGGTCTTTATCAATTCAAAGTGATGCCGTTCGGTCTATGTAACGCTCCTGCCACTTTTGAACGCATGATGGACTCCCTTCTTCACAGTTTCAAATGGTCCACATGCCTGTGCTACTTGGACGACGTCAGAGTACTCTCCCCAACGTTCGCTACGCACCTCGAGCGCCTCTCGGCAGTCCTGGACGTTTTTCGTCGCGCCGGTCTGCAAATGAACGCATCGAAGTGCCAATTCGGCCGTCGCCAGATTACCGTCCTTGGGCATCTCGTTGATGCGAACGGAGTGCAACCGGACCCAGGCAAGATCCATGCTGTTACGCACTTCCCTGTTCCGAAGTGCGTTAAGGATGTGCGCAGCTTCATCGGCCTTTGTTCCTACTTCCACCGTTTCTTGAAAAATTTCGCGGCCATAGCACGACCACTAACCGAGCTTTTGAAGAAAGACGCCCCTTTCCAGTGGGGCCATAACGAGGCCTCTGCATTCTCGCATCTAATCGACCTTCTCACAACGCCTCCCGTTCTGGCCCATTTCGATCCTTCTGCGCCTACCGAAGTCCTTACTGATGCCAGCGGTCACGAAATTGGCGCAGTACTGGCACAACGCCAGCGCGGCAACGACCGTGTTATCGCTTACGCCAGCAGGCTCCTCTCGCCCGCGGAGCGCAACTATTCCATCACTGAGCGTGAGTGTCTGGCCCCAGTTTGGGCGGTCACGAAGTTCCGCCCATACTTATATGGCCGACCCTTTTCCGTTGTCACAGACCCATCACGCGCTTTGCTGGTTATGCTCGCTGAAAGATCCTACAAGAAGACTTGGTCGCTGGGCCTTACGCCTCCAAGAATATTCATATACTGTCACCTACAAATCTGGCCGACTACACAAGGACGCTGACTGCCTGTCTCGTTACCCGGTAGACGAGCCTGACGACGCCGACAGTAGTACCGCCAACGGCATTTTCTCTGTGTCTGCCTTCGCTAACATCACCGATGAGCAGTACCGAGACCTACCGCTGCCAGCACTCATCGAGCGTCGGCGCTCTACACCTACCGACGCGTCCGTTCGCCGCTATGTCCTCCAGGGCGGCATTCTGTACCGAAGGAACTTCCTCCCTGACGGATCTGATCTTCTTGTCGTGCCAAAACATCTACGAGAGACTGTGCTCTTTCAGATGCATGACGCACCTACTGCAGGACATCTTGGCGTAACCCGAACGTACGACCGCGTCTGCCGCCGATTCTATTGGCCTGGTCTCGCTCGCTCCGTCCGACGCTACGTTGCTGCCTGTGATACCTGCCAGCGTGGGAAAACACCTCAGGTGCTACCTGCCGGTCATCTCCAGCCGATCACTGTCCCTGTGGAACCGTTCTTTCGTGTTAGATTAGACCTCCTCGGTCCCTTTCCCACGTCATCCTCTGCGAAAAAATGTGTAGCCGTCGCAACTGATTACGCCACCCGATACCCTATCACGCGGGCTCTCCCTACCAGTTGCGCCACTGACGTCGCGGACTTTCTCTTGCGTGACATTATCTTACTTCATGGCGCCCCGCGACAGCTGCTCACTGACCGTGGTCGCAACTTCCTCTCGAAAGTTATCGCCGACATTGTACGTTCCTGCTCCACTCAACACAAGCTGACTACCTCATACCATCCTCAAACCAATGGCCTGACAGAGCGGTTAAACCGTACTCTTACCGATATGCTGTCCAAGTACGTTTCCAAAGACCACCACGACTGGGACATTGCCCTTCCTTACGTCACATTTGCTTATAATTCTTCCCGGCACGAGACCGCCGGATTTTCTCCCTTTTATCTACTCTACGGTCGCGAACCGACCTTGCCCCTTGACTCGGCACTTCCTCATGCTTCGATCTCAACAAGCGAGTATGCGCGCGACGCCATCGCCCTCGCCGACCGTGCACGCCAGCTTGCCCGTGCTCGACTGACGGACTCGCAAACCACTCAGCAGCGTCAGTACAACGCCCGCCACCGTGACGTGCAGTTTTTGCCTGGTGCGCTCGTGCTCTTGTGGTCGCCCTCTCGTCACGTTGGACTTTCACAAAAGCTCCTTTCGCGATACACAGGGCCCTACCGCGTGCTGCGCCAGGTGACGCCTGTGACGTACGAAATTGCTCCTGTGAGCTCAACCACGTCATCTATTCTGGCATCTAGTGATGTCGTGCACGTCAGTAGGCTCAAGGCCTACTACACTGCTTCCGAGTCCGGCCTTTAGTCGCTCCGGGACGGCGCTTTTGCCGCCGGGGGTAGTGCTACGGAAATAGTATTACCAATGACGAAGAGGCGAGCACTAAGAAGACGACGACGACAATTGGAGGCTAGCGCGGGCTGTTGCCTCTTGGCCAAGTGCGGCGTAATACGTTGTAAATATACTTGTATATAGCTTTTCATTGGCGTCTTCTTACGTAACAATATATATATATATATATATATATATATATATATATATATATATATATATATATATATATATATATAACTGGTGCGGAACTGGTGGTGAATAGCGGGACAGGGAGTCAGGAGCATTCCCTTGACATCTCGCAGTATCGGGAGGATACCAACCCCGCCGGCGGCAGAACCGTGCCACGTGGCCAGCAAAGCCACACGCGAAGCAGGTCGGCCGGTTGTCTTGGGTACGCCACGGATTATCAACAGGGGGCCTAGGTAGCGGTGCACTGTTTTGGGCTGGGCCTAGGGGCTGCGGAGGCGCGCAGAAGCCGCTTCTGGGCAAGTAGTTCGCAGCTGGAGAAGGCGAGGCATAGAAGCCACTTGTGGAGGGGCAGTGCGTAACTTCCGGCGGTGGTCTTGGCCTGGCGACGACGGCAGCGTACGTGAGCGGAACCGGCGCTGAGGGTGGCTGATTAGCGAGAGGTATAGTGCGTCGCTGACTTGTTCGTGGATGACGCGTCGGAGTTCCGGGGACAAAGAGTACTCAGACGACTAGGTAGCAGGCAGCAGTTACAGCTGGCGCGCGACTTCTTCGCGAACGAATTGCTTGATTTGGTCGAGGAACGAAGAGTGGGCGGGAGCAGCACTGGAAGTGTCAGTTAAAGCCGAAATCGTGTCGTCGGGCGCGGCAGCTCGGCGCGTAGTAAGGCGTTGTTTGCGGAGCTCATCGTAGCTCTGGCACAGTGTAATGACCTTGTCAATCGTTTGAGGATTTTTCGCCAAGAGCATTTGGAAGGCGTCATCCTCTATGCCCTTCATGACATTCTTGGTCTTTTCAGAGTCGGGCATGGCGGGATTAATGCACCGCCAAAGTCAACTACGTCCTCAATGTAGCCTGTGAAGTTTTCACCCTTTCGCTGAGCGCGACTACGCAAGCGTTGTTCTGCGCGAAGCTTGCGCACAGCAGGGCGACTGAAGACTTCTTGGAAAGAATGGGTAAATACTGTCCAGGTGGAAAGGTTGGATTCGTGATTCCGGAACCAGAGATTAGCGACTCCAGAAAGATAGAAGATGACGTTAGTCAGTTTAGCTTTGTTATCCCATTTGTTATGCGCACTCACGCGATCGTATGACGAGAGCCAATCCTCCACGTCATGGTCGTCGTTGCCGGTGAATACCGGAGGATCTCGTTGGCGTCGAGCACCGGAGCAGACGACAGGCGATGCCAGGGGACGATCGGGCTGCGCGGCGTCCTGAGGCATGGCAGAAACGGTAGGGAGCGTCCGGCTGCGGAGTTCCAGGTTTGGGAAGGGCCCCGCACCTCCACCAAATGTCAAGAGGCGTTATAGTTCGATTGCTAAAACGCTCAGATGGCAGAGCACCGCAGCGAGAGGACGTACAGCTTCGGCAACACAGGCACAAGGCTTCCAACCACTCGCTATCGTCGTCTTTCTCTAAGCAGTGCCTATTGCTCGTTCTTCTTCAGTACACTTTATATATATATATATTGATGGGCGATTTCAATGCCAAGGTAGGCAAGAAGCAGGCTGGAGACAAGGCAGTGGGAGAATACGGCATAGGCACTAGGAATAGCAGGGGAGAGTTATTAGTAGAGTTTGCGGAACAGAATAATATGCGGATAATGAATGCCTTCTTCCGCAAGCGGGATAGCCGAAAGTGGACGTGGAGGAGCCCGAACGGCGAGACTAGAAATGAAATAGACTTCATACTCTGCGCTAACCCTGGCATCATACAAGATGTGGACGTGCTCGGTAAGGTGCGCTGCAGTGACCACAGGATGGTAAGAACTCGACTTAGCCTAGACTTGAGGAGAGAACGGAAGAAACTGGTACATAAGAAGCCGATCAATGAGTTAGCGGTAAGAGGGAAAATAGAGGAATTCCAGATCAAGCTACAGAACAGGTATTCGGCTTTAACTCAGGAAGAGGACCTTAGTGTTGAAGCAATGAACGACAATCTTGTGGGCATCATTAAGGAGTGTGCAATAGAAGTCGGCGGTAACTCTGTTAGACAGGATACCAGTAAGCTATCGCAGGAGACGAAGGATCTGATCAAGAAACGCCAATGTATGAAAGCCTCTAACCCTACAGCTAGAATAGAACTGGCAGAACTTTCGAAGTTAATCAACAAGCGTAAGACAGCTGACATAAGAAAGTATAATATGGATAGAATTGAACAAGCTCTCAGGAACGGAGGAAGCCTAAAAGCAGAGAAGAAGGAACTAGGAATTGGCAAGAATCAGATGTATGCGTTAAGAGACAAAGCCGGCAATATCATTACTAATATGGATGAGATAGTTCAAGTGGCTGAGGAGTTCTATAGAGATTTATACAGTACGAGTGGAACCCACGATGATGATGGAAGAGAGAATAGTCTAGAGGAATTCGAAATCCCACAAGTAACGCCGGAAGAAGTAAGGAAAGCCTTGGCAGCTATGCAAAGGGGGAAGGCAGCTGGGGAGGATCAGGTAACAGCAGATTTGTTGAAGGACGGTGGGCAGATTGTTCTAGAAAAACTGGCCACCCTGTATACACAATGCCTCATGACCTCGAGCGTACCGGAATCTTGGAAGAACGCTAACATAATCCTAATCCATAAGAAAGGGGACGCCAAAGACTTGAAAAATTATAGACCGATCAGCTTACTGTCCGTTGCCTACAAAGTATTTACTAAGGTAATTGCAAATAGAATCAGGAACACCTTAGACTTCCGTCAACCAAAGGACCAGGCAGGATTCCGTAAAGGCTACTCAACAACAGATCATATTCACACTATCAATCAGGTGATAGAGAAATGTGCGGAATATAACCAACGATTATATATAGCTTGCATTGATTATGAGAAAGCGTTTGATTCAGTCGAAACCGCAGCAGTCATGGAGGCATTGCGGAATCAGGGTGTAGACGAGCCGTACGTAAAAATACTGAGATATATCTATAGCGGCTCCACAGCCACTGTAGTCCTCCGTAAAGAAAGCAACAAAATCCCTATAAAGAAAGGCGTCAGGCAAGGAGATACGATCTCTCCAATGCTATTCGCAGGATGTTTACAGGAGGTACTCAGAGACCTGGATTGGGAAGAATTGGGGATAAGAGTAAATGGAGAATACCTTAGTAACTTGCGCTTCGCTGATGATATTGCGTTGCTTAGTAACTCAGGGGACCAACTGCAATGCATGCTCACTGACCTGGAGAGGCAGAGCAGAAGGGTGGGACTAAAAATTAATCTGCAGAAAACTAAGGTAATGTTTAACAGTCTCGGAAGGGAACAGCAGTTTACGATAGGTAGCGAGGCACTGGAAGTGGTAAGGGAATACATCTACTTAGGACAGGTAGTGACTGCTGATCCGGATCATGAGAGTGAAATAATCAGAAGAATAAGAATGGGCTGGGGTGCGTTTGGCAGGCATTCTGAGATCATGAACAGCAGGTTGCCATTATGCCTCAAGAGAAAAGTTTATGACAGCTGTGTCTTACCAGTACTCACGTACGGGGCAGAAACCTGGAGGCTTACGAAAAGGGTTCTGCTGAAATTGAGGACGACGCAACGATCTATGGAAAAAAAAATGATAGGTGTAACGTTAAGGGATAAGAAAAGAGCAGATTGGGTGAGGGAACAAACGCGCGTTAATGATATCTTAGTTGAAATCAAGAAAAAGAAATGGGCATGGGCAGGACATGTAATGAGGAGGGAAGATAACCGATGGTCATTAAGGGTTACGGACTGGATTCCGAGGGAAGGGAAGCGTAGCAGGGGGCGACAGTAAGTTAGGTGGGCAGATGTGATTAGGAAGTTTGGAGGGTCAACATGGCCACAATTAGTACATGACCGGGGCAGTTGGAGAAGTATGGGAGAGGCCTTTGCCCTGCAGTGGGCGTAACCAGGCTGACGATGATGATGATATATATATATATATAGAAGGGTGCGGTAGAGCACTTTATTTTTTTATCGTTTTTATCGGGATAACACCACTCACTGTAATCACGAGCTGACTCAGATTACGTCTTTTTCGCGGAGTCGTCGACTCGCCTGACACGGATCTTTTCTTTAAGCCACCAAATTTTTGTTGCACAGTGTATCTTGCTGCGAGAACAAAACAGATTGATTGATTGATTGATTGATTGATTGATTGATTGATTGATTGATTGATTGATTGATTGATTGATTGATTGATTGACGATGTAGCGTGCGCGCTCTCCCAGTGGTGCAACGAAACTGTACCGCTCTACTACAGCGTTGCAGGTCTACGACCACGGGACGTCATATGGTGCTTTAGCGCCTCCTCGAGAACATCGCATTTCTGTAGCAAAGTTTTCCTTGATTCTGGCATTTGAAGCTGCCATTACCGTGCACTGCATGCTCATTGTAGACTGCTTGAAGCTCTGTCCCGTGAGGAGAACAGTCACTGCATGCCTTAATTATGTAACGAATTAATAATTTAACAATACATTCTGGAAATGTAAGTGCCAAAATGGCTATATTATGAAACACACCGTCGTTGGATGTTCCGGAGTGCGTGAGTGTTTTAATTCCACTTTCCCCAGCGAAATGCGGCCGCAGCGGCCGGGAAAGCAGCTCACGAACTCGATCTTCGCAGCGCAACGCCCTCAGCCACTCGGCCTCCACGGCGGGTCGCTGTCCTTACTTCACAGAATTTCCACCATGCAAGCCCGGGCTGACGAATAAAATTTCAGATCTGACTTCGGGCCGCAGCCTAACCATATAGATAAAACCAAAATAGTCCACTATTTCGGGCATCAACAGCAATGGGCAAATATCCTCATTAGGCAGCAGCTCAGTCAAATGGTTTAAGTTACATTTGTTGCATAAACAAAAGGCAAGTATCGCTTGAGACTCAAAACGTTCGTGCGCATTTTTTTTCTTTTTTCTTTTTTAGAACGAATGAACTGGTGCGAACCCCCAATTATTGCGTTGGAAATGAAATTGTTCGGATTGGGAGGAGGGGGGGGAATGGAGCATGGATCAACTTCAGTGTTTCAGAGCTTCAAGTCTACAAAGTGTACAGTTCTAGAAATGTGCTACAATGTGAAGCCGTTTCCTTTTTTTTTTTCCGAGCACCACATATCTAGTGTTTACACCGGCAAATAAATTGCACATTAGGTGCCCCGATTTCAAGACAGGTACGAAGCGTCAAGGTATGTGTAAAGTTTAACTAAATAAGTTGATTTTACCGTAGTTGAACGTTACACCAGCGGCAGTTTACAAAAGTGCGTAATCCGTTTTCGTCTAATTGACGAAATAGTCAGGATCTACTCAAAATGCTGATCAACTTTGCTTTCGTTTAACCTATGATCTTTATTGAAATGGACTTGCCGATTGTCCGACAACATAACTTCTGCTTTACCGAGAAGAATGCGCGCTTCCTCCGCACGTTCTACCCGTGCAACTGACGCGCTTAACGTTCTTCCTTTTAGTGGCACCCGGATTGCTTCAGGTTCCCATTTTTTCCGTTCGCAATTGAAATATGAAACAACCTAAACACATGATAGCGGGTGCTATCAGTTCCCGCGTTCTTAAATGAGTCGCCCAACCATGTTATATTTCTGAAAAGGAGGGGAGAAGTACCACTCGGATGCGAGTGTTTCCCAATCCAAGCATCAGTTGCACTGAATTTCGTGCAAAGAAAATGGAGGTGTGTCGCTAGCGTCGGCGTGCGTCGCCATAGAGGCCGCTCAGCCAACGTTAGGATAATGGAATGATGGACTGTGCGTGTATTTGCCTAAACATTGTCCTTCCGGCTTCGAGCAACTTCGTTAATACGGATATTAACATCCATAAAGATCAGTTTTCTTCACAGCTTCGTCGTATTACCACAGTTGATCTCGTTTAGCTGCTGCTCTCTGCCATTCGATGTTTTTCGTAATGTTTCAAACAAGAACTCTTGCTTACAATACCGAAAAAATACGTACGTTAAAAGAAATAAGTGATTAGGCACGGTAAGCGAAGAGTAACCTAAAATTATCCAGATTTGGCGACACGTACACACGAAAACTTCGTAATCTATTTAGCCGCTCTAAACTATGCGGCGAAATGAATTAATCGTAAACGCAAAGCTCCTAATTATTCAAATATGGGAGAGCACAATTGAACCAAAAAGAGAAATTATGAATGAATCATTGACATGTCGCAGAATAAATTCCGCGTCCTATATATCATTTCCGTGGAGATCGGACATTGACAGCGCTAGGTCTCCCGTGTCAGTGTGACACTTTACGCTCTCTTGCCGCAAACCCAAGTTCAAGTGCGCGTTCATTCGCGCGCACCATCCCCGTGCTACGGCTCAACCAGTTTGGCGTCATGCACGTACCAACGCCTCGTTGCAAAGTGGGTCACGGGGTGCACGACGGTTGTCCAGGCGCGTAGGCCGCGAGCTGCTTTCAGTTCCGTCGATAGCTCAGTTGGTAGAGCGGTGGACTGTAGAGGCTCGCCCACCACGGACATCCATAGGTCGCTGGTTCGAATCCGGCTCGACGGAGAACTTTTTGTTCGTCTACCTTACTTCCACTTCTTTTTTTTTTTTTACTGCGACAGTGCTTAAAAGGCAGGAACTCCGTTTGCGTCCAACCAGCACTCTTATATGTGCAGGTTGGTTTGAAGGGCATGCAAACTCACCTATGAGGGGTAAGTTGTAATCATTGATCCAAACGAATAAACTGTTGTTATATTGTGCCACATTTGGTGGAAAGTAATCATGGTAATTGCTGCAAAACACTACACGAACACTTTATGAGATAACCTTTAATCGCCAACGCTGACAAACTCTCTTGTCAGATATTTCGGTGCGCACTATTCGCGTCCAGGACTCATACGCAGCTTTCAACTATGCATGTTCTCTCATCAACGCTCGCTGTTGTATACAACGATATTCATTGGCTTTTTTTTTTTTTGAGCTTCAAGAGTAATGGCGTTAGCATGAGATAAACCTGCATCTTTAGGGGTGCAAACATTTCGCTGTGTACGTCGTCGTGGTAGTTGCCGCATCGATGTCGTCACCAGGTCAGGTTCACCCCCGCCGTATCCGCGAAAGCAAAGAAAACTTAGCCCGCCACTAGTGGTGAAACTGGTGCCGTCTGCATATGAATTTCGGAAACCACAGAAGGCAACACTAACTCTAACGATAGCGGACGAAGGCGACCTTAAGGTCATCACAAAGGAGTAGTTTTTCGTTGTATACTGGGTGTTCTTATTGTTGTAGCAGTTATATGAACACGCCAGGCACATTCTTTCCATCGCCGTCACCGTCTGTGTTGCCGTAATATTCCGTATTAACCCATTAGCACCCAGCGTAGCTTTAAAAGTACAGTACCATTTTCATTTGTAAATACTTAAAGACAAAACACTCAGTGTTCATCGGTGCGCCTTTTTGCTAAGAAGGGTCTTGCGAAGACGACCGCATTGTAGTTTTTTGCCAGCTGCATGATGTGTTTGATCTACTCATCGCCAAACGTGTAAAAGTGCTGAACATAGCACGTGCTGCTCTACATGCAGCTTCTTTATTTTTTGTCAAGCATAGCATACACTTCTCGAAGCTGAACGTTTTAGGTAAAATTTAGAAAAGAAGGGTGTAAGCGATCAACGCATGATATTCCATATAAAATACATAATTATACCGTCGCAACAAAATGAATGCAGGGGCGCTATACCCTAAAGCTATTCCAAACTTTTCTATTACAATTCTGTAATCAGGCCGCCGCGATTGATCAAATACTTTTTGTACCACCGTCGCTTCACCTGCCTGTCACGCGACGTCACGAAAACCGCGATAGCTCCCCATGTGATATGACGTGTACACACTGATTATGCATGATTTGAGCGAACAAAAGAAAAAATTGTAATTTCCGATTCGACGCCTTTCCGCCATTAGCACTCGGCGATTGGTCAAAAGTTTTCTGGCTGGACCCTCTTCACCTGTCTGTCACGCTACGTCACAAAACCGCAAAAACTTACCGCTATCAAGTGACGTGTACGCGTTAAAGATTCATTAATATGCCGAACCAAACTGAATTTTCTTCTTAATAGTCGCAGGCTGCCCCGTTCCCAAAGGAATAAAAGATGGCTGCCACCGATCCATCAGGCACTGGCTACTCGCACCTGCCGGAGAGCATGGATTTATTTGCGTATAATAAACTTCTTGCGTGGCAGTGTAACCTTTTTGAGCACTTTTGGCATGTTTACCATCTCGCTGTACCAACTCTTATTTGCTGAGGATTCGTTTTAGCAGCATTCTTAACCTTCCGTTGCAGGACGCCGCGATTTTCGACTAGCCACCGCAAGCCAAGTAAGAGAAAGGAGACCAATTGCAGACGCCGACACCGCCCTCTTCATGTGGTTATCTATTTTCAGAGCGGTGGCTCGGCCCCAACGAAACGCTCTCCATTTGAGCGTGCTCCTCCCCTCCTGGCAGCCAATTACAAGCGAAAAACCCTTCAACGTAGGTAATGTTTTTCATTTTGAAAGCAAAGAAAAGACACCTCCAAGTTACTACGACAGTGTTTGATTGGGCTGTTCAGGCAGCGCGGCGGGTCACCGCGGGATGCTTGCGTCGGCGGTTACGCAAACTTGACGTCAGGAGATTGGAATAAAAACATATTGGAATAGTTTAACGTTATAGGGCCCCAGGGGTACTTTGTAAAGTACGCTAAGCCTATGTGTATGCTGGAGGGGTGCGCATGATCTCGAAGCCCACAAGGTGGCTTTTTTAACGGTATTTTGACAAAATATGTTTTGCTGACTGCAAGAACTTCAGAGACTGTTGCAGGAAAGAAATGTATTTAGAATTGCATCCACATTGATATTATTCCTCCTCGTTCCTCTCTTGCTGCCGACAAAGATAACGATGCTCTTGTCTTCTCAGCCAATAAAATAAACAGCAGTGTTAGAGTAAATTTAGATAAATAGAAATCAGGGGGGGGGGATCTTCAGGGCGGCACCAGCTTCGGTATATTAATTTTCAATGTGTCTGACGAAATGCATTGGCGTTCCAGTTACTCCATTTAATAAAACGCTGTTTTATGCATTGAAACACCAAAGTAACTGGAACACCAATGCATTTCGCCGGACACGTTGAAAATTATTATCTCAACACAGCTGCAGTCCGGAGAATTCGTTCCAAGTGCATACGCCTTGCGCACTCACCGTCTATAATTCGTAGATTTAAATATGTGCCGTGAAATATTAGAGTAACAATTTAGGTGGGGTATTTATCTCATTTACTCAATTAGGTATTATGATTTCTCTTCGAAATAATGGCCGCCTCATCGAGATATTTAGATCAAGGATTGGAATTGTGATATCTGCCCCAGGCAACTTTTTAAAATTTTGTACCTTCTAAAAAAAGCACCCGGTAGATGGCGGGTATGCGTTCTGGGAGCCAGCAGCTTCCAAAATAAATTCAGGGGCGTTCGAATCGCTATACCTGAACATTGGTTTCTTATCATTAAGTAGAGCGCTTTGTCGCCCATTGTTGGGAATTGTGCGTAGGCAGGTAAAGGGCGATGGAGCTGGCGTCCTTATTTCTTCTTCAGCTGCTGAGCATGGTTGGCACTGAGCGCATAAAGGTAGACGTCAAACAATGACATCCATTGCAGACCTATGCGCCTGGCATCAGAAAGCAGATTGAAATTAACGTGAGAGTTCGCATGGTTTCCTTGAACATGGCGAACAACTTGGCTTCCAACTTCATGGATGGTCCCGTCATGTGCGCTCTGCGCAATGTTCTAAAAATAGCACGCGGGTAAGGGGCAATGTTGTAAGATAAATAACGCCAGGCTTGTCTGAGTTAGCGATGTGGCGGTAATCTAGCAGACGAAGCGAGCGCAGCCTCGTCGCCTGTCTGCGCCACGGGGACGAAGACGATGTTTGGCGCTTGTCGAGAGAACGATGTTGCGTGTGGCACAAAGGAGCACGACGCCGACACCTAAATACATTTAGGACCTTCCTTTTGTCACAGTGGCATCTATTCTGGGGATTGACCAATGCGCACATGCCCAGTTGTACGCACCCGACGTGGAATGTGTACGCTCGTGCGCATGCGCCGTGTCACATACACAGTGACCCAAGTTGTCGGCTAAACTAGACAGTTGCCTGCAGCAAGCTGTCTATTCGGACTCACACACAGTACCCTGAGTTGTCTAAGCGACAAAGCAGCAGCCAACATGCACTCAGTGGCCTGAAATGCCTATGTAGCGTGTATCCAGAAATGTGTCAGGCGAGCCAGAAAAACGCGAAATCCAAAGAGGGAAACAAAACTTCGCCTTAAGAAGTGCAGATATTGCAAGCAACACGAAATCAACCATAGTAAATATGCACAGGCGTCTTAATAACAGCGTCCAAGCTGTTCCTTGCAACCCCTTCTCTCGTTGCCTCTCTGATTCGGCTCACACCTGTCCAAATACTCTTTTCTTTAGCTGTCACTCTCTCAAAATTTCAGATCTAATTTAAAAATAATTTAAATATAATTTTGTCATGCTGCCCCACACCTTGGCCAATTCCCTACAGGGGTAGCGGACAGAGTTTTTGATGTGATCATTAGGGTCATCATCACCGCTTGAAGAAGAAAAGGCCAAGAGGGAAAAGGCCAGGAAGGAAATGCGTTTCCGCATTCATTCCCTGAATTTCTATTTACCCAGGTCTGGCTTGGTCCCCTCCCCTCTATGTTCGTTTTCTAGTAAGGAAGAGACATTCCATCACTTCCTTATATCTTGTCTTTTCGAAATGCCTTTTCGAAGACTTTGCCTGACTTAACAGAACCTGTTATTCTTTCATATGGGACCTCCGATTTGGGATTTAGCCACAGGGACGCTTCCTACGCTATCCAAAAGTTTCTTACAGATTCCAATGGAATGCCCTGCTAAATTCTATGTTTTCCTTTTTGTGTACGCTTAAATTAACTGTTATTCATTTTACCTGACTTTAGTTATCTTTAACAGATAATTCTACATTATACAGCGCTAAGTTCGTACATATTCGAATATTTGTTCATTATAAATTGAAATAATCAATCCATTGTATGGTCAACCCCCATAGTCGGTAGTATGGTCACTGAAGTCATGAACCACTTTAATTACGCCATTGATTTAGGTGAAAAGACCAAAGTCTTCCACATTAATATGTTGAAGAATTTCGAAGAGCGGAAATTATTGTCTGCTCCCCAGGCGTCTAGAAAGAATTCTAGAAAGACTGTCAGAGGGCATTCTCGAAATTCTCAATTCTAGAAAGCATTCTGTTCTTTTAACATACTGTTCCATTTAAGCCATGTACTAAACTTGTTGCGGTGCTTATGCATTTCATGCAGTGGTGAAAATGGACTATTTGTACCAATGTGAGCTTTCTTTGAACAATCTCAACGCGCCTGCACTCCTGCCTTGTCTTCACCGGTCCTAGATTAGATCAGCTGCGGGCCACTTTCTTAAGCGGGGGGTAACTGTGATGACAGGCTGGACAGGCCGCCATTGGAATCTTAACCTGGCAACGTTTAACGCTAACGTTAAACGTTGTCTTATAGATAACGTTAAAAGGTTATCAACTGAGGCGAGTCTAGCAGTGCTACTGGAGGAACTAAACTTCAGTAAATGGGAAATAATAGGGTTCAGTGAAATTAGGAGGACGCAAAGAAGCATATACAGTGCTAAAAAGCGGGCACGTCCTGTGCTACCGAGGCTTAGCGGAGAGACGAAAAGTAGGAGTCGGATTCCTCATTAACAAGGATATAGCTGCTAACATACAGAAATTCTATAGCATTAACGAGAGTGTGGCAGGTCTTGTTGTGAAACCTAATAAGAGGTACAAATTGAAGGTCGTACAAGACTACGCCCCTACATCCAGTCATGATGACCAGGAAGTCGAAAGCTTCTGTGAAGACGTGATCGGTAAAGTCAAAACAAAATACACTATACTGATAGGCGACTTCAACGCCAGGGTAGGCAAGAAGCAGGCTTAAGACAAGTCAGTGGGGGAATATGGCATAGGCTCTAGGTATAGCAGAAGAAAGTTATTAGTAGAGTGTGCAGAACAGAATAATATGCGGATAATGAATACCTTCTTCCGCAAGTGGGATAGCAGAAAGTGGACGTGGAGGAGCCCGAATGGCGAGACTAAAAATGAAATAGACTTTACACTCTGAGCTAACCCTGACATCATAAAAGATATGGACGTGCTCGGCAAAGTGCGCTGCAGTGACCATAGGATTGTAAGAACTTGAATTAGCCTAGACTTGAGTAGGGAACGGAAGAAACTGGTACATAAGAAACCGATCAATGAGTTAGCGGTAAGAGGGAAAATAGAGGAATTCCGGACCAAGCTACAGAACATGCCGGTATTCGGCTTTAACTCAGGAAGAGGACCTTAGTGTTGAAGCGATTAACGACAATCTTATGGGCATCATTAAGGAGTGTGCAACAGAAGTCGGTGATAACTCCGTTAGACAGGATACCAGTAAGCTATCGCAGGAGACGAAAGATCTGATCAAGAAACGCCAATGTATGAAAACCTCTAACCCTACAGCTGGAACAGAACTGGCCGAACTTTCCAAGTTCATCAACAAGTGTAAGACAGCTGACCTAAGGAAGTATAATATGGATAGAATCGAACATGCTCTCAGGAGCGGAGGAAGCCTAAAGACAGTGAAGAAGACATTTGGAATAGGCAACAATCAGATGTATGCGTTAAGAGATAAAGCCGGTAATATCATAACTAATATGGATGAGATAGTTCAAGTGGTTGAGGAGTTCTATAGAGATTTATACAGTACCAGTGGCACCCACGACGATAATGGAAGAGAGAATAGTCTAGAGGAATTTCAAATCCCAAAAGTAACGCCGGAAGAAGTAAAGAAAGCCTTGGAAGCTATGCAAAGGGGGAAGGCAGCAGGGGAGGATCAGGTAACAGCAGATTTGTTGACGGATGGCGGGCAGATTGTTCTAGAAAAACTGGCCACCCTGTATACGCAATGCCTCATGACCTCGAGGGTACCGGAATCTTGGAAGATGGCTAACATATTCCTAATCCATAAGAAAGGGGACGATAAAGACTTGAAAATTATAGACCGATCAGCTTACTGTCAGTTGCCTACAAAGTATTTACTGAGGTGATCGCAAATAGAAATAGGAACACCTTACCCTTCTTTCAACCAAAGGACCAGGCAGGATTCCGTAACGGCTACTCAACAATAGACCATATTCCCACTATTAATCAGGTCATAGAGTAATGTGCGGAATATGGCCAACCCTTATATATAGCTTTCATTTATTACCTGAAAGCGTTTGATTCAGTCGAAACCTCAGCTGTCATGGAGGCATTACGGAATCAGGGTGTAGACGAGCCGTATGTAAAAATACTGAAAAATGTCTATAGCGGATCCACAGCCATCCTAGCCCTCCATAAAGAAAGCAACAAAATCCCAATAAAGAAAGGCGTCAGGCAGGGAGATGCGATCTCTCCCATGCTATTCACATCGTGTTTACAGGAGGTATTCAGAGACCTGGATTGGGAAAACTTGGGGATAAGAGTTAATGGAAGATACCTCGGTAACTTGCGATTCGCTGATGATATTGCCTTGCTTAGTAACTCAGGGGACCAATTGCAATGCATGCTCACTGACCTGGAGAGGCAAAGCAGGAGGGTGGGTCTAAAAATTATTCTTCAGAAAACTAAAGTAATGTTTAACAGTTTCGGAAGAGAACAGCACTTTACGATAGGTAGCAAGGCACTGGAAGTGGTAAGGGAATACATCTACTTAGGGCAGATAGTGACAGCGCATCCGGATCATGAGACTGAAATAATCAAAAGGATAAGAATGGGCTGGGGTGCGTTGGGCAGGTATTCTCAGATTGTGAACAGCAGGTTGCCATTATCCCTCAAGAGAAAAGTGTATAACAGCTGTGTTATACCAGTACTCACGTACGGGGCAGAAACCTGGAGGCTTACGAAAAGGGTTCTACTTCAATTGAGAATGACGCAACGAGCTATGGAAAGAAGTATGATGGGTGTAAAGCTAAGGGATAAAAAAAGAACAGATTGGGTGAGGGAACAAACACGAGGTAATGACATCTTTGTTGAAATCAAGAAAAATAAATGGGCATGGGCAGGACATGTAATGAGGACGGAAGATAACCGATGGTCATAAAACGTGACGGACTGAATTCCAAGGGACGGGAAGCGTAGCAGCGGGCGGCAGAAAGTTAGGTGGGCGGATGAGAATAAGAATTTTGCAGGGAGAACATGGCCGCAATTAGTACATGACCGAGGTAGTGGGAGAAGTATGGGAGAGGCCTTTGCCCTTCAATAGGCGTAACCAGGCTGATGATGATGTTGAATTATGATGATGTGGATTGTGTGACCACGACGAGGCGAAGAAAGCACGGCAATGATGATGTGAATTGTGTGGCCATGACGCGAGGAAGTGGTAACGCGTGGCCACAATTAGTATTCATTCAATATCATTTTTAAATTACAGAATTATGGTTAACCATTCTTCCCTTCTTACCTACTGGCACCCGATTCATGGCCGATCCACCGTAGTGGGTTGAGCCATTTTTGAAAATTTATTTATAAAATACTGCGGACAAGAAGCCCAAGCAGGATGAGCAAAGTGCAAAGATGATATACACAGAACAAGATGAAACAAGTGTGTAACACGTTTTTCACACAAATATTTTAGTCGTAAGGTAGACGATTAAGAAAAATTTTACCTTGATTACAATACAACTATAATTAATAGGCGAAATAACAAGATTATTTACATAAATGATATACAGCTCACGGGCGCTCGGGGTATGCTTCAGTTAGGCACCAAACCAACAAAAGGGAAAGCCGCGTGCAGCTTTAGCGAATGGAGTGGAACAACTGGGACGGCAGCTCGCTGACCGGCGGTTCGAGCCCCGACCTTCTACAACCGGGCGTCAGACAGCCATGCGGACCTGAGGCCCTATAACGTAAAATTATTCCAATGTGTTTTTATTCGAATGTCCTGACGCCAAATTTGCGCAAACGCCGACGCAAGCATCGGGCGGTGACAAGCTGGGTTGTCTGAATATACCAATCAAACGCTCTCCTCGTTTATTGGAGGTCACTTTTGTTTGCTTTAAAAACGAATAACATTGCCTACAGTGAGCGGCTTGTAATATCAAATTGGCTGACAAGAGGCGAGGAGCATACTCAAACAGAAAGGTATTCGATGGGGCCGAGCCAGTGCACTGAAAATCGATAACCAGATGAAGAGGCTGGTGCCGGCGTCTGCGATTGGTCCGCTTTCCCTTACTTGGCTCGAGGTGGCTGCTCGAAAATCGCGGCGGCATGCAACGGAAGGTTAACAATGCCGCTAAAACTGATCCTCAGCCAAGAAGAGTTGACAGAGCGAGGTCGTAAACGTGCCGAAAGTGCTTGGAAGCGTTACACGGCTAGCCAAAAGTTTTATTGTACGCAAATAAATCCATGCTCTCCCGCAGGTGCGAGTAGCCAGTGCCTGAACGATCGGCGGCAGCCATCTTTTATTCCTTTTGGAACGGGGCAACCTTCAGCTATTAAGTAAAAAAATCAGTTTTGTTCGGCATATTAATACATCTTTAGCGCGTACACGTCACTTTGACGCGTGAGTTGTTGCGATTTTGTGACGTCGTGTGACAGACAGGTGAAGTGGGTGCAGCCAGAAAACTTTTCACCAATAGCCGGGGGCTAATGGCGAAAAGGCATCTACTCAGAAGTAACTATTTTTGTTTTGTTCGGTTCAATGATGCATAATCAGTGTGTACGCCTCATGTCAGACGGGGAGCTATCGCGGTTTCGTGACGTCGCGTGCCAGACAGGCGAAGGGGGGGGGGGGGGGTGGAGGGGTTGATCAATCGCGCAGGGCTGATTGCAGAATTGGAACAGAAAAGTTTGGAACAGCTTTACGTTATGGCGCCCCTGGTGAGGTTGATATCCGTTCTACGCTCGCTGCTCACCCGGCTACCGGCAGCCTGTTGTCATAGCGGCCTCGTGTCTTATTTGATCTAAGGGCCTGGTAGCACGGCCTGGGGCGGCCTGTGTCATCTGTCGACATTGTTATTTTCTCATCACCATGAGGCCCCCACCGGCAGACCAGGTGATCTGATGTGACCGGAACCTGCCGCAACATTGGCGGGCTGTAGTATTGGAGCAGCCTGGTGTTCTGCCGGCCTGCTGTATACTTCCACTGCTGCTGCTACCTCACCGTCTGGCGCAAGCCACCTCGGGTAGTGCTGGACTCCCGACTGTGTCGTGGAGCTCCCACGACGACAACCGCCACGGCAACGACGACGACACACCGGTGAGTAGGACGGTCGATGTATGCTTAGGCGCGCTAGGAATTCCAGACATTCTAGCTTATTATGGTTGTCATTGTACTGCGACTTCTTATGCGGTCGTAAGTTTTCTGCATGCCAAGATGGCCAGCAGTCAATTCGTCATGAAATGCCTGAAGGAGACGAGCACGAAGGCAGCGAGGAAGTACGGGCACCCAGCGTCGTCCGTCAGGATGATGGATATGGCGGTACAGCACGGAGTTTTCGAGCTTGAATTTTGTCAGCTGTCGACATTGTTATGTTCTCATCACCATTTGCCCTGCACCTGCAACGTCTGGGCGAGGTTCTCACATGCCTCGCCAGCGCTGGTCTTCAGCTCAATACCAAAAAGTGTCACATTGCAAGCTGTATCAAGGTGTTAGCGAGTCGTTGCATATGCCTGCCGCGTACGCGCACCTGCCGGGAAGAACTATACCTTCGCCGAGCAGGAATGCATGGCTGCCGTTTGGTCCGTTCAGGAGTTTCGCCCTTATCTCCACTGAGCTGTTTTTGCCTCTCGATGTTTTGGCCAACGTAACAGCTTTTTTTATCGATTGTCAACTGTTTTGCTAGTGTCATTATTATTTAGCTAGTGCTAATCAGACCAAGCAGATGCGCTTTTCTTCACCAGAGCTTTCCTTGGCTCCGGTTCTGTTCCTCCGCATGAGTTACCTGTGGATCTGTTTCTACGCAATGGCGTCACATCATTTCTGTGGCTCTTGTTCCAACCAATGAAGACGTCATAAGGATGAAGAATCCAAGTGATTCAGGCGGAATTGCGATCGGCGACGGCCTATTGCCAGAACATCATTGAGGTCCGCCAATTTTGCAGAGAGGTATTCTCTGCTTTTCCGCAGACCAGTCCTGTGTACAAGACCTTCTGAAGTGTTCGCTGTTTGCTGCCAATTGGGCAAGCGCATTTATTCCTGCCCACTTAGCATGTGTGGAAAGGCTTGTCCGTGGCGTCGATGTGAACACGACTCCGGCTGAACTATAAAAGAGGGTTTCAACGGCGGATGTAATTTCAGTTTATCGGTGTGGACGTGTGGTCAACAAAACCTACTGAGACGGGATAGTCACTATTGCTGAGACCATTCGACGATCAGAAATTAAGGCACGGCCGTATAATGTACTGAGCGGAACCTCTGTCCCCTCGTCTCCTCCAATGTGTAAAGTGCTGGCCTTATGGACACACTTTGAAAAGGAATACGTCTGCTTCCAAGTGTCAAATTTGAGGTGAGGAGCACAATTCCAGCGAGTGCAAAAGCAAGGAAGAAAGGTGCTGCCTCTGCAATGACACATGCTCTGCTGATTATTCTAATTGCTCAGTAAAGGCACGGGAAATGCAAATCCTAAAAACTGTTGAACGAAGACGTTCCCGTAGAGAAACCATAGCTGAAATTCAGGCTAGGACGCAGGGACACGCCGGTGTCACAACCCGTCAGACGGCAGGAATGGAATCATGCCTTTCACTTTATGATGTTAATGCTGTTGAAAGGGCAATGGAAAAAGCTATGGAATGCCTAGCTCAACACCTTCGCAAGTCCTTGACACGAATACTAACTAACCAGATGGCACAGATATTCGGTACAACAGCAGCTACTGCTATGACTTCTCAAACAACTGACTGTCCACGTCCTTTCATAGAAGCAACTCCCACTTTCACGTCCCTAAATTCCCAAATTGCAGGCCCATCCGTCGATATCAACCAGAGTGAATGTAAAGGCATCAATGATAGCACAGAGAGTCCGATAAGATGGACATGAATTCTCGATCGTTGAAACGATAGAGATTCCCTTTGTAAAATAAAAAAAAACTACGACACTAACTCACTCAAAGACCAAAAAATACCTGAAAGACTTTCTTACAAAGGAAGATTTCTAAAGAAAAGAATTTTAAGTAAGGCAGTTACCGAGTCAATTATTTCACAACCATAGAATTCCTCAAAATTTTTCATTGGAGTTGCCCATCAATTCACTCTGCAGTAAGACATTTATTGTATTTACCATCAATCTTCTACCGGATATTATTCCTTTGCAAGAAACATGGCTTTCAGGACATCTTTTCAATCTTTTCAATTAAATAAATACCGATCTTTCCGACTGGACCGTCGATCGAAGGGCGGAGGTATAGCTTTCTTTTTCACCTATAGGATTAGTTCCAAGGCTGGGATTTCATATAAACATGTCTCCCGAAAGTCGAAAGAGAAATTTTTGCCTTAGATATAACTGTACCAGGCTGCCTACCTTTCTCTTTAGTAGACTTACACTTTCCTGCAGGTGTGCAGAATATTCGATGTTTGGATTCCGCTGACTTCAGGACGTAAGGACAAAATTCTTGCTGGAGATTTCAACTCCCGTCATACGTGTCGCGGCTTTCGACCTGACCAATGTGGCAAACGTTTGTGGGATTGGACAATAGATCACAGCCTCTCTTGTCTGAACTCTAGAATTCATACATTTATTTGTAATCAATCCCCCTCAGACTTGGATTTGGGTTTCGTAACTTCGTTTCTCACTAGCTTGTCCTGGACAGCCTTGGACTCTCCAACAACAGTGACAACTTTCCAATAATGTTTTAAATTCCTTGCTCGATAATGCCACCATGCTCTCAGGTACGCGTATTTGTAAATTATAATAAATTTAAATCCGATCTTAAGATACATTAGACTTCCTATTCTGAAGAGCATGAAGGCACCAAAGCTATGAAACTTAGTGATGTAATCAAAAGAACATACAAAGAAGCTGAATGCCGTGTTGCATCTGCAAAGAAAGCATCTTAGAGCCCTCAGTGCATTACATACTGCACGCCAGACCACCGACGCCGACAGGCAGCTTGGAAGCAGCTTCTTTATAACCAGTCCCGAAAAAAATTGGACTGGTAAAAAATTTCACGCTGATGTATTTATATCTACAGTCGCTCAGCTAAACAAGATTATGATCGAAAACACTACGATTTCCTTTCTAAACCTAAAAACAAAAGGCCGCTGTTTAGATATATGAGATATGGCAAAATGCGCCATCACGAATTATAATTGAATATGTAATTCTGTCATCCGATGAAGTAAGAAAATCTCTAGAACTCAATGCTAGAGGAGTGAAGAGTAGATTCACGTCATCGATGTCCTATAAATTGCAAACACAGGCTCCAACATCAGTGCTTACTGAATTTACATTGCCTGAATTATCTCAAGTGATTCGTAGCTTACCCTTGGCAGCCCCTGGTCATGATGTAATTACCATTCACACGATACAAATTTTATTCAATCTATCTCCTGGTGATCTTCTAAACATTATAAACTATTCAATAAACAAAGCCTGGATACCACACGATCGAAAAGTAGCTAAAGTGATCCCGATACCTAAAAAACAAGGAGTAGATTATAACATAGAAAATATCGGACCTATTTACTCTTACATCTAATGTGGTCAACCTCATAGAGAGGTTATTACATTGCAGAATTACTATCTGGATGACGGATAAATTATAATAAGTCCAAATCAATTGGCTTCAGAGTTGATTGCTCAATATGGTGCGCCCATTCTGATTTAGAGAGCCGCATCCATCTTGCTCGGAAAAGGCGACAATATTCTGCTTCAGTGACATTAGATATAGCTAAAGCGTATGACCTCGTTGAACATTCAATTTTACTGGATATTTTCCAGAGCCGTAATTTGCGAAATTATGTTATAACGTGGTTGGCAGAATTTTTCCGATCAAGATAATTTTATTGCTTCCTCGTCTGTTCCTCGTCTAAATTCATACAGACTTGCGGTGTTCCTCAAAGAGCAGTCCTGTCTCCGATATTATTTAACTCGTTGATAAGCTGAATTTCACTTGTCAGGACGTGCAAGCTTATGAATACTCAGATAACATTCCATTCTCCGCGGCTGACAGTGACATTTACGCTGTATACCAAAAATTAGAAATACACATGAGTGTGCCTTACTTATGACTTCAGACAATCTGCATGTCATTAAATGTAAGCGAAAGCTCAATCTTAGTGTTCCCGTTGACAGATTCAATTTCAATTTCTATATCTTATAAACAAGAACACATTCCCCAGGTTGAGTCTAAAATATTTGGGAATCATGTATGATAGAAAACTCAGCCGGAGCCGAATACTTAAAGACTAGAGTGTAAGGCTACACTTTAGATATACTGCGCAGAATGAGTAACCGGCAATATGGACTACGTAGGGATTCCCTGCTAATGATCTATAAATTGTATATGCACGCAATATTGGAATTCGGGTGTGTATTGTTCTCAGGCCACCCTGCTTATAAAACAAAGCATCTGGTTCTTTTGGAGAGTGGCGCCCTGCGCCTGTGTCTGGGACTCCCCACACTGTGAAAAATGTCCATCATTATACGGAGGAACTGCAGGTAAAAATACCGAAAGTATCTCGTATTTCAAAAATACGGCAAAAGCTTCCGCTAATATTTTCAATGTGCTCCCTGTTTTAAGTTTTACGGACATTTCACTATATTAATACAGTGGCTACACTGTTTTCCGTGAAACAGACAGAATTCCGTAATTTTCTTATGCTAACATCCGTATTTTTGCGAGGAAATTTATACACGCGGTCCGAATGAGCGCTTGTACTCACAAAGATTTGTCTAACAATATTCTATTGAACACGCAAACTGTACGCATTATGAAAATACGTACAATATGTGAGAGCTAGCCTTCTACCAAAAGCTGCAATAACTGATCCTGTGAATATATATACGCATCCTTTATTCCGGTTGCAGTTTGCCGCGCAATCGGGCCTTGTAACACTGATCATATGCGCAACTACATGCTGTATTATCACCTACAAAGCGCTTAATTTGAGAACATTGCAAACACACGCATATATGTTTAAGTGAACGAAGAGCCGTGGGCATACGTGCCAATGTAAACGAACTTCCGGCACTCAGGTGCTGGTGCACCGGGAATGGCATTGGTGCTCTACGCCAAAAGTTGTGCGCACTATAAATCAGTACCGAAACGCAGAGAGTGGTCTATTGACCGTAATTGCGTTTACATTTAGCAACAAAAGGTCTCGAAGGGAACTGGCGACCTATAGATCCAAGTGCAACGGCCGGATGAAATTTTCGAATGCGGGAAGCAATTAACCCAAGATTGCAAGGACTTTGCTGAACTGTAATGTAGTTGGTTTAACTCATTCTCATAATATTTCCAATATATCTCGTATCTGTCAATGGCTGTGCATTCATTGACACACAACGATTACGCATAATATTCGCTGTTCATGTGTTGTCAATTCTTGCGGTAAGATGTAATCGCAAACATTTGGCGCTTCATCTTGAAACAAGACCGCTGAGCGCGCAAGTTGTTGAACGGCAGAATAAAGATCGCGAACATGCACCAACATGTGTGCAAACTACGGGAAGGTGACTTAAGATTAGGGACCCAGTACCGTGCGAGTACTGCGTGTACTGTCAAAAAAAATAAAAATGAAAGAGAGATCGCACAGTGCCGAGCAGGCGTGACGATTGAAGCTTTATTTGTTATGGATGCAGCATGCATGCAAGACCATTTCTTCCGTGGGCTTTATCCATGGGTAAATGTTATGGCACATTTCATTATTTACCTGTTTATTACATGCACCAACCAGCCCACATTAGCAATATACTAGAGCTTATGGACGCATCGCAGTACACTGCTTTGCACTGCATCGCAACACTGCGGTTTGCGATCACCAGTAGCAAACCGTCTGCTTTACCTTCCTGCCTTTCTTCTTCTTGCATTCTCTATCTCTTTGTACAAAACACACTACCTTCTGGGAGGGAAAGCGTTTTCCTCATCGAGAATTCAATTATTCGTCAAGTAATTATTTTACTGTTCCAGTAACTAGAGCACAAGTGCGAAAACAAAACCGGTTCTGTTTTGTTCTCCATGCTAGCAGAGTGCGGCACCAGGGGGCAGCGCGCGCTGCGCCTCCGTTTGGATACCTCGTTTAGCGTTTGGACGTGAATGCATGTAATTTCAGGGCTCCGTGGCGGCGACGAAATCACAAGTTTTTGTGCATGCTTTGAGCTTGCTTCTGCTTTTATTTGCTGATTTTTTTCCCTTTAAATAGTAATTGGGTGGTTTTCTTTTTCCTTCCTTTTTTTTTGTCTCTCGTATTTCGGGTACGCGGGTGTGCTTCGTGCACATTTGGTTTTACAGGATGATTAGAGCGTCCTTTCGTGCCACGTGCTTCAACGTGTGCAGCCGGGTGGGACGTTGAGTGTTTCTAATATTTAAATGGTAGCTTGGAAGTGGCAATACAAATAGCTACTAGTGGTTTTAATGTGCATGTTTGGTAGGAAAGTGAGAGCGTGGCCGCGTGGATGAGCGCGTGCGAGTGCTTGTCATACCTTCGGTCTCTGCGGCATTGATTGCTTTTGAAACAGTGGTGAGAGCTGTTTTGCGACATTTTGAGGATTTGGATCCTGTGCGTATCGGTTTTTGCTAAAAGGCACGTGGTCTGCATTGTTATAGTATTATGGAATTTGCATCAGTAGTAGTATTATTACAGTATTTGCAAAAAGCCGTGTAATACATGGCGAGAAAGACGGGAAAGCAGGCAGTGCGCGGGAGATCCCTCAAGGCAGATCAGGAGAGAGATGAGAATAGAGAGGGCATTGCATCAACCGGCACACAATGTGATATCGATACTAGGCTGCAGAAAATGGAGGCTTTCCAGGAAGAGCTTCTCAAACAGGTGCAAGAGCTCAAAAATGAGCTAAACAGGGAGCGTGATGCACGGAAGGTAGTTTAAAAGAGACTTGAAGCAGCCGAGGAAAAGCTGAACAGGGCCGCCATTGTGAACGAAAGTGTGCGTGACAATGGAACGCAGACCCCCGCTGCGACAGGCGAGGCAGGGTCAGCGAAATACGTGGAAGGCATGCAGGGTGAGCTGGAAAGAGCGGCACCTACCTTGAGGCAGCCAGGCGGAAAAAGCAGGAGCCCAGGGGACAATGCCACTTGTTGAATCCGCATCACGCGGAAAAGGACAAAGGGAAGCAGGGAGAGGTAGGAGAGAGTGAAACGGTGATTATCGCCGGCGACTCAAACCTGGCTGGCCGCTCAAAAGCAATTGTGGAAAGGTAGAAAGACGATAAAAGAGTGGCAGTAGGGACATTTCCAGGGCGGACACTGGGTTCTGTCATGCAGCGAGCAAAAGAAAAGCTATCGGAAAAGACCCACGTGTGCGACCTTGTCATTGTAGCAGGTGGGCTAAATGACGTCCTAAACAGCAAAAGGACTGGACTAGGCCAGCGCTTGGCGAAGGGGGTGGACGACTTGCGCGAGCTATCCCCTCAGGTGCAGATCGTGGTGTGCAAGGTGCCGGAGGTGCCTGTACGTGACAGTCACGTACAAAGAGCCGTAGTGGCTGCTAATGAGGCAATATGGAAAATGAGCTGTGAGAAAGGCTTCGAGGTTGTCGAAGTAAACAGAGAAGTGAGAAGGTGCGGTGGTTTTAAACGAGATGGGATCCACTTCAATTACAGGCTGGCACGAGAAGTGGGCTGGCGACTTGGTGGTCGCGCTGTTGCTTTTTTAAGGGGGCCCGCGGTCGCTCAAGAGGCCAGAGTAGATAGTAATGAAAAAGGTCCCCGAGGGGAACCTCAGAAGAGCATCGCCGTCGATAACAGAAAAAAGGAGGAAAGCAAGAAAGAGAGCTCGCCACGCAATAGGCTAAATAAACATGCGAGGCGGCAGAAGAAAGGAAAAGTGGGCAGAGATTGAGGAGCAGTTAAATAGAGAACAAACAAGGGTGCATGCAGTTACAGAAACGCACCTTGGAGACTAAGAAGAGCCGCCAGTGATTGAGAATTATGTTTGGGAAGGGTGCAACAGAACTAAGTTGGAAAGAAAGGTAGGGGGAGTCGGAATGCTAATCCATCAGGAAGCCAAATGGAAAAAAGTAAATTCAAAATGTCAAGAGCATCTTTGGTTATCAGCTACAATGAGTGGGAAGAAAACTTTGCTGGGCGTTACGTATTTGTGGACCGGAAATAATTGCACAGAGAAGAATAAAGAGTTAGTGGAATGCATAAGCGCTGATATTAAGGGTTTCGAGAATGGTGCTGAAATTGTCCTATTAGGCGACATGAATGCCCACATACAGGATTTAGATGGCTATACCGACATCAACGGGAATTCAATGCTAGATTTTTGTGAGCAACGTAACCTCGTTATCGTGAAAACAAGGCCTAAGTGTGAAGGGAAGATCACGTGGGAAGTGGGAAACTGGTAATCGACCATTGATTACTGTCTGATATCAGAAGGAATTCATGATAAGTTGAGAGAAATTATCATTGATGAGGAAGGGCATAGCAGCGTAGGGAATGACCATAAACGCATCACTTGGAAATGGGATATGTAGTTGGGAAAGAGAGCAAGGAGAGCAATGTGGCCAGTCCAAATTTAAACGCTGAACAAATAGCAAATATAGTCACTAGAGGCGAGGAAGAACTTGGCAAAATGCCAAGTAAAGAGCGGGAATATGGTGAGCTTCTAAGTGTAATAACGACAGCAATACGAAAAGAGAAACAACATGTTCGTTGGAAAGTAAGAAAGAAACCGAAAAGCTGGTGGAAAAGCAAGATACCAGAAGCGATCGCTGAACGACAGAAAGCATCTCGACAGTACAGGCAGGCAAAGAAGGCGCAGTTTCCGAAGGATGAAGTAACCAGTAAATGGGAAATATTCCGGGAGAAATGGTCTAGGGTTCCAATACTGGTGCAAGCAAAATTAAAAGGTGAAATGGAACGTTGGTTGTCCGAAATACGTGAGAAAAAAAAGGCCACACCTAGAATATTTTGGAAGCACATAAGACTATTAGGCAGGAAGTCAACAACAATACAACAACATATCCTAGACGAAGATGAAAACAGACTGGAAGGAGAAGCGGCAATAAATTACATCCGAAAAGCAACAGCCGAATCTTTCCAAGTCAATGACGACGTTGTATTTGAAGAAAAAAAGAGCATGAAAGAGACCCAAGTGGAAAAGGAGCTGGTGCTGACGAATTTCAACTGGAAGAAAGCCGAAGAGAAAATTCCTAAGCGCACAGCCACGGGGCTAGACGACGTTCCCGTTAAGTTGATAAATGAACTCGGACCAAGAAGTAAGGAAGCTGTGGTGAAAGAAGTGCAAAAAAACTTTGAAAGATAGGCGAATAACAGACAGTTGGCGACAAAGAAGAATGGATTTAATTTATAAAGGTAAGGGGGAGAAAGAGAATTCACTCGTATAGACCGTTGACCATTACATCGGTAATATAGAGGGTAGCAATGCAGGCAATCAAATTAAAGCTTCAAGCATGGGCAGAGAATAATTCAATTTTGGAGAACTTCAGAATGGCTTCAGAACAGGTAGGCGTTTAGATGATAAATTATTCGATCTTTCTCAGTGTATTGAAATATCAAAAGTAGAAAGCAAACCATTATATGTGGCCTTTTTAGACATTACAGGAGCCTATGACAAGGTAGACCGCAACATTTTGTGGGATATTCTGAAAGGGGAACGCTTAGGTAACGATTATCTGCAGCTTGTGAAAGAGATTTACCTGGAAAATACCGTTTGCATTAAATGGGAAAGGATGAGAAACGAGGAGAAAGTTCATATCAACAAGGGAATGAGGCAGGGGAGCCCTTTATCCCCGCTGCTGTTTATGATGTACATGATGAGGATGGAGAGGGCGCTAGAAGGAAGTAATATCGGGTTTAATCTCTTATACAAACAGGAGGGTGCAGTAATAGAGCAGCAGTTTCCAGGTTTATTTTATGCGGACGATATTGTGTTTCTAGCTAACAAGTAACGTGATTTGCAACGTCTGGCTAATATCTGTGGACCGCAAGGCAACAATTTAGGTTTGAAAATTAGTGTTAGAAAACCAGGTGTTATGGTATTCACAGCAGTGAACAGACATTGGCGATACAGGGCCAGGAAATACATCGGGTAACATAATATAAATACCTTAGTATATGGATATGCGAAAGCAATAGATATATGGAAACACAGGAAAAAACAACAACAGTGAAGGGAAAAGAAATGCAGCCATATTGAAGCACAGAGCGCTATGGGGATACAATAGGTACGAGGTATGTGGAAAGGTGTAATGGTTCCAGGACTTACTTTTGGAAATGCAGTTGTTTGCTTTAAATTAGGGGTACAATCAGGACTCGATGGGAACCAAAGGTAAGTGGGTCGCCTCGCATTGGGCGCTCACGGGAAGACTACAAATGAAGCTGTGCAGGGTGATATGGGCTGGACATCTTTTGAAGTGAGGGAAGCTCGCAGTAAAATTGAGTATGAAGAACGGCTGAGGAATATTGAGGAAAGTAAATGGGCTGGGAGAGTGTTCAAGTAACTGTACAGGAAAAACATTGATTCACAGTGCAGGAAAAGAAATAGGAAGCTTACCAGCAAGTATGCGGCCTGTAGAGTTTTCGAAGCGAGATCGGGATGCCTTAGAACACACACCTATAAAGCGAGATATAAAAAGGAAGAAGCAGCATGTGCTTGCTGCGGTAAACCTAGGGTAACTATGGAGCATGTTTTATTAGAATGTGAAAACGTCTATCCAGCGGTCGATTTAGGTACCACTGGCCTCCTTGCAGCCCTTGGGTTCAGCGGGAGCAGTGGAAAAATAAATATGTCCGCAATAGGCATTATTAAGAGGCTATTGGAGGATTGGTGGAATAAAAGTAGGGAAATGACAAAAAAATGGAGACGTACAAAAGCACAGTTCGCAATAGGGGATCAGAAAATTTGGGTGTGGTAGCTCATAGTTATTTTTTTTCCTATTTTGTTGTTTAACCTAGGTAGGACATTAGGCAGTATAATAGGAAGAGCTTGGTGGCGCAACCCACCATCATCATCATCAGCCTCTTTACGCCCACTGCAGGGAAAAGGCCTCTCCCATACTTCTCCAACAACCCCGGTCATGTACTAATTGTGGCCATGTCGTCCCTGCAAACTTCTTAATCTTATCCGCCCACCTAACTTTTGGCCGCCCCCTGCTACGCTTCCCTTCCCTCGGAATCCAGTCAGTAACCCTTAATGACCATCGGTTATCTTCCCTCCTCATTACATGTCCTGCCCATGCCCATTTCTTTTTCTTGATTTCAACTAAGGTGTCATTACCTCGCGTTTGTTCCCTCAACCAACATGCTCTTTTCTTATCCCTTAACGTTACACCTATCATTCTTCTTTCCATAGCCCGTGGCGTCGTCCTTTTCGTAAGCCTCCAGGTTTCTGCCCCGTAGGTGAGTACTGGTAAGGCACAGCTATTATACGCTCTTCTCTTGAGGGATAATGGCAACCTGCTGTTCATGATCTGAGAATGCCTGCCAAACGCACCCCAGCCCATTCTTATTCTTCTGATTATTTCTCTCTCCTGATCCGGATCCGCCGTCACTATCTGCCCTAAGTAGATGTATTCCCTTACCACTTCCAGTGCCTTGCCACCTATTGTAAATTGCTGTTCTCTTCCGAGACTGTAAAACATTAGTTTTCTGCAGATTAATTTTTAGACCCACTCTTCTGCTTTGCCTCTCCAGGTCAGTAAGCATGCATTGCAATTGGTCCCCTGAGTTACTAAGCAAGGCAATATCATCAGCGAATCGCAAGTTACTGAGGTATTCTCCATTAACTTTTATCCCCAATTCTTCCCAATCCAGGTCGCTGAATACCTCCTGTAAACGCGCTGTGAGTAGCATTGGAGAGATCATATCTCCCTGCCTGACGCCTTTCTTCATGGGAATTTTGTTGCTTTCTTTATGGAGGACTACGGTGGCTGTGGAGCCGCTATAGATATCTATCAGTATTTTTACATACGGTTTGTCTACACCCTGATTCCGCAATGCTTCCATGAGTGCGGAGGTTTCGACAGAATCAAACGCTTTCTCGTAATCAATGAAGGCTATATATAAGGGTTGGTTATATTCCGCACATTTCTCTATCACCTGATTGATAGTGTGAATATGGTCTATCGTTAAGTAGCCTTTACGGAATCCTGCCTGGTCCTTTGTTTGACAGAAGTCTAAGGTGTTCCTGATTCTATTTGCGATTACCTTAGTAAATAGTTTGTAGGCAACTGACAGTAAGCTGATCGGTCTATAATTTTTCAAGTCTTTGGCATCCCCTTTCTTATGGATTAGGATAATGTTAGCGTTCTTGCAGGATTTCGGTACGCTCGAGGTCATGAGACATTGCGTATACAGGGTGGCCAGTTTCTCTAGAACAATCTGCCCACCATCCATCAACAAATGTGCTGTTACCTGATCCTCCCCAGCTGCCTTGCCCCTTTGCATAGCTCCCAAGGCTTTCTTTACTTCTTCCGGCGTTACCTGTGGTATTTCTAATTTCTCTAGACTATTCTCTCTCCCATTATTGTCGTGGGTGCCACTGGTGCTGTATAATCTCTATAGAACTCCTCAGCCACTTGAACTAACTCATCCATATTAGTAATGATATTGCCGGCTTTGTCTCTTAACGCATACATCTGATTCTTGCCATTTCCTAGTTTCTTCTTCACTGTCTTTGGGATTCCTCCGTTCCTGAGAGCATGTTCAATTCTATCCATATTATACTTCTTTAGGCCAGCTGTCTTACACTTGTTGATGAACTTGGAAAGTTCAACCAGTTCTATTCTAGCTGTTTGGGTTAGAGGTTTTCATACATTGGCGTTTCTTGATCAGATCTTTCGTCTCCTGCAATAGCTTAGTGGTATCCTGTCTAACGGAGTTGCCACCGATTTCTATTGCACACTCCTTAATGATGCCCACAAGATTGTCGTTCATTGCTTCAGTACTAAGGTCCTCTTCCTGAGTTAAAGCCGGATGCCTGTTCTGTAGCTTGATCTGGAATTCCTCTATTGTCCCTCTTAGCGCTAACTCATTGATCGGCTTCTTATGTACCAGTTTCTTCCGTTCCCTCCTCAGGTCTAGGCTAATTCGAGTTCTTACCATCCTATGGTCACTGCAGTGCAACTTGCTGAGCACGTCCACATATTGTATGATGCCAGGGTTAGCGCAGAGTATGAAGTCTATTTCATTTCTAGTCTCGCAGTTCGGGCTCCTCTACGTCCACTTTCGGCTATCCCGTTGCGGAAGAAGCTATCCATTAACGGCATATTATTCTGTTCCGCAAACTCTACTAATAACTGTCCCCTGCTATTCCTTGTGCCTATGCCATAATCCCCACTGCCTTGTCTCCAGCCTGCTTCTTGCCTACCTTGGCATTGAAGTCGCCCATCAGCATAGTGTAATTTGTTTTCACTCTACCCATCGCCAATTCCACGTCTTCATAGAAGCTTTCGACTTCCTGGTCATCATGAGTGGATGTAGGGGCGTAGACCTGTACCACGTTCATTTTGCACCTCCTATTAAGTTTCACAACAAGACCTGCCACCCTCTCGTTTATGCGATAGAATTCCTGTATGTTACCAGCTATATTCTTTTTAATCAGGAATCGGACTCCTAGTTCTCGTCTCTCCGCTAAGCCCCGGTAGCACTGGACGTGCCCGCTTTTTAGCACTGTATATGCTTCTTTTGGCCTCCTAACTTCACTGAGCCCTATTATATCCCATTTACTGCCCTCTAATTCCTCCAATAGCACTGCTAGACTCGCCTCTCTAGATAACGTTCTAGTGCTAAACGTTGCCAGGTTCATATTCGAATGGCGGCCTGTCCGGAGCCAGGGATTCTTAGCACCCTCTGCTGCGACCCAGGTCTGACCGCCGCCGTGGTCTGTTGCTTCGCAGCTACTGGGGACTGAGGGGCCGGGGTTTGATTGTTGTGTTCATATAGGAGGTTGTGGCCAAGTACTGCGCCAGGGTGGCCAATCCTGCTCTGGTGAGGGAGTGCGTTACCGGTTCTGGTCACCGGGATCAGGCCACACTCCGGGCCTGTTTATGCAATTTTATCAACACGCGGATTTTTTTTATAAATCCGGTGGTAAATTGCGCGGCACCGGGATTCGAACCACGGACCTTTTTGCACGCGAGGCGGTTGTTCTACCTCTACGCCACCGCGCAACCCAACGCCCCGTTCCAAAGGGGGCGCTCATAACATCCATCCATCCATCCGTATCCTAGGGCATTAGGCCGACCTAGAGTCACTGGAAAAAATTTCAGAGTACCGCATTTGCTTTCCCCGCGCCGCCGACGCGTTCATTGGCCCAACCGTACCACGTGACTTTAGAGTGCCATATACCTTCCAAGCGCCGGGCGGGCCGGCTGAGTTAGAGCGCAGGCAGCGCAGGTTCCCTACGTTTTTTGATGTTCCGATTGTCGCGCTCGCGTTTGACTGCAAGGAAATCACGCCTGGCTGCTGCGCCTTCGGATGCAGCAACCGAACTGAGTCTGGAAAGACTTTTTCTAGATTCCAACCGGGAAAAATGACCGAGGGCGTCGTTCTGCGTAGTTACACAGAATCGGCCAGGAGAACTTCAAGCCTACAAAAAACACCCGCGTGTGCGAGGTATAAGTACACTTTGCTTGTGCTTTTCGGCACTGTTTTAGAAGATATTTAAGCGAAGTGGACGCGGTGTTAGCGATGCTACGAAAATAGGAGTTCATTGCAGGGATCGTTCGCGTCTTGCACGTTTGACGCGGGCACACGGGTACGCGTTTATTGCTCAACACACACAGTTATTCCGTGCTCGTGGCACGCGAAGGCACACTTGTCGCGCGAGAGTTCCGCGTCCTCACGTGCATCAGGTACTCGCATGATTTCTCCGCGCACGTGAGCGCGCTCGCGCCTCGAGTCGCTGAGTCACTCGACCCATATGGCACTTGCTTTTCGCAGATCGTGACAATCGCAGTCAATAAAAACATGGTCAATACGAGGCCCATGATACTTCCTTTTTTTCCACTTATCCTTTGCTCATTTATACATACGCATTTCGAGCTTGAAACCAATGGCCAGTTGATATTAACAACACATGCTTCAAATTTTGAGCTTGTAAGCCCAGCAGATGCAATGAACTGAAGTCAGCATACGTATTATGTTTTATGTTGAAATGCTACGGTGCATACCCAAATAATGTTGTGCTTGATGCATAACAAGAAATACAAAACAACAGAACTCCCAGTAGCTTTAGTTTCACTCTGTCACTATGCATGTTACATAAACCGCTCTAAAAGCACAAGAATTTTATACATCGCCCTTATAACTTAGAAAAAAAGTGCTGCGTCACCAGCAGGCATTCCTGCCATTTTTTTTTACACAGGCAGCAAATCTTGGCAGTCTAAGGAAACCGTCATAAGTAAGTTGAGAAGAGTAGCCGCTCATGAACGCACTAGACAGCCGCGTTCATAAATCGCAATGTAGCAAACTCTCGCTCATAATCAGCGTACAGAAGTGCATATACGTTGCTGCAGTCACGCAAATGGCTCATATTGGCCTTCCCTAAGATTTAGTGCGCAAAATGGTCATCAAAGTTGGTTTTTACGCCTGCTGTGCACAGATCGTGTTACGATCACGGCGCAAACACCGCTGCGCACACGGCAGTAGCAGTGTGTCGTGCGTATACGGCGGACGAAGTCGCCCGGCAAAATCGAGAACGCGCGGTATCCGTTTACAAACTTAATTAAATGTATCCGATTTAGCTTGTGAAATTATACAATGAACGTACGTGCATGTGACACTGTCAGGTGTTAGTTTCGTCCTGATTGGAAACATTCAATAGCAGCCGACGGCGGTCCAAGATGTTCATGCCCAAAAGCACAAGCTTGCCTCATTCCGGCTCGAAGTGACGAAATGTTTCCTTCGTAGCTCGCTCCGCGGAAGGGAAAAAAAAAAACGCGTGCATAAGCTCCCGATAGCAGCGCTAAGCTGCTGCCCACAATCGTAGCACAGTTCCAGCAGTATAGACACGATCGGAGTGCAAAACAACCACCGGCTGCATTACTTCGCACAAAAGAACATTTTATTTTCGTTCTTAGCAACCATTATCTCTGGGCACAAAGTATTTGTACTTCAGTAAACACTCAACCCGATGTGTCACCGAATATCAAGCTCTTCCAACATGCCGGCCTTCCCGCGACGCAGTCGGCTTGGAAGGTATATGGCGGTGGCCGCTCAGTGTTGCCCGTCAAAACCTGACCTTTGCGGTACTCTGAAATTTTTTCCAGTGTCTCTAGGCCGACCACGGCGGCAACGCCACCTCTCGAGAGAAGATGGAAGAGGGCCGCGTTCTCGCGCCGCTCCTAGGCGGTGTTTCACAACTTAAATAACCTAGGTAGGACATTAGGCTGTATAATAGTAAGAGCTTGGTGGCGCAGCCCACCGCCCCATTACAAAGGGGACGCTCATAACATCCATCCGTATCTACTAACGTTGCATGCGAGGGTGACGATTACTATTCGGTTCTCTCACGTTTACAGGCCGTGTGCAGGGGGTGTTCAAATGATCGCGCACGCTTGCTCGCACTGAAATTGCGTAACCGTCCTGTTCTGTATAGAGACCACAGCGCAAAAGCTGCTTTCACCTTGAGACGACAAACACATGGATCGACGATGCAGTCAACGACTAATTCTTTATAAGGAGGCACGCTGAACACAATACCTGGGATGCAGATGCGCGCACAGACAAGAAAAGAAAAGCGAAACATAGAGGGATGTGCTACATGCAATACTAGATCAGATGCACAAAATAAATAGTCTTTTCAGGTGGCAGAAAAAATGCCTGGAGCAGAGAAATCGCCTCTAAACCCCTTTCACATCAATATGCCCCGCTCATATTGCTTTAAGAAAGTTTCAAAGTTTATTTGTCAATACAGCATACAAATACATAAATTCTGACCTGCCTAAGCATGTTGTGCTTGTTGGCTGGTCAGGCAGCAGGTGGAGAATCTTCTAAAAGAATAACTTCATATACATGCATTTTATGTTATACACGACATTGCCGATAAATCTGACAGCACAGGATAACATACAAAACAAGTAAAACTATACACAAGGCAATAAATTTACGCACCAATCTCGTAAACCAGTCATCATCTTTCTCTTGCTGCTTGCAAGACATATATCATCAGGAATTTCATTAAACACAGCTGGTACATAGTAATTGCGCATCTTTTTACCATAATTAGCATAGACCCGTGGTTTAACAAAATGTTCTGTTTTCCTCAATGTAACATCTTTTTTTTACAGGAGTTTTATATTCATTTGAATAATAATACCGCGTCAACACAACAAAATAAAACAGCTCACGAATCTGTAGGATGCCTAACTCAACGTATTTCTCTTTCATGTCAAGCGAGTGTAATTTGGTACCGTGAGATATACTGTTCACGATTCGTTTTAGTATGACATTTAATGCTTGCTTCTTATATTCCGAGCAGTTTCCATATAATGTAATACCATATTTTAAAACAGGTTCCACTAATGCTGTGTAGATTACTCGTCTAAGGTGAAGCGGAGATTTCCCCCGAAGGTGATACAACATAGCCGCAATGGCCCTAATCTTTCTAGAGAGGTAAACGATGTGCTCGTTCCAAGTGAGATGTTGGTCGAAATTGATACCCAGATATTGAACTGTTCGCTCTATTTGCATGGCTTCGCAATCACACGGGTAACAACGGGATGAGTGCAAGTACAGTGGCTGCATTAAGGCAACTGTTTTGTGGGGTGTTTTAAAACATGTCAGTTGTGTTTTGTGAAGGTTTAAGAAAATGAAATTTTGTGAGAACCAATCAACTATTTCAGTTATATCTGCCTGAAACGTTTTAACGTCAGTACAATAGTCAGTGACTTCAAGTGCGAGCGCTGTATCGTCAGCGTATTGAAATATTTTTGACTTAGTCTGCAATAGACCCAAATCAGACACATAAACGTTAAATAGCAGTGGGCCGAGTGTACTTCCTTGAGGTACACCGAAAGTAACATTCCTCAAATGTCCGTACGTATTATCAAGCTTTACACACTGCAACCTGTGCGTAAAATAACTGTTAAAAAACTTTTTAAAATGACCGCGGAAACCAAGTGAACTTAATTTTTCGAGTAGTAACGCATGGTCTATCGTGTCAAATGCCTTCGTTAAATCCAGGAATACGGCTAACACAACGCGATTATTTTCTATTGCATTGTAAACATAATCAGAAAATTCTTCGAGAAGTGTTGTCGTATTTCTATTTTTTGTAAAGCCAAATTGCGCAGCATTGTTCAAACAGTATTTTTCACAGAATGATTGCTTAACGTATGCAACATGCTTTTCCATAATATGCGCTATCGACGACAGTATTGCAATAGGCCTATAATTTATTAAGTCGCCTTTCTTGCCGTGTTTGTACACAGGCCTGACAACAGATATCTTAAGTTCCTCTGGTATATCACCAGTTTCGAATATGCCATTCAGTATGTTCAGAAGAACGTCTTTTAAAACGCCAAAGTTCCTGTGCAAATCTCTGAGACGAATGCCATCATATCCTGGTGGCTTGAACTGTTTCATTCTGCAAATAATGCTCCATAGATCATCCACTGATATGAGGGGCAGGTACGCTGTATGCGCACATGCGCGTTTTGGTTGATATGGTACAGGACTACCGACTGTTATGGTTCGCAACTTTTCTGGTGTATTTAAGAACACATCATTAAATTTATCACAGAGCACCTTCACATTTTCCTTTGGAAAATTCTTCTTTACTGTTTCATCAATGGAAGCCTTTTTCTGCCTACCCATTAGTTCATTCGCTATCTCCCACGTTTTCTTTCCGTCACATTTGTTCAGTGAAAACTGCCGCATGAAAAAGGATCTTTTCGCCTGTCGCATTTTAGCCGTCACTTCATTCCGCAATGCTCGATATTCATCTCTTAGCGCTTTATCTTCAGGTTGTTTCCTGCATTTCTGCCATGCCTTATCTTTTGCGCAGCACAATTCTGCTATTTCATTAGTTATCCATTTCTTATCTGGGCTTCTTATTTTGATTTTAACAGATTTAGTTGACTGTTCATAGACATTGCGAAGGATTTCAACAGTTTTCTTGTATAAACTGATATGATCTAAATGTAGAAGGGAACTCCAGTTAACCTTATGAATTAATTGATGTACTTTTTTCTTATCTAAAACAGAACCTCTAATAATGCCTCCATCAGTTCTATGATCGCTAGACATAATTGCAATCGCTACAAAGTAATGATCGGCTAGTTTTTGCTTGATAATCCCCGAAACATATTGCTGGTTTCGCAAACGAATTATTATGTGGTCAATGCATGACTTTGTTATGTTAGCACCTAAGTGTTCTTCTCTTGTACATTCATTAATTGTGCTAACAATCCCAAATTCTGCCAGCAAATTGAGGTAATTAGCGGGGATACTTTTTGTCTCTTTCATTATGTCTATGTTAATATCCCCCGCAATAATGAAGTGCTTCTCATTCATGTACTTATAGAAAAAAGTATACAGCTCATCTAGAAATGCACTGGCATTCATATTCGGTGGCCTATATATGGCGCATAAAGTGTACTCTGTATTTTCTTTCGAAATAGACAGAGTGACCGTCTCTGCATGAATAAAACTAACATCAATTTTATTCGTCATCCACACATTTTTTATGAACACCATAACACCGCCTCCTTTACGATTTTCGCGGCACAGTGCATATTGAGAATACCCATCCAAGATAAATGTACATTTTCTCGACGCTTCTATATTAACCTCGGTTAAAATAATAACATCAAAAGGAACCACAGCAGTCTTGAGCTTCAATCCTAATTCATGCCAGTATTTGTTCAAACTTCTGATATTAACATGTAGCAAACTAAGTTCGTGGTTCAATTCTGCTTCACTCTTAGCAGTTTCTAAATGAATATTCCACTCACGAAATGAGTCAAAGGAGGCCATTACACTAGTTTACCAAGGTCTCTTTCTGAGTTGATACTAATTACCGATGCACCTTCACTTTTCCGGACAAGGATTTTCCCGTTGCTCACCCAGACAAATTTGAATCCTTGATCTTTTGCAAGCTTCTTACATTCCGAAAGCAACATTTTCTGAGCCCTTGTTAGGTTTTCGTTGATGTAGATTTTGTCTGCCCGCAGCGCGCGCTTTTTCGCCAGCCACATGTCCCTTGTGGTCTGGTCCACAAAGCGAACAATAATCGGCGCAATCTTATCTTTATGTGCCTTGAGCCGATGCAATGCCTCTATCACCTGTCGCTCCGGTGACTGTATATTCAGCTTTATGCTCAGGTCAGTCAGAACTTGGTAAAGGTCCTGATTATGGGCTTCAGGTATCCCGTGTATTTCTACATTTCTGCGCCGTGTGTATTGTTCAGCGCTTTCGACACAGTCTTTCAACCTGGCAAGCTCAGTGTCCTTTTCAGTCAACTTCTCAGTCAGTTCCTCAGTTGTTTTTTTTTAGTTTAGCTATTTCCTTTCCCTATTGACAATCTTTGACAAGAGTTCGTCGTACTTGGAAGCAAGCAACTCCATTGACTTTTCAACTGTCTCTGTGATTCTGTTCTGTTTGTCAACTTTGCCTTCGAGGGTTCCCAGTCTGCTCAGTATTTCGGCAAGCTTCTGGCTCAAGCCTTCAATCAGAGTATTCACAGAGCCTGTGGTCTTTTTGTTCTGCCTTGTCTCGCTGTCACTTTCAATATTTGATGCATCGTCATCAATTTCCGTTTCCTTGCAGACATCACACTTCCAAGTCGATAATTCTCTAGGTCTAAGGTTTTTAAAAGCTGATTTAGTTGTTCCTGAGCACTTGCCTAAGTGGAAAGACTTTTCACATTTGCTACATGTTAAAAACGCACTTTCTTTTCCAATACCCTTCAGACAAGAAAAACACTGTTGGGCCATTACTGATTACAAAAAAGTGCAGTCCAGTGGAGCATAGAGCTGAAAAAATGTCGCTTACCTAAGAGCAACAAGACAAGTAGTTAGCCCAGCATTCGATGCTCCAGCGGACTGCGGAGTGTAGCCTTTCGCTGCTCCCTTTTATAGTGCTCAGATCCCGTGGTCCGTGACCTCAGTTTCGCTGCAGGCGGTGACAGCGAAGTTATCTGTCGTTGCTTCGGTGCCTCTATCTTGTTTCCTTGCTACGGCCGTACAGCAGGATCATCAGACCAGGAAGGGACACGTCGGCGCCTAAGAGCAACAAGACAAGTCGTTAGCCCAGCATTCGATGCTCCACCGATGCTCCACCGGACAAGAAACCGCCTTTCTCGTAAACGTTACCTTCAGGATTCTTTAGCTGTTATCGCCATTTTTGTAGACATTCCACACCCCTGGGGAGCGCAACTGGCCCAATCTACTGTGCCTCCATCGAATGCTGCCGCCCGTTTGCGAGAGCGAAGGAGGGAAAGCGTGCCGTGCGCAGCTTGCGCGGAAGGCGCGCGAGGAGAATTGAGAAGGAAAGCGCCGCGGGGAGGAGGCCGTCGCTACTTTCAAATTGTCAACGCGTTTTATTCCGAACGTTCCGCGGGCGCCGCCGCTAAACTCTCTGACTGGGGTCCGTCACCCTTTCTCAGAACTCTCCTCCAGCGCTGTTGTTCCCATTTCCCGGCGGTGTCCCCTTTTCTGTACGTCATAACGCGACCTTGAAGTATATGTATATAAGATTTTTCGCCTTAATACTTCTGCCACAAATTTCATCTTCCCATTTCTGTTCCTTTGTTGACACGCTACATAGCAAACTATAGAAAAATAGACACATCTTCGTGAGTTGTCCAAGTTGTATCTCTTCTCTGATGGAAAATCTCTTTTTTTTTCTGCACAGAAACCAATAAACCTTGAATATATTACGGCCTTTCTATCCTTACTGCTCCTCTATTAACCCTTGCTTTGAACAGTACTTAAACAGGTAAATAACATTACTGACTTGCAATAGGGGCACAGTGATAATGCACCCTCGCGCAACGTCATGTAAAACTGGTGCAACAATGCGAAAGGCAGGCAAACAGCCTGTTCTCGTGTCTAGCTTTTCTGGACACGTACCGACTAGCGCCCCAAGCGGGCACGGCACGAAGATAGCGCGTTTTCAATGGAACGAGCGGGTTTTCCGCGAATAACAAAAGCTGTGTGTCGATTATTGAAAAAGGCAGGTGACAGACGTGTTCTGGAAGACACTCCACACGAGCCAAATGCAGTGATCACGCTATGGCACGTAAGAATTTTGTTCCCACAGCGGTTAAAGATTTAGCAATGGAAGCCTATGGAAACGACGAAAATTTGTACTCAATTTTCGAGGCAAGGACGACGCCTGTGATAAAACTACGCCGTCTATCGTAATACCCGGTGCAGCGTATGTAGTCCGGAGACAGCTTTCGATTGATGCCTATCTCGACTTTCCACACATGGCGTAACACTGGTCCTAAATGCGATTTTTGTAACACTGTCGTGAGAATTCACGTGGTATCTATAAAAACATGAGCGTACCGCTTGGCGAAGCCTTGGAAGCCGTGGCCGAGTGGTAGAGTCACGAGCACCTATAGTCCCGCGTCATGGTGGCCGCGGTTCGATGCCCGCTTCGCACTTCTCTTTAAGCCGCATAGGACCAAGTGTTGTAGTCTCTCACTAGATGGCAGAAATACAAAACCCAAGATTTGCTTTCGATACTGGTTTTTCAGCAGCGCAGTTCTTTTTAAAGCCGCATAGGACTTAGTTTTATAGTCTCCTACCAGATGTCAGAAACACAAAACTCAATATTTGCTTTCGGTTCTGGTTTTCCAGTGGTGCTCTTGAAATATTATGTTTTCTATTTTTCCTTCCTAAAATGTAGCAGTGTCGTGTTCATTTGTTAAGTCATCGCTTTTATAAAGATTTAATTCATTGGACATCATAACTAGAAGCTTGCGCATAGCTTTGTGTTATGCAAAAAAAGAACTTTCGTGCTTTGTAGCGTGGGACATGGGAGAACAAAATGGCTATTCTTATTGCGTTATTCTGGAAGGTCCGTTTTCTTCGACTTTCGTCTGTCCTTAATGACACATACTCCGAGCGAATTAGGTCCACCTGGGCCACAGTGCCACCCGGTGGCCAGTGCCATTCCTATGCAACATTCTTGCGGAACACTGGGTCTGCTAAGCTGAGTAGCTGGCCGAACGTTAATTATTTCTAAAGATTCATCCAAATAAGAAATGCACCAACTAGGAGAAGATGTGCAGCGTCTGGATTAATAGCTACTGTTAATGTGTTCCCTACAGCCAAGTGGTATGAATCCGTAGGTGTGACCTTAAAAAACCATTTGAATAAATGTCTCGTGTTGTGTCTGCCCCGGTCGCTCTACAGAGAAGCTAGCTTGGCTAGCCGTCAGCATTTAGGATCAACATATGGCGACCCTCGTTCGGCGCATTTGCTTTTAATGCGTAGCATTCTTTGGCGGGTACCACAGTAATTCGGTAGCAAAAGCGTGCAAAATCGTATCTGTAACGCCAAGAAAACTTGACGCATTTCCCATACAAATGCATAGGTCTTCATAAAAAGCGTTGGGGTGGCCAACTTGAAATTGGAAGTGGCATCAGCATAAATTTGGGCGGGATACAGCGATGGGCCAAGCTGAATTTGGTAGTGATATGGGAGTGGCCCAACCTAAATTTGGGGTGAAATGGTAGTGAGCCAAGCTGAATTTGAGGCTGATATGGGGGTCGCCCAGCCTAAATTTGAGGTGATATAGGGGTGGGTAAGCCTAAGTTTGGGGGAATATGGGGGGTGGGCCAGCCTGGATTTGGGGATGATATGGGCGGTGGGAGAACCTAAATTTGAGGGCTATATGGGGGGTGGGCCACCATAAGCATGGGAGTGATATGGGGCTAGGGCAAGTTGAATCGGGGTTGACATGGGGGTGGGCTAACCTAAATTTGGGAGAGATTTGCGGTGGGCCATTCTAAATTTGAGGTGATAGAGGGGTGGGCCAGGCTAACTTTGGGGCTGATATGGGGGTGGGCCAACCTGGATTTGGGGATGATATGGGGGTGGGTCAACCTAAATTTGGGGGGACAGGGGGACGGACTAACCTAACCACGGGGGGTGATGTGCGCCTGAGCCAAGTTGAATTGGGGGTGATATATGGGTGGACTAACCTTAATTGGGGGATGAGTTGCGGTGGGCCATCCTAAATTTGAGGTGATCAAAGGGTGGGCCAGCGTTAGTTTGGGGCTGATATGGGGCTGGGACAACCTATATTTGCAGGTGGTATTGGATTGGGAAAATCTAAAATTGGTGGTTTGTGGAGGCAGGCCAATCTGTATTTGGGGGGTGATATGGGGTTCGTCCTACCTAAATGTGGGGGCAATCTCGCGGTCCGCCAACCTGAATTTTGGGGTGATATGGGGTGGGCCAACCTAAATTGTGGGGTGCGTCGACTCGAAATTTGGGGGCGATTTATTGAAATTCGTGGGTGGACGAACTTCAACATTAGGGGTGGCCCAATTGAAATTTAGGATTGGGCCAACTTGAAGTTTAAGGCTGGGCGAAATAAACATCGGGCGTGGCCGACTTTAAATTTGAGGGTGGGCTAATTGAAATTTGGGGGCCTGTTTATGAATAGTTAGATAACACCAGTGGTGTTTCTGCATCCTTTTCATCATCAAAAAGTACGTATATTAATAATTGTTAGCCAATACCCTTCAAGGTGAGCTACCACTCGAGCCTTCCCAGCCCACTGGGCTAATAATGTCACAGGAGTGCCCTCATCGTGACGACTGTGACGTTCAATGTGGAGATCCACAAGAACTTATCGCAGACCGAGCTGACCATTTTCACACCAATGTCATCGCTAACACTACTCGCTCGTGCTAGACGCAACACAAGCTTAAACGATCATAATTCAACATTCAATCTCACGCTAGTCGACACGTTCTCAGAGCACAATTTAGCCAATCATCTGGATAGGAACCTTGCTGGATGTTCTACTGTTGTGTTGCGTCGTTTTTCACGAAGGCCTTCTCCCGCAAAGAGAATACATTTTTGAGATTGACGAGGCAAGCTAGTATATAACTCATACGAAGCACATGTATAAACTGGGATAGTGATTTTTCAAAAAATATATATAAGTAAACGAAATTTCAAATGGTATTGTTTCAACCGGGCATGACAAGGATTTCTTCTCGCCTGTTACAGTGCTTTGACCGAAGACCTAATCATTTTGCTCAAACGTGTTGCCCCAATACTACATGGGCTAAATGTACAAAAGTGCGGTGCGTGGTCACAGCTTCAAAGCCAGTCTATCTTGTCTACTGTTGTTAATATTGTTGTAATGTGGAATTTTCCTCTTCAGAAGAGCGCAGAAAGAAAAATATTACAGTTGGTAGCTAAGCGCAAAGTACATTGGAAGATCTGAAGCTAGCGATGTTTTTTTTTTTAATTTGCGGGTTGGTCTTCTTGCCTGGTAGATCGCTGTCCGGTCAATTCAACAAATTTCGTTTGTGTGCAACTGCAGAAAAAACGTCGATACTACCGTTTAATTCCCAGGACCTTTATTCCCTCCGCACACACAAGAAGGACATCACATAATTGGCACACGTACTTTGATAAAGTGATGTTGTTTTGCTAATTTCAGGGTAGCGACGTGTCTGCGAACGGAGCATTTTCTTAGTATCAGTCCAGTGTTAGCAGTGAGAAGCAGTTCGGTCGACCATACCCATGAGGGCATACTAGCCATTGCAGCATTTTACTGTACGACAAGTGAGGTGCTAAAAACTTCGTGTGCCTTGCCCTTTACGCAGGTCGCCCATCCATTATGTTATGATGACGATCAACGTTGTGTCCGTCAGGACTCCTCCCCATTTTTAGCGTCAGCATCGCGAGAGCGGACAGGGAAAGGAAGCTTTCCTCACAATAGCCCCAGCGGGATTCCACCACTCGTCACTGCTGCAATTTGCATTCAGTGGCTGGGCATGCTAACCACATCCTTAGTTTCACAATCGCTAGAGCGCGCAGAAAAAGGAGAGCTTTGGTCGCTATCACTACCCCGAATCCATGTCAATGCAGATATAAGTACGTGCAGGGGCTGGGCATGCTAACTTCTGTGCTCCACCTGCCACCGCCACCTTAGATTTTCAATGCATGCTTTTCCATGCTTCTTGTTTTCATCGCAGACGCATGCAGGACAAACGCGGATAAGAAAAGAATCTCAGTGCCCTTCCACTCTGTGAAGAATGATGACCAGCAAAGCTGTGTATGTGGGCCCCTTAATGGCGAACTGCACCTGCGCCGCGGGCCGGCCCGCCATTGCACTATCTTCGGGATCGGTCCACGTATGGGGAGTGCTTAAAAACGCCTGCTTCACCGCCGCCGCGGGTCGAGTCAGCTCGGTATTTCACTATCTTCCGGATCGGCCCACGTATGGGGAGCGCTTAATGCCTGCTTCACCGCCACCGCGGGTCGTGTCAGGTCGGTATTGCACTATCTTCCGGATCGGCCCACGTATAGGCAGCGCTTAACGCCTGCTTCCCCTTCGCCGCGGGTCGGGTCGATTTTACACCATCTTCGGGATCGGTCCACGTATGGGGGAGTGTTTAACACCTGCTTCACCGCCGCCGCGGGTCAGTCCGGCATTTTACTATCTTCGGGATTTTGTTCTGCACGCGGACACGATAGTGGCGAAAGTATCCCTTAAGAGGAAGCTTTAGCTCGGGTGATTTTATCTAAATATAGGTAAAAGGAGAATTCGTTTTTCTCGGCAACCACTGCACCAAATTTGACAAAGTTTGTTGCACTTTAACGAAAAACGTAAAATCTAGTGACTGTTGGTTTCGAATTTCTGATTTAGGTCATCATTTGTTTATCGAAATTGGCAAAAATCGCAAATTTTCGGCGAACGGAACCATAAAGTTTACAACTGTGTCTTTCGGCAATGAAAAATGATATCAAAATTCTGTGCGTTGCATATTACAGGACATCTAAAGCAGACAAAATTAATATATTAATTAAACATTAATCTCAAAAGAAAATTAGCAATATGGAAATACAGCTTTCGCAGAACCCTTGTACACAACGTAACGAATTCACGTAGCTATAAATCGACATATCAAATTTGTCCGCTTTGAACGATCTAATGGATGCCGTTTACAGAACCGTGATATCTATTCTTGATGCGGAGCTATTAATTTGTAAACTTCGCGCTTCTATCCTTTTTGCACTTTCGAATCTCTAAAATTCTAAAATCGGTCCAGGAGTTATCTGAGAAAAGCGTTTCGGCGTTTTACACCTATTTGAATAGGCCGCGCCGGAGATGGGCCCGAGTTCGAACTTCCTCTTAACGGCTTGGCTATATAATTAAAGAGAAATAAAAAAAAATAAATGCCTCAGCCGTCAATACCGCCGTCGCAGATTTCGTCACGATGGCAGCGTCACCCCCCGCACGGCTCCGTGAGCAGCTACCAAGCTGTTCACTTTTCTTATCTTCCTTTCCTCGGCTGCAGCGCATTGTCTTGATGCCAGCGACGCGCTAAATCTGCACCATCATTGCGTCATGCATCGCTTCTGCGACCAAGCAAGCTTTCGGCGGCAAACGTTCGCTGCTATATTAACAATAAGAATTTAAACTGCTTGCCTTCGAAACAACAGTGTGAATGAAAATCGAAAGCGGACTGGCCGGCCACAAAGAACACGTTCACGGGGCCATACTATTGATTACAGCATCACAAAAGGCTAGGTGCGGTCAGGTTGACATTACAGGTTTACAAGTAATGACTGACTGCTAGTTGCTTCATTATCACAGAAACAACAGCGCTTCAAGTTGTTAGCGCAGTTTGTGTGTGGTTCCTCCTTTGTGTTCCGTCTTGAAGTGCTGTTCTGTGACTTTACATCTTTTTCTGCGTCAGTTACGCCTTCCAAGAGCGTTTACTTAGAAAATTTTTGTTCGCATGCCACTTACAGAAGCATGTGTAATTGAAATTTCTTCGCTTGGCTGCATAATCTCGAGGACGGGGTCCAAGCTGCTCATTTTTTTTAGCCATGTAAGATCAATTACTGGAAAGTTAACGTAGCTTTGTTAATTATGCACGCAATTTCTCAACTTACTCCGCATCCAAAGGTTACAAATCTGAACACTCGCATGATAAAATGATGTCACCATTGCTTGTATTGGTTAAATAGTTTTGTTTGATGCAGTTAGAAGCAGCCGGCATGTTGGTGGTGCCGTAGGCTTCTTATAAAGTAAGTATGAAAGTATCGGCAGGTTATCTTGGCGCAAATCAACTTCATGAGCTTAAGAGGAAGCTTTAGCTCGGGCCCAACTTCGACGCGGCCTCTTCATGTACATGTACAACGCAAAAACATTTTTTCTCAGACGACACCTGGAGCAATTATAATGAAATTTGTTGCATTCGAGAGAGTAAGTTCAATTCTAGCGACGCTTGGAAGCGGAATTTCGATTTAGGGTCTGTATTTTATGAAAAGAATCTTAAAACATTCGAAATTTTGAAAATAATAGACGCGCGAACTTTATAAATTAATAGCTCTGCATCAAGAACAGATATCGCGGTTCTGTAAAGAGCATCCATTCGATCATTCAAAGCGGACAAGTTCTCTATGTGAATTGTTACGTGAATTTGTTACGTTGTGTATGAGGGTTCTGCAAGATCTGTATTTCCATATTACTGATTTTTTTTAGATTCATGCGTAACATATCAATTTTGTCCGCTGTAGATCTGCTATTAGATGCAATTCACAAAATTGCGATATCATGTTTCATGGCTGAGTTACGGAATTGTAAATTGATAGCCTCTTTTTCCGAAAATTCTCGATTTTTGCCAACTTCTAATAAAGAATTGGCGACAATAAGGATTTGAAACCACCAGTCACTAGATATTAAGTCTTTCTTTTAAATGCAACAGACATTGTCAGATTTGGCACAGTGGTGGCCGAGAAAAACGAATTCTGCTTTTACATGTATTTAGATAGGAGCATCCGAGCTAAAGCTTCCTCTTAAGCACATGTGCCCAACCATGCACTTCTGCCTCCTAATGGACTATTCTCAGTGCTACGGTACATCACACAGGGTGTGCGAGAACATTGTCCACGCACCTGTTTATATTTCTGAGCGCTGGTGGCATCAGGCTCAGTTTCGTACCATCATCAGGAATAAAAACAGCTGCCTGGGGGAAAGCATTGGAAACATTTTCAGTACTTTGTAAAATATGGATCAGTGCGGACATTTACGTTAGAACGAAAAGTACTGAAGTATTAGGATGGACGGTATGGTATGGTATGGTATGAAAAACTTTATTTTGGTCCTGAGGGATCAGTCTGGGACTGATGCGGGCCGCTCCCACGTCGGTACAGAGAGGCCGAGCCCCTCTGCCATCACACGGGCCCTCTGGACAGCCCTGAGTTGGTCCGCCAGCACTTCACTGTGCAGCATGCGCTGCCACCACTGTTCACCTCGAGAGCCATCACCGGCCAACGCCAAGCAGCGCCACAGCATGTGTTGTAAATCGAGCAAACCCCCACACTTACTACAATAGACTGAAACCCCGCAGTCCGGATTAATTTTATTCATGATGACCGGGTTAGGGTACGTTCGTGTCTGCAGAAGCCTTAATGTAACCGCCTGCGGCCTATTTAATTTAGGATGTGGCAGCGGGAATGCCCTGCGCCCTAAGTAATAGTGCTTGGTGATGTCGTTGTAGGTTAACAGTTGGTCCCTGTACTCAGGAGCGGGAGATCTAGCCCCTTCAGGGAGTACACGGCACACTAATCCTCGTGCCTCCCTGTGCGCCACCTCGTTGAGGTTACGCGGGGCTGCCTCCACTGTCCCCATGTGCGCTGGGAACCAAGTAACTGTATGCGAAGTGATATCCCTACCCTGTAGCAGTCTGTTAGCCGGTTTCGCAACAAGTCCTCTCGAGAAGGCTGTGATCGCAGATCGCGAGTCACTAAACACCAAAGCTCTTCTTGAATCAATTAGTGCTAGAGCAATAGCCACCTGTTCAGCAACCCCCGGATCTTTGGTATAAATGGAAGCAGCATTTCTAACGCTCCCTTTGCCATCTACCACCACCACCGAATAAGCATTTTTACCATTAATCCATGCGGCGTCAACAAACGCAGACTGTTCCTCCTGATCCTTTGCCTCTCGCAACAAAGCCCTAGCTCTCGCGACCCGCCTCCCTACATTGTGCACGGGGTGCACATTCCGCGGAAACGGACGAACCATGATATTTGCCCTAAGGTTCACGTTCAACTCGTGTAGGGGCGCCCTATCGTACGACACAGCCACGGCTTCTTCAATTGACTCTAAAATATACCTACCCGCTGGTGTACCTAGCAACCGCTCCCTCTGCGCGGTACGTTGAGCCTCAGCAATTTCATCGAAGGTGTTATGCAAACCCAGTTGTAACAACATATCGTTTGACGTAGTCATAGGCAGACCAAGCGCAGCCTTGATGGCTTTTCTGATTAATGCTTCCAATTTATTTTTCTCCCCCCTATTCCAATTTAGCATAGCTGCCACATACGAGAAATGACACATAATAAATGCGTGAACTAAGCGCATTGCACCTTCTTCTCCTAAACCCCTATGCCTATTAGAGATCCTTCTTATAAGTCTTATGGCCTCCTCCGTCTTCTTGGTAATACGCTGAATAGTTCTAATATTCGATCCGTTTGCTTCAAGTACAAAACCCAGGACCCTGATTGCTTCAACTTTGGGTATCACCGACCCTTCCCTAGTATGAATTCTAATGCAAGGCTCAACTTCCGGTACCCAACCCCTCGGCCTTCGACCTAGCTTCTTAGATTTGAAGATCAACAACTCCGACTTTTTAGTGGAGCACTTGAGCCCCATGAGACCCAGAAACTCCTCCGTAAGCGTTACCACCTGCTGCAGCCTAGCCTCAAGCTCTCCATCACTACCACCGACACTCCATATAGTAATGTCATCCACGTAGATAGAATAGCCAATATCCTGGACAGTGTCCAGTCTATTAGCCAACTTCGACATCGCCAGATTGAATCACATAGGCGAGAGTACGGATCCCTGTGGAGTACCACAGCAACCCAATTTAAAGAGTTCCGACTTTATCTCCCCAAACCTGAGACATGTCCTTCTATCAGTAAGGAAAGCCTTGACAAAATGGAAAAGCCGCTGCCCCAAATTCAAGTCCGATAGCACCCGTAGAATGAAAGAATGTCGGATTTTATCGAAAGCTTTTTCCACATCAAGTCCAATTAGTGCCTTAGTATCCCTTGTCCGCCGGTCAAGGATCTGATGCTTAATCCTGATCATAGCATCCTGAGTCGAGAGGCCGGGCCAAAATCCTAGCATCGAGTGCGGTAAGACCCCATTGCCCTCTACATAACGCGTTAGCCTATTTAAAATGGCATGCTCAGCGACTTTCCCCAAACACGACGTCAGGGAAATGGGTCTGAGATTTTCAAGCCCTATGGCCTTCCCCGGTTTGGGTATCAGAACAGTAGTTGCAAGTTTCCACTCTTCCGGGAAAGAGCCTTCCTTCCATAGGCAATTGATCTGCCGCGTAAGGATGGACGGTGTCGCTGCATGTATTTTGGCTGTCTAATGTTAAGATCTAAAGAAAAAATGCTGTGATTTTGCGATATTTAACGCTGACATGAAATATGAGCTCCGACAGAGTACCCCTGGTGGAACTGGCCCCTCGACTACAGGGCTAAATTGAACCACGAAATGCTGGTTTGATAAATACCAATAATTGGAAAGTGTTTAGCTATTGAATTATCTGCATGTCGGCGCCGCTGTGCAGTCCTTGGGGGCCCTTTTTACCACGAGCACTATGTTTCACCTAATATTAAAAGCAACTGTATTCTCTTGTTCTTTTTTCTTGGGGGGGAGGAATGTTTTTAGCGTCTAATCACTGTTCCAAAGTTATAGGTTAGCTCAAAACGCACCTGCATGTATTTCTAATATCCAGTATGTTGTCACGGGCTCAATAGCGAAAGAGCGTTATCTTATCAGATTGCGCGCGTGAAGCGAATACTGGCGCACATTCTCCATCACATTTGAGGACCCGAGATTGCGCTGCAATGTACGGGCATTCCAATCTGATGAAACGATGTCTTGATGAGTAGATCAGATCCAGAGGAAGCACTACTATGTGCGCAGCCATCGTTGTGCTTTGAGTGTTTTCCAGCGCAAGCTCCCCTTTTATAATATGTTATATTCGTGACTCACTCTTTTGGAAGTGTTTTGTTCTTCGCATCAGTAGGTGGTGGTGGTGGTGGTGGTGATTTTGAAGCAGGCGGGGTTAACCTGGCATACATAGCCGGCAATTGTTCCGCCTGATCGTCCTTCAAGTTGAGATCAGGGGTGTGTCACCAGGTGTCGATGAGCCCCGTGTCTCGTGGGTAGGCTATCAGCAGTCGTTGCGCTCTCTTCCTCAATGCCGCGGGCCCTCCGAGGAAAACAACGTCTTCAAAGGTCTTGTACGTAAGACCGCTCTTTTGTAGGTTGGTCGACCATCGCTTTTCTCTCTGTGTCAAACTGCGGGCATAGCCAAATGAAATGTTCGATGTCGCCAATGTCACCACAGAAAACACAGAGTGGGGAAGCGCGAAGCCCAGTCTTGAATAACCAAGCTTGGGTGTACGCGGAGTCGGTCCTGATGCGATATAAAAGCGTCGCTTGTTCGCGTGTAAATCCATGAGTCACACAGGATTCGTGTGGATTCTTGTGCATCTCTCTAAAGTGAAGGCGGATTGCACCCTTAGAGTTTTGAAAAGCTTTTGGAGCTTTCCCTTTTGGGACACATGTCAGCGCTAGGCGTGCAAGGGCGTCAGCTTCCTCGTTTCCATCAATTCCTACGTGTGATGGAATCCACTGAAACCTAATATTAAATCCTTTGCTCGTTAGGTCGTCAATCAGTGCCAGAGACTGCCTTGTAAATTTCTCTAGAGGTACGCCCCGATGTAATCTCTGTAATGCTGACTTGGAATCCGTCAGCACCACGACTTCTCGTGCAGAAAAGGCCCGTAGTTTCCGCAAAGCCGCGGTGATTGCGGCGCTTTCTACTGTTGTAGAGGAAACTACGTGATCCAGTCGGCCAGACCATGACACATCAAGGGATGGTATGCAGAATGCCGCTGCACAGCTATCTGTTTTTGCGCACACCGAACCGTCTGTGTACACTTGTAGATGGCTTTGAAACACAGTGCTCAAGTGGTCCAGCACAATAAACTTTGCTTCGGCAGTGGAAATGGTGCGTTTCGTCTGTAGGTGGGGTACATTGAGGCTGCAGGTAACGTCCGAAAAAGACCATGGCGGGTCAAGGCGACTTCGTTTAGGCCATTCCAATCCTAAAAATCGGAAGGTGTTCAGCGCCGCATGGAAATGTGAGCGAGTTCTTTCTCTTAGCCGCCGGAGAAGCGCCGTGCCTGCGCGTGACTCGCCCAGCCTTAATAGCTGCGTCAGAGAGGTCTGAGATGCCAAGAGGCGAAGTGGAAGAGACTCTGCCTCATTAGTGACTTTCTTGTTTGAAGCCGCCGTTGGAACTCCCATCGCCAAGCGAAGTCCCTTTCTGTGCACTGCCTCCAAGCGCTCGAATTGACTCGTTGACGGTGATATCAGAGGGAGCTGATAGAGAATGCGGCTCGTTATCAGTGCAGCGTTCAGTTTAAGCATAAATATAGGATTGTTTCCCCAACGTACACCTGCCAATCGACGAAGTGCGTTGACTCCTTGCACTGATGCAGACACAACACTTTCGACCGCACCACGCCATAGTAGCTTGTTGTCGATGGTGACGCCCAGGAATCGAACATGAGTTGCACGAAGAATTGAATGCCCTCTGATATTCAGCGTCAATCGTGTTGACTTGCGTCTCACTCCCGGGAAAAGCATGATGGCTGATTTTTCTGCTGATAAAGATAGGCCAAGCGTCGATAAGTGGCGATCGATAGTGGAGATTGCGGCCTGGGCTATCCGGGCCAAACGTTTGTGTTGGTACCTCGAGATCCAAATGCAGATATCATCTGCGTAGATGGACATTTTAACTGCCGTCCGACCTACTTTCAGGGCATCTGGAAGGTTGGCCACGGCAACGTTAAAAAGCAAGGGAGATAGGGCACTTCCTTGTAGAACGCCGAGGGAAATTCGTCGCTTGTCACTCATTATACTTCCGAGCTTAACTTGGACACATCGATCACTGAGAAATTCATGGATGAATCGAAGAGCATTTCCAGAGACGCCCATGGCTCGGAGTCCGTCGATGATGCCTGTATGAAGCACACAGTCGTATGCCTTGGCAACGTCCATAAAGATGGCGAGTGTGGAAAGGCCGTCTACGCGATGGTGCTCGATAAAGCTTAGTAGATCCAAGACACTGTCCTGGGCACTCAACCGTGGACGAAATGTGGTCGTACATGATGGCAGTCTGTTTCCTTGCTCAAGAAACCATGTTAACCTCGTACATATTAGTCTTTCCATCAACTTTGATACGCATGATGTTAGCGATACTGGCCGATATGAGGGGAGGTTTGCAGGATCCTTTCCGGACTTGAGCACTGGCACCACCCATGCTGTCTTCCACGCTTCTGGGATCTCTCCTGTGCTCCAGACGTAATTAAATATGTCCAGAAGGGCTCGTTTTCGTTCATATGGCAGATTTGTCAGCATCTGATTGCTGATCGAATCGGGACCCACGGCACAACGTCTTCTTAATTTGCTAAGTGCCAAATACAACTCACGAAAGGTGAACGGTGTATGGAATGCTTCAGACAACAGAGGGTTCGATACTCCTGCTGATCTGCCAGATGTGTATACGTCTGCAAAATCTTCTGCAAGGGTTTGCAAATCTTTTCCTTGCTTTAAAGCAAGTGCTTCGAATGGTCTGTGTAGGCGAATCTTTCCGGATCGGCTATTCATTACTCCCCATATCCTTGTCATGGGGGTAAACGCCGATAAACTCTCACCGAAAGCAGCCCATTGAACTCGTCTTAACCTTTTTGTGTGACGACGGATGACAGCGTTTATCCTGTTGTATTCAGTTTTCATAGATGGATTTCCCGTTTTTCTCATTAGTTTTCGCTCCGCTCTCCTACGCGCTGCGCAGAGGTTCTTTAGTTTCAAATCAGGAGTAGGGAAATGATCTGGCAGTTTCAACATTGAGGTGGCCACTCTTTTGCTCCGCAGCATATCTGCAAACAGTTCACCAGGAGATTCATCCAACGCTTCTCTGTATGTGTCCCAGCGTGTCACAGCACAGAATTGTGCATCACTATATTCGCATCACTACAACGGGTTAGAGTATAGACGTTCTCCATCTTCATTGAGTGAACACTTGGAAACGGTCTAGGACTCTTCTTGGCGTCTGCGTTTACACATTTTCCGCAACAATTTGTTATTCATAACTCCCTTTTTAATTTAGGAGGCTGTAAAAGACGTCAACCTGATATTAACATGATGTCTTCATAACACCAAAAATTCAATTGCTTGTTAGTCGGCTTTCACCTCATCTTAAGGTATTTCAATAAAGATATCCTTATGATAATTAAAAGCATATCCGCTTGTAAACGTTTCATCTGAGTTCCCCTGTGCAAGCTGATACCGACTTGTAGGTGGTTCATATCGCAGGCCCTTGACATATGTCCAACCGTGAAATAAAGAGTTATTCCGAACGTTTCATTTCAGGAAGACGTGTTACCCTCCTGCCTTTCATTCCCGTTCGAAAACAGGCGTAAGACGAAAGGGCTGCATGAAGAGCGTCGTCAGTCCAAAGCAACGAGCTACCGTAACTCACATCGCCTATATCACTGTCATTTAGGCTTAGATACGAAGTATATATTTCAAATCGACGCATCACGAATCCGAAATGAGCTATACCCCGACCAACCCAGATAGGTTTCTTTCATTTCGTACTGCGTGCTAGCGGCTAATAGTAGCTCACGGTGTGGATGTGGCAGAGAAGGAGCTTTAAATGTTGTATTGGCACCCACCTAAAATTGCACGCCGCGCTGCTGGCCATTCCTAGAAATTTGTATATGTGATGCCCAGCCATTTGCAACACATCAACATTGTTTTGCGATGGGAGAGTCCAGGTGAGAGACAGGGTAGTTATGGAGATGAAGACACGCTATTTTCTGCAGCAACTTAAGAATGAATGAATGAATGCCTTCATTTATTGAGAAAAAGGAGCAGCAAGCATCAGTGAACGCATGTCTCGGCACATTGGGAAAGAAGCGAGGCACAAAGAGAGGAAAAGCTGGAGACCGGGTGGCAGGCGAAGTCGCAGTTTAGGGTCGAGAGAATATAAGCGAGAGTTGGAGAAACTAGTTGAATTCCAGTGTAGATGTGTGATGTGGCGAGTAAATGATTGGAGTCACCGCCCAGCATCCGTCCTTTGCGGTAGTATAAGCACCCGCCGTTCTTGGTAACAAAAGTTTACTGAAAACCAATCTTGGCAATTACTTATTCATCAGCCATGCCTCACCACTCATTCCTTACTGGCAGGGTGTGTTAATTATGACTACCCTGTCGCTTCAAGTTACGACTATGACGCTTGCGGTTACGCTTGCTTTACTCGGGACTCTTGCTATTGCGGGAATACTATAAACATGGGTTTGCTGCACAAGTTAGAGAACAGACATTTTAGAACAGCGTTTCTCGCCTTACATACGCTTAACACAAGCATCATTGCAGCATGTAACGGTACGCGTCCCTTCAAGACGGAGACGCGAACGCAAACATAAGAACGCGTTAGAAGACAGGGTGCCGTCTTGGACCTCGTGCAAAAATATCTAAGCCAATAATATATTAGCAATGATGCTGTCGTTTCTATGCAAAGAGGTTATATATTTAAACTTCTGGACTGACAGTCCAATTCGCCGCCTACGGGAGCGGGTGAAGCCGCCGGCGGCCATATTGTTAGAGGAAAGGGAGGGCGGCTAGAGTACGCGGCTGCGGTATACGGTGCGGCGCTCCCTGTGCTTGCGGTTCTGCAAGAAAAAATAAAATTAAACCTAAATCTAACCTAAACTAAATCTAAACCTAATCTTAAACCTAAAATAAGTTAAACCTAAATAAGAATGTACTTGAGGATAGTCATATTGAACGTCGACGCCGGTTGAAGAAAGTTTGCGACTTCAGTTGCTCATGTCGCCAGAAAGGCTTGAGTAATAGCATACCGCTGGGCATATTTGGTAACCACAGCGATAGATGCACACTTTGCGGAAGTGAACAGAGGAAAGCGACCTAGTGAGTTGGCCTGCCTTTTCGAGCTCTGGCAAAGTTTGAGAAAACAATGTGGCGAAGTACGACGCATAAGGTAGTATATGCCAACCCAAATGAGTCAGCGTGGTCTTACTTGCGCGACACGCCATGGTGGCCTGCCACCAGGACATCTTGAGTTGCAGCGATGACTGTTTTCATTGGGTGCTTGAGAATAAAAACGAGCACATTAGAGACGTCTGAGGGACGTTTCTACGGTACAAGAGCACATCGCCCCCCCCCCCCCAAAAGAAACGCACGAAAATACCCTGCCAATAGGGGTATCATAAGATCGAGCACTACGGCGCTTGATGATCTTGTTCAGGATGATGTCAGCGTTTCATTCAGCATTTATTTCTGAGAAAATGAGTTGAAGTTACATTTATTTACGTCAAAATCACAGGCGTAATCAAGAAAACATTGACAGCACTTCAAAGGAGGGTGCCTGACTACTCTGTGGCGATTACATATGACAACGACAACAACGAGCACAGAAAGATTCGTTTACATCAATTCGCACATACGTGAGATCCACATAATTTTTTAGACTATCAATTTATATGCTTAAGAATGGCGCTCATTATTGCAATACAGTAAACTCTCAGCTGTACGAACGTCGGTTTATCGAATATTTCAGAATAACAAACTTTATAAAAATCCCCGGCAGTTTTCTTATAGATTCTATGCAACAACGTTTCACTTAAACGAATTTTGGAACAGTCAATATTTCAGTTTAATGAACTCGCTCAGAGGACCAAGGCTTATTTTTACGATCAGTTGGCGTGGCCTCCGAGATCGCCTGCTCAAAACGAGCAAGCATGTAATCTCGGAGATTGTTTCCAGTGTTCGTCCTGAAGAAGAAAAAGAAGAAGAGTGCGACGAAGAAGAGGCAAGTGCCGAGCCACTTTCAAGATCTATAACTCTAATTGAGGTTGTAGGGTACATTGGAAAGTTGAGAGACTATCAACAGCAAGCTGTGCCAGAAGAAGTGTACAAAAACATTGACTCTTTGAACAGTTTTGTTACTTCCTGTGCTTTAAAGGTACAACTGCAGAAGAAGATTACAGATTTTTTTTCTAAGTGAGAAAGGCAGCATTATAACTGTTATGAACCTTGTACTTGTTGATATGTAGAAATTCCATTTCACAAATTTCTAACATTATGGATGCCATGTCTTTTGCTCCATGAATCGCACTTCAAACTTTTTACGCCATGTCTTATGTAGGTCCAGTGAATATTCAGTTTAGTGAACTTTCAGTTAAGTTTCCTTCTATTTCCTTCGGTCCCTTGAAGTTCTCTCAAATGAGAGTTCACTGTATTTGCATCCACAGTGAGCAAAAGCGGTTGTCGTCTCCACGGTAGAATCGATTTAAACGGCTTTAATGTCATGGACATAATATCGTTGCCAACTTCCGCGGGATTGTAGTCGTCGAAATGAAATACAAGTGACAGGGAAACCCGGAGGTTGATGAACGGCAAGAAGGCAGAATCTTGCGCAGGACCTCAGGGAAATAAAATGACTTTTTGAACAGCGTGGTCAGGTGGCCATGCGATGGCTTCAACGTCTATTAAAGATCCTCCAAAATATGAACAGAGGCCGACAAAAATGCGGGCATTTTGGGAAAGGTGAAACCGCTGGAAATCTCAGGACAGCATTAGCCTAAATATAAAAGATGACCTAAAAATAAGTAACCATTACGTTGACAGGGGGGCTACATTTTGGCAAAAATAAATGGGCTGTTGACGCAGTTCAGGTCAAACCCGATGGTGCAAAATAAGAAGAGAATGGCGGCAAGTGTTGAAAGGAGGTCAAGTAGGTCCTGTGGCCGATGCTAGCGCCCGACAACTGTCAGACGACTGCACTTATAAGCGAGATGCCTGGTCGTCAGTTACAGGGGGATTCGGGTCTGAAATATTGGACGCGGACTCCATCACATTAAATACAGGGCATTCTACGGTGTCATTTTTCGACGGCTGGTACCGATTCTCGTGCAGTGAGGATGGGAACGAATAGTCTCACGTGCCGACTGTCACCTTCCTCGAACTGCCAACATTCCTTCCTCTCCGTAGTTGCTTAGCTTTTATTGGATTTGGCTGCTAATCACGAGGTCTCGGGATGGAATCCCAGCCACGGCAGCCGTATTTCGATGGGTGTGAAATGCGAAAACACCCGTGAACTTAGGGTCAGGCGCATGTTAAAGAACCCCAAGTGGTCTAAATTATTCCCGAATTCCCCACTAGCGTGCCTCATAATGAGATCGTAGTTTTGGCACGTAAAACCCCGTAATGTGTTATGTACCATTCATTAGGATGTCCTTGGCAGTCGCACAACTCTTGAATACAAGTAATTGTCAGGAGCTGTGCACGAGGTATTTCAGCATGTCGGTAGCTTTTATGGTGTTCAATAAATACTAGTCTACATTGCGGCTATATTATAAAGGCGGAACGGCAACATGGTAGACAGTATGGAGTGCATACAAATCCCGTATATATATATATATATATATATATATATATATATATATATATATATATATATATATATATATATATATATATATATATATATATATATATATATATATATTGAAATGGGGTTTATTGTAGCTCGTTCGAGGGATCGCAGGTAGCTCTAGATCACGAGTCCTAGCGCTTCGCATCAACAACCCGCGCTCGTGTCTCGCGCCGCAGCGGTGGCAGTCCGCACAGTGCCACATGCATATTACCCACTACAACTACCCCCGGGGCGAAGAGGAGCCATCCTGGCGACCTAAGGCGATGATACGATAAGGGGGTCGGGGTACGGCTTCAGGCGGCTGACGTGAACAGTCTCGCGGCCACGGCGGCGTTTGTCCGAAGATGGTGTCACCGGTTCGACCACATAATTTACAGGCGAAGTACACGCGACGACCCGGTACGGACCTTGATATTTCGGAGCAAGCTTTGGGCTAAGGCCTGGAGCTTGGAAGGGCAGCCGAAGCCAGACGTGAGAGTCCACGGCGAAGGACTGTGTGGGCTGATCGTTGTCGTGGCGATCTTTGTGGATTCCTTGGGTATCCGACGTGAACAAGCGAGCCAGTTGGCGGCACTCTTCAGCATGGCGAGCAACTTCGGATAGAGGGGTGAATTCAGAGGCATCCGGGTGATATTGTAGTACGGTGTCGAGGGTAGTGGATGGTTCATGCCCATAAAGAACGAAAAATGGTGAGAAGCCTGTGGTAGCCTGAACGGCGGTATTGTATGCGTACGTCACAAAAGGGAGGACATCGTCCCAATTTGAATGATCCGACGCAACATACATGGTGAGCATGTCCCCAAGGGTGCGGTTGAATCATTCCGTTAGACCGTTAGTTTGTGGGTGATACGCCGTAGTGGTGCGGTGAATAGTGCGGCACGCGGCGAGTAGCTCATTAATAACTTCGGACAAGAAGACACGGCCTCGGTCACTGAGTAGTTCTCGCGGTGCGCCGTGCCGTAAGACGAAATGCCGTAAGATGAATGCGGCGACGTCGCGAGCAGCAGCCGAAGCAAGTGCAGCAGTTTCAGCATATCTTGTCAGGTGGTCTACTGCGACAATTATCCAACGATTTCCGGCAGCACTGCGCGGAAGAGGCCCATAAAGGTCGATGCCAACCCGATCAAAAGGACGTGCAGGACACGGTAAAGGTTGCAGAGGGCCTGTCGGATGAGAAGATGTCTTGCGTCGCTGACAGGCTGCACATGACCGAATGTATTTGCGGACATAAGAATACATGCCGCGCCAATAGTACCGCTGGCGGAGCCGCTCGTAGGTTTTCAGGACGCCAGCATGAGCTTGTTGTGGGTCTGCATGGAAATACGTGCATACGTCGGAACGCAAATGGCGAGGGAGGACTAGCAGCCATTTGCGACCGTCGGGCTGATAGTTTCGTCGGTACAAGATGGCGTCCCGTAGCACGAAGTGGGTGGCTTGGCGACGAATGGCTCGAGGGCATGTAGACGTTGAAGAACTGCTAAGAATGTCAATGAGAGACAGAATCCACGGATCTTTTCTCTGTTCAGACGGCATGTCAGTAACAGCAAGCGTAGCAACCGGGCACTCTATGGATGAAGGTGGCCTTTCGTCGGATCGCATGGGCGCACGGGAGAGCGCATCTGCATCAGAATGTTGGCGCCCGGATCGATAAATGACGCGAATGTCAAATTCTTGGATCCGAAGAGCCCAACGTCCAAGACGCCCCGACGGGTCTTTCAGTGACGCAAGCCAGCAGAGCGCATGGTGGTCTGTCACAACGTCGAACGGACGGCCATACAAGTAAGGGCGAAATTTGTTTAAGGCCCAAACTATAGCTAAACATTCTTTTTCCGTGACAGAATAATTGGATTCTGCCTTCGTGAGAGCACGACTCGCATATGCAACCACATATTCTGGAAAGCCAGGCTTCCGTTGTGCAAGGACGGCCCCAAGACCAACGCCGCTGGCGTCGGTATGAACTTCAGTCGGTGCACTCGGGTCGTAGTGGCGTAGAACAGGCGGTGAGGTAAGCCGACGACGCAAAGTAGTGAAGGCTTGGTCACATGCCGGAGTCCAGTCACGAAGGTCACCAGAGCCAGCCAGGAGCTTCGTCAGGGGAGCGATGATACAGGCAAAATTGCGCACAAAGCGGCGAAAATAAGAGCAAAGACCGACGAAACTGCGGAGCTCTTTCACTGTAGTCGGCCGCGGAAATTCTGCGACAGCACGAAGTTTGTCAGGGTCGGGAAGGACGCCGTCTTTGGACACGACATGGCCAAGTATGGTCAGCTGGCGGGCTCCGAAGCGGCACTTTTTCAAGTTAAGTTGAAGGCCGGCGGTGGTAAGGCAAGTAAGGACTTCGCGGAGACGAGAGAGGTGAGTGGTGAAATCAGGGGAGAAAACTACCACGTCGTCTAAATAACACAAGCACGTCTTCCATTTGAGGCCTCGTAGAAGATTGTCCATCATCCTTTCGAATGTCGCGGGTGCATTGCAGAGGCCGAATGGCATTACTGTAAACTCATACAGGCCATCAGGCGTAATAAAAGCTGTCTTCGAGCGGTCGGATTCATCCACTGGCACTTGCCAATAGCCCGATCGCAAGTCCAAAGAAGAAAAGAATTCGGCACCATGAAGACAATCCAGGGCGTCATCTATGCGCGGTAGAGGATAGACATCTTTTCGTGTAATCTTGTTGAGGCGACGATAGTCCACACAGAAACGAATCGAGCCATCTTTTTTCTTAACGAGTACTACAGGAGATGACCAAGGGCTGCAGGATGGCTTGATAACACCACGTTCAAGCATGTCTTCAACTTGCTCGGCGATGACACGACGCTCGGTGGATGACACGCGGTACGGACGCTGGCGTAATGGTGCGTGGTGTCCCGTATCAATGTGGTGAGAGACGGTACTCGTGCGGCCTAATGATGCTTGGTTGCAGTCAAAAGAGGCGTGAAAATCATTTAAAAGAGTAATAAGCCGCTCACGTTGTGTCGGCTCGAGGTCATCGGCAATAGAGCGACAAAAAACATACGGTGGTACTCGGTTAGATGGCACATGGGGTGCCAGTGCTGTTACGTTGGCAGTATCCACGTCGTCGGGAATAGGGAACTGCACAATAACGTCAGCGTCCACAGTCTGGATGGTACCAATAGTCTCGCCACAGTGCAAAGCCAAAGTGTACGAATTTGGGTTAAAAATCAGTATTTCTGCAGCCCCATGGTGAACCGTGAGGAGGGCGAAAGGCAACAATATAGGCTGGCGGCGAATGAAGACGGCAGCGGGTGAAAACATGACCGTCGCTTCGGCAAGCGATGCGCATGAAAGAGGGACAAATACCGCGCTGTGAGGGGGAAGGTCAGTATCTGAAGCTACACAGATCCTGGTAACATCATGAACTTGAAAGTCGTGAGATGGCAAATCGCACAGAACGGAGAACTGAACCTCAGCACGTGCACAGTCAATGACCGCGTGATGGCGCGACAGAAAATCCCAACCGAGAATCACATCGTGGGCGCAACAAGTTAGCACAAAGAAATCAATCGAATACAAAATGTCTCGAATCAACACCCTGGCAGTGCACATAGCGACTGGCTGAACTTGTTGTGCACTGGCTGTTCTAAGCAATAATACCGAAGGCATCATGGTCACTTTCCGTAATTCACGGCAAAGTTTCTCACTAATCACAGATACAGCAGCACCTGTATCGACGAGCGCAAGACATTTGATGCCATCAACAGACACTTCAATAACGTTAGCGGGGGAAAAACGAGGACTTTGATGTTCCGACGATGACGCAGTTCGTGCCTCAGGAACTGCGGAAATCAGTTTTCCGCCTCAGTAGTACTGGCACTGGGCCTACGACGCATGGGTGAGAGTGAGCGCCGACGAGGGGAAGGTGAGCGACGAGTATTGTAGAGCTGTGACTGCGGTGCTGGTATGTCATCAGCAGCGTAGACTTCCGGTGGTGGTCGTGAAGGCATACGGAAAGGTCGGAAGCCGGAGCTGGGTGGTCGCGCGGTGCCCACGAAGGCCGGCAAGCGCCGGCGGCAGAAGCGCGCTACATGTCCCGGTGTACCGCAGGCATAGCATATTGGGCGGTTGTCAAGAGTGCGCCAAGGATTTGTACCTTGCTGCTGTGCGCTGAAAAAGGCAGCGACCTGCTGGCGAGGCGAGGGCGGATGAGAGAACACCGGCTGGAGAGGCGCTGAAGGCGGAGGTGAGAATCCCGGCAGACGAGGCGCCCGTGCAGCGGCTTCAGCATACGTCAGAGGCGCGGCCACAGGAGCCGGCTGACACGGAATTGGAAGAGCTTCGGTCACTTGCTCTTGAATTACCTGTCGGATCGCTGGAGCCAAATATTGAGAAGGCTTCTCCATGGTCGGCAAAATCGAGAGCTGTCGCGCGACCTCCTCGCGCACAAATTCTTTTATTTGCGTCAGCAAAGTTGTGTGGTTGTCGCCAATAACCAATGCTGCTAACGAATCTTCCGTAGGCGGTGGGCGCCGAGCTAAGATGCGTTGTTTCCGTAGCTCGTCAAAACTTTGGCACAAGTTGATAACCTCGGCCACGGTACGCGGATCCTTCGCTCGCAACATTTGAAATGCGTCCTCATCAATGCCTTTCATAATGTGTTTTATCTTGTCCTGTTCCGCCATTGACGGATTCACGCGCTTACACAGGTCAATGACATCTTCGATGTAACTTGTGAACGTTTCACCGTGATGTTGCGCGCGCCCCCGTAAGCGTTGTTCTGCGCGAAGCTTGCGCACAGCGGGGCGCCCGAACACTTCTGTGAAACTTGCCTTGAATCTGCTCCACGTTGTGAAATCGTGTTCATGGTTTCGGAACCAGAGGTTCGCGACGCCGGTTAAGTAAAACAGCACATTGTGCAACTTCGTGATGTCGTCCCACTTGTTATGCTGGCTCACCCTTTCGTAAGATGACAACCAATCCTCCACGTCATGATCATCGGTGCCGCTAAAGATGGCAGGATCACGCTGGCGCAATGCACCGGAAACGATGATCGTCGGAGGCTGTGGTGCATCTTCCTGGGTGGTTTCGTCAGGCATGGTCGCAGCAGTCGGTAGCGTCCGGCTTCGGAGTTCCAGTTTTCGAGGTTACCCCGCAGCTCCACCAAATGAAATGGGGTTTATTGTAGCTCGTTCGAGGGATCGCAGGTAGCTCTAGATCACGAGTCCTAGCGCTTCGCATCAACAACCCGCGCTCGTGTCTCGCGCCGCAGCGGTGGCAGTCCGCACAGTTCCACATGCATATTACCCACTACAATATATACATATATATATATATATATATATATATATATATATATATATATATATATATATATATATATATATATATATATATATATATATATATATATATATATATATATACTACTGCACAATAGTTTCAAATAGCACTCTTCCTTCACGCACATGGATAACCTAAATAGGAGACTACCTTGAAAACTAACTGCAAGTACTGTATATATCATACCCAAGGGTGTACCTGGCCAGGTGTCCAGTAAATGTGACGTAATATTGCGAGCAGCTTCGGCCATTGCATTCTTACAGACGACGACACAGAGACAGTCAATTCTTGTGTCGTGACTTTTGCATCAAGGTGCAAAACCAACATATCCATGTCTTAATACTTGAGCACATCTCGATTTGCAGCTGTGGCGGTAGCCCGTGAGTGTGGATAGCAAAGTCGCTAGCGAAATATTTGGGGGCACCTTAGAGAAATCGATAGTTCAAAATCAAAAGGCGTCTCTCGTAGACGCTGTACGATGTTCGCACGTTAAAAATGTGTGCCGACTGAAGAAAGGGTGCCACAGAGTACTTCTGACGGTTAGCCTAGCCACCCGCCGTGGTTGCTCAGTGGCTATGGTGTTGGGCTGCTGAGCACGAGGTCGCGGGATCGAATCCCGACCACGGCGGCCGCATTTCGATGGGGGCGAAATGCGAAAACACCCGTGTACTTAGATTTAGGTGCACGTTAAAGATCCCCGGGTGGTCGAAATTTCCGGAGTCCTCCACTACGGCGTGCCTCATAATCAGAAATTGGTTTTGGCACGTAAAACCCCATAATTCATTTTAATTTGGCTGAGATGTGTTTATGTTTGCTTGTGCGCACGTGATACCCTGCTTTCAATTTACCTAAGTCTAAGCACATTCGAGCGAGCGACCCATCGCATACGTGCGCGCGATGGCGGCCACACTAGGGCGACAACGAGCCGACACCGCTGCTCGCGTTCTACCTCCACTACGGCGTGCCTCATAATCAGAAAGTGGTTTTGGCACGTAAAACCCCATATATTATTATATTAGCCTAGCTTGTTTACTCCGTAGCATCAGAAAGAAAAAAAGAGAAAAGAAAAAAAGAGAACCGTATCAAAAGCCCAGAATCCATCATCGCTCGTCGCGACTAGACGCCCTTAGGATGATAAGTCATTTCCAGGCGACGAGCGGCTACGCTTTATCAAGAACACTGATAACGCCGGTGGGACGAGCATTGTGGCAAAGTTCAACGCGCAGGGATAGCTTTTAATTATTTTATTTTCCGTTTGTTGACGTCATCACGCGTCACCGCGGGAAGCTTGAAATGTTTAAGGTCAGTACGCCACGTGGTGGCACTCACGCGAACTAACCCCTCGTGTCCGGAAAAGCTGGATATGCCAACATTTGCGCTGTTGCAGCTTTGACCAACGACGTTGGAATCTCGTGGCAGGCTCTGCTTATTTTTGAATTTAGGGCTTCCGATGTGGTGGTTTCGCGTATAAATAAATACACGCGATCTTTCACGCAGCCCCGCAAGAAGTCCAGTGGTGTCATGTCCGACGACCTTGCAGGCCGAGGTGCAGGTCCGTGCTGGCTATAGTCTCAATGAATAGCTTCGCATAACTGTCCCCTGTATATCGGAGGAAAATTGGGTCTATTTTGGATGGCGCTCTCGTTTGCAGAATGACAAGTGTATTTTGCTACAGGCTCTGCGGTTGATTTCGGGGCGCCATCAGTTTGACCCTCCTGCGATCTTTGAAAGGAGGTAAATGTTTTGTCGTTCTAAACTGTGCATATGCTGGTCATTCTATAGAGATTGATCCTAAAGTTGCCGAGAAGAAAACTTACCTCGGAAAAGGCACTGGGGATTGCGCTCTTGGCTTCGTATAAATTTGCCCATTGATTGTTGTTTCACTCTTTATACACAATTTCTTTCTCACAAATGGTATATTCTTGGCGATTTAGTTTATTGACGAAGTTATGCGCAAGCGGTATTTACTGCTTTAATGGACAACTAAATAGTGGCAGTGGTTGGCTTGAAGGAATGGGCATGAAGCGTAAGGAAACAATGCCTATCCCTTTATCGTAATGAAGTTTTCGTCACGATAATTTTCCTTCGCAGAATATGATGAACAAGGCCAGCAAGCGTGATGTACTCCTCCGAGCGAAAGTATACAGAGTAGGGATGCTGTGATAAGGCCGATTTTCATATCCACTTTTGATTATAAGCTTATTTTAAGGACTGCAGTACTATTTTGGCATTGCGAACCTTTTATTCCACTCATCAATTTCAGTTAGTGTGACTGTGTTACGAACAAAGCGAGTTTTATTTTTTTTATGTGCCTGTTCTGGATGTACCCTTGCTCGCGGGGTGCCATGTTATGTAAATAACGTCGCATAAATTTGTCACTTTGCTGGAACTGAGTGCCAAGGCTCAGCATTGAAAAAAGTCGGTTGGGTCTCCTGGTAATGTTACGGAGCCTTCCTTTGACCGAATTTACGTCTCTCTTTTATGCACTAGGTTTGCCATATTCCAGCTGCCTGCCCTGCAGGTATATCCTGAGCTATATAGGAGGGGTGAGGTATTCAATGGTTCTTAATGAATGACATGCTGACACGCGGTAGTTACAAAAAAAATGTGATTGCGGCTGGTTTCAGCGCGTCCACTACCAAAGAACCAGAGTCAAGCACGATCCTCGACCAGCTCCATATTCTAGACCAAATCATTAAATGCACCAAAACTGTCCCATGCCATTTATCTTGCATTATATTGACACGTGTGCTTGTTTAACTTTTTCGGGTGACCGCTCTTCACCGTCTAGCAATTGTTATCTTTCAGTGCAGGACGCGCCCGCATGTGTCGGAAGTTTCTCGACTGTTATAGATGGTGCTATCTGCTGTATGTTGTCATCAAAGCTTGTGCAATCTGATTGTATGTGCGAGGCAAATTGCGTACAACTTTACGGAAGACACGTGGGCACCAGTAATTACTCTGGAACATGCTAGAACCTTCAATTACTTACGTATAAAAGCTGAGCTAGGCGCTGGACCATCACATCAGATTTCGACGATCGCCCACCCAGTTCGCCGCTGTAGATGTACTTTCAGTGTAACTTATCTTTGTGCGCACAAGTTAGCCCAATAAAAGTTAGTTTCCTCATTCACAGATTTGCCGCTGTATGATTCACCGTCACAATTACGTGACAATATTACAACTGTTTTAACACGCACATGGGTTTATTATTCGCTCTAATGTTGTCCGATCGTTCAAGCGCACAAAATCTCTTAGACAGAGTGGTTTTAGAATAAAACTATTCTGGCCCTGTACTTCTGTAATTGAAGTTGACTAACATGAAAGGAAACTTCCGTTCTGCTTAAAGGATGCTAGTTCCTTTTTTAGGACTCGGTGCCATTCGAGTTTAATTTAAATAGAAAATAGTCACGTTTTGCTACAGGGAAGCTCTTAGCCTTTCGGTGGTTTTTCCTGTCCTTGCGTGAGTAAAAATTATCAACATCAGCAATGTCTCATGCCTCGCTAAGCAAGTAAGAAATGCAGTGGCTCGTCGCCCTCGTAATGCAGAGGCTGTAAGCACTCAACTATGGGAAAGGAACAGTTTATACATTCACCGGAATCACGCATACAACGTACAGAACAGCGTACGTTTCAATAAAAGCTTAAAACAAGCAGCTATCATCATCAGCAATGGATCATAGCTCCGTAAGCAAGACAAAAGGCATTGGCTCATATCTCCGTATGTGACGAAAAATACAATGGCTCATACACCTGTAAGGCAGAGGCTACAAGCGCCCAGTAAAATGAAGCGAACAGTGTACACATTCATTGAAATCACACATACAACAAACAAAACAGCACACATTTCAATAAAGAACCCACAGAAAGCAAGTATCCTAACCATATATAAAGCCTTGCATACACCCCTTAAGTAGTAGTAGTGGTGGTTGACTCACTTCCCCAGAGCCGGGATGGTGAGTCAACGTTTTCTTGCTAGCAGTCACCAAACTGGAACATGTTAAGCATCTATGAATTAGTATCGTTAGACCTGCCGTTTATCTTAAACAATAATTACTTGTTAATTTGAGAAATTAGCTTAAGAATACGGAGGGGTTCATTAGTCCGTGCTTGCACACAGTCATCTGTGTCAAAACCATCATTATCACGTGCTTATCACTGCTTCAAGACGAAATAACTTCAACTAGGTATAAGAAAGAGATTACTTTCTCATGCAAAGGAGCTTAGCAGGAGTATGAAGATATATCAGGAAATACATTGTTATATCCAAGCAAAAGGACTCTCCCTGTGGTGGTGTTTGCTTACGTGACTCTACACCGATTGGTCGACACTGCTTTACCGTCAAGCGACCCACATACATATATACAAATATATGTTCTGGTGCTGGTTTATTGAATACAAGCACGCTCGTTTACGTCAATGTGGCAGACGATGTTCTGATCCCCACCGCAATCAAAAATGGTGTTCCGAGCGGTAGACTGTGCCTTTAATATGCGAAGCGAGATTCTCGCGGGAACCGGTCGGCGCCTCCCCCCCCCCCCCCCCTCTCGTCACCTCTGTCGTTCGCATTCCTTCGACCTAGTCTCACGCGAGGAGCACAATACGGTAGCAACTCGGTGACCGAGCGATCGTGTTGGGGGTGTAGCTCAGATGGTAGAGCGCTCGCTTAGCATGCGAGAGGTACTGGGATCGATACCCAGCACCTCCACGCTTTTGTTTCCGCCATTGAAACAAAAGAATAACAATATTTCTTTGAAACTGCTTCCGTACTCAGTTGTGAGAGATACGATGTAGACAATTTTGCGCAGATCGGGTGAACTTCAATGTTGCTCCTGTATATGTACTGACCAGAATAGCTTTCTGCATTTTTGTGAGCTTGGATAAAAGTAATGTTAGGGTAAGCGTGCTTATATAGTCCGAATAGTTGGCTGTATTAGAGGTGCTTCATGCATTATAAACGTTTATCCAGACATTTTTGCCAAGCCTCTTGTCAGATGTTGCGGAAGTCGACGCCCAAGCACTCCGTAAAGCTTGTTAACCAGAGAAGCTGAAACGTGCCACCCCGGTGTTTATCACTGAGTTAATCCCGATGTTTCAATAAACGGCTGCTCGGTACACTGCCGGATCCTCGATACGCAGTTGCTTCTTGTGCTCAGCTGCACGAGCTCACTTTTTTAATGATATGATATAATGGGATGTTGACGCACAATTTAGGCGCCAGCTACGCCTTAGCTCTTGAATGGGTCCAACCTACAACATGCAGGGTTCAAGATTACATAGGAAACAACCTTCTCATGCAAGCACCAGAAGTTGCCAAGTAACGTGTTCTTCGTAACACTATGACGTAAAAATAAAAGTGGTGCATACAATATACATCTGGAATAACTCCACAGGAATGTACAAGAAAGTATCAAAAATACAAATAACAATGTCACCAATTATACCGTCTCTAGTTAGCGGGTGGCGCATACATCGTGTGAATGCAAATAATAGTCAACAGTGCAGTGTCTAGTCAGTGGGTGGTGCATAAATCGTGCAAATGCATTATGTATACATATGTACATACGTATGTATAATGTATACATATATACAGAACAGAACAGCTAACATAAGATAATGCACAAACACATACATATATACAGCGACACTGAAATAAAAGGAATATTGAAGGTATTAATATCTGCCAATAATGCCGCTGTCTTAGAGAAATAGTTTAGAGCTTTTAAGCCGCTCTTCTGCAAGGCTGTTCTAGGCCAAGGGACCAAATTTTTCTCTAAACTAAAAGGTCGGAGATCTAATGTCATTAGAGTTGATTTAACGTGGCGTCTTGGTGTGTCGTGATGTGGGCAATCTAGAAGGAGGTGATGTGGATCTTCATCTACAAATCCAGAATCACATTCGGGGGTTTCCGCACGGCCAATGCTATGTAAGAAATGTTTTATGCACGCAGTTGCTAGCCTTACTCGATGTATTGGCGTTTCCATATTTCTGTCCAATGACAATGGAAATTTGAATTCAATAAATGGATCGATATGATCCAAATCAGAGTTTTATAATTCTGGCCAAAGCAAGTATTCCTCCACATTTTGAAAGACTTTGCCCTTATAACGCAACGTAAATCATTCTTTGATATTGGGAAGGAACCACATCGCCTTTGAGGTGTGCTTGTCGTACTGCTTCACAGGCTGATGTCTTGCCACAGATGTTGTAACGTCCTGGTATCCACTGAAATGCTATTTCATGCTTCGCTTCGCTTGCCTTTCTGAGGTATTTAGGTGTTTCGCATATTATGCTTTCACTGATGTTTTTTTTTTCATTTTATGGTGCAGATTGATGATAGTGCCGCCTATTAATCGCTGAAAATTACCCATTTTTGCGCATCTCTAATTGAAGTTATAAATTTTATCGCACATAGCGTTGGGAATTGTTCAGCCGTTGGGGATGAAGTCGCGCGCGCTAACTTAAATGATTCTTGTTTATTGAGGTGCCCTATTAAGAATCCTGAAGTTGAAGAGGTTGCTGCACTGAAGCCATCTGTATAGACGTGCCTGCATCCTGAATATCGCATATTTTTCTGTTGAAGTGCTAGTTGTTGAGCAGCTTGAATGAACATGTCTCTTTTTCTTAATATACCGTCTACCGACAATTCGATTTTGGGAAGCGTAAGCAGCTATGAATAATATTCGACGTCTGAGTTCCAAAATTCCTTGCTTGGTAATATATGGCACTTTTCCTTGAATTTCCTTATAAACATAGCTTCTATCTCGTTTCGTTATCTCTAGAGCCAATGGGTGGCTTTTATGCTGTAATTGCAGAGAAAATAATGTCGGCATGTTTCTGTAGTTCTCATAACTGGAAGCGGTAATTGGCGAACCTCAACTATCAAAAGAAAGGTAGAAGTCGCTCGGGGAACTCTTAGACATATGCGCAGTCCTCTAGCTAAAAGTATTAAATGTCGCTTTCGGACGTGTATTAAAGTCCGCGTAAGATGGGTATGGAATGCGCAATTTTTGGCGTATTAATGCATTGTAAACAGTCAGAATGAACCACGCTGATTTACCGCATGATGTGCCTGCATGTGTGCGAAGCACAGTCGCTATCGCATTGACCTCGTTTTCGAGGTTTTTATGTGAGTTGCGCAGGATTGCTGCCTATTAAGATTTAGTCCAAGAAATCGAAGCTGTGTGACAATCGTTAGAGGTTGTCCTTCAAGATTAAGGGTTAAATCTTTTAACTGCCTCCGAGTGAAGGTCAATACAGCTGTCCTTGCATGTAATAGAACGATTTCTCTCTTTTTCTATCTCATCTCTCTCTTTCTCTCTTTCCCTCTCAAACTAATGGTTAATAATATTTATGCCATCTTGCAATGCAATCTCAAGTAACTTAACATTAGTCCCAGATGTCCAAATCCACACACAATCTGCATACCGTGAAGGAAGGAAGCAAATCAACTTTATTCGAGGTCCTGCAGGCCACGAGAGCTTTGGGCCCTCATGGAGTGGGCGTCTCCCACGACGGAACCGGGAGGTTGAGTTTCCTGGCGGCGTCGTGGACCTGCTGGACGGCCCAGAGTTGGGGAGCGAGTTCTTCGCTCCGGATTGCTTCTTCGAATTTGCGCTTGTCAGTGAGAATCGTAACTGTGACGTCAGTCTTCTTGTTAAATCAGCCTGTTGTTCTGCCCGGGCTGCAGCATTGTAACGACGTAAACGAGCTCGCTCCAGCTTCTGGCCGCAGCATTGCTGATCGAAGGCTGTCTGCTCCTAAGGACTACGTATGACGCGTATTCTATCCATTTCGGAGCCGGAGAGAAACTGCTGCACGCGTGCTCAGCTGCGGCAAAGAGCAACGATGTCACTAGTGGCGCAACTAATACAGCACCACCTCGATATAATATAATCGGGATGCTCCCTATTAAGCAACAGTGATTTTGACGTCATGGCTTTCATCACGCCAGCCTTGTAGATGAAATTGCGGGTCAGGTAGCGTGACGTCATGGCTCGAAGTAAACAGGCCTTCGGCTATCTAGGTGGCGTTGGCTAATCGTGCGCCTCCTTTCTCTATTTTTTTCCTCCATGCGCGTGGGGTTACGCCTGAGGAGTTTTCGCTCTACAGGCGACCGACAGATGGATGTACGGACAAATGGACGGATGAATCGGCTAGTGGTATACAGCTTCGCTGTAAAACTCGAGTTCAGCGAATCGTGTCTCCGAAGGTATTTCCTGCGAGAGCATTTGCTCCGGAACTTCGTTCAGTGTCCCCAACCTGTCATATTTAAAAGAGGCCGCCCTCTTAAACATGACTGGTTACAAGATAGCCAAAGTGTCGACCTTAATGTGCCCCCAACATAGTGCAGTGCTGTTTAACTGTACGCAACAACGACAACAGGTCGACAACGATTGAACGAATGCGACAACAACGGCAGTGACTGCACGATTGCGATGAAACGACGACAGCGACATGACGACACCACATCACTGACTGTTAAAAAAAAAACTTTATTTTGCACATTCCCTAATCAAGGGCTATGCAGGAGTTGCTAGCTCTTCCAAACACTTATTGCACGGGCCACACGACACAGCCTATAGGAACTATTTTGCCACCGCGTGTAGTGGAGTGAGCCAGTGTTCAAGAGAGTTGAAATCGGTGGGTGGATGATTAAGCTCTAGTGCACAGGCCGTTTAGTGCAATCTGTCAGGTTTACATAGTCATCCTTACTCAACAAATGCTAACAAAAAACGCTGTCTTCGATACATACATCAGAAGGCAAATGTATTTTATGTCGTTTTATTACCATTAAAATTAACAGTGTTGGCTTGTGTTGCATTGTGTTTACTGTTCTTTGCGTTATTTTGTGAATTGCGTTCGCGTTAGCTTAATGTGCTAAACATTTCCTGAATGTATGTATTGATTGAATGCCTGCCCTCGTTGTACTCGTTATAAGTTCTAATTTTTATTACGTTATTCTTTATATTGACTCTTTTAATTGCTGTATTGCACCAGTGTACATTGGTACACATCCGGTCTGGAAACCCATGTACATGGGCCTTCAGGGACTTTCATGTTGTTTGAAGCGCTTTTCACCTGATGGAGCCCCAAATGCTGCTGGAAATAAAGAGAGAGAGAGAGAAACTAAGAGGAAAAGATAATGAGGTTAACCAAGGACGTGCCCAGTTGGTTACCCAACACTTGGGAAGTGGGAAAAGGGACGTACATATAAGAAGAAAAAAGAAAAATATTCGTCAGTCATTGACAGCCAGTCAAAGAAGAATTTCCACTGTCACAAGCATTCATGCAATCCAGTGTCCTTCAAGAAGTGCAGAAGGGCTCTTGTGGCCTTTTGCATGCAAGTATGCATAAGCCATGGTCCGAGAATATTTCCTTCTGAGAGCGCTCTGTTATCTAGCTGGTTGTGTTTCGCTTGTAAAATACGTCGTTGAGTGTCGCAGAAGCTGCTCTAGAGTCTTATCTCACCCGCACAAATTGCACGCCGCCGTTATGGCCATACCTATCAGGAATGCAATTTGTAAATGTGACACCCAACCACATAAGGGAGGCTTTGTGGTGGCGCTTTCTTTGAACGTGGGCAGAGCCAGGAGACTGCGATTCATACATGCGTATGGGTGGGGGGGTGAGGGGTCGCGTTGGAGTTGTAGCGAGTTGGACCGGAAACAATATTGCCTCAAGACGCAGTCCGCTTTAATTATTGTTAATTAAAGATGCTCCGCCGTTTATGAAGAGGGCCAGACCTTTTTTTGACCAGGAGAACATGACCACCCTTCTTTTATGAGAGGCGACCTCTGCATTTGTTGCTACATCACAAAGGAAAGTAAGATTCAGTTGATTTGACCCGTGGAGAGGGAAAAAAATATCCGTCGAGCCGGATTTGAACCAGCGACCTATGGATGCCTGTGTTGAATGCCTCTACAGTCCACCGCTCTACCAACTGAGCTATCGACGGAACGGCGACCGCAAACCTTAAAGAGCAGGCAGTGCCTGGGGACGGCATGAACCAATTAGCTGAAGGAATATGCGGCGAAGGATTGGTGCGAATCTGGTTCATTGGTGTCGTCGAATTTTCCCGAGCCCAGATTAACTATAACGTCGGCTGGCACCTAAGGGGACGCTAAGAAATTCTAACAAGATTTAAGGAAAAGATAGCGTATTCATTCCGCAGAATTGACGACTGTGGTCAAATACGTAACACCGGTGTATATAGTGTTTGCTTACGTGACTGTACAGCGATTGGTTGACACCGTTTTTCCGTAAAGCGACGCCACATGTTATTTTTGCACTCACATTCAGAGCCAAGTTAAGAATATATATCCAGGTTTATGAAGTATAAGCATTCTCGTTAAGTCAATGTGACAGAGGATGGTCTGATCTCCAGCGCAATCCAAAAACATGTTCTGAGCGGTAGACAATCCCTTCAATATGCGAAGCGAGATTCTTGCGGCAACCGGTCGCAGCCCCTCCCCCCTCCCTTCTCTCACCTCCGCCGTTCGCTTTCCTTCGACCTAGTTTCACGCGAAAAGCACAATACGGTAGCGACTCGGTTACCACGAAAAGGTGTCGGGGGTGTAGCTCAGATGGTAGAGCGCTCGCTTAGCATGCGAGAGGTACTGGGATCGATACCCAGCACCTCCACGACTTCGTTTTTTTTTTTTCGCCAATGAAATATAGCAACAACTTGGGTTTTTTTTCCTTTTTTTTTTTGCAAAGTGCCGCAATACTCAGTTGTGAAAAAGTTGATGTAAACACTCGGTTTTCTGCAGTTGGGGTGAACTGCAAAATGGTGCCTTTATGTGCACTCAACAGAAAAGCTTCTTGCATTTTTGTGCACATGGATAAAAGTAACATTCACATAAGATACGTTTAGTTCGAATAGGTCACTGTATTAGAGGTGCTTTATTTATTATAAAAATTTATCCAGACATTTTTGACAAACCTTCGGTGAGGTATTCTAGAAAAGCATTCAAAGTTCAGCTAATACTGTGTCTTCGAACGCCTTTACTGCGAGCGCATTTAATTTAATGCTTCTAGAACTGGTATTGAACGTGATAAGTACATACTTAGGCCTGATTATGTATCTTTACGTCTAGATCATGTGAATAAGGTAAGAGAAATAAAATGCAAAACCGAAATGCTAAGAATGTCTTTTTTCCCCCGGACGATTTCAATCTGGAACAGGTTACCGCAGGACTCTGTAACAATTCTGTCTAATGATGCATTTTTTTCTTCCTTGTTATAACATGTTCTTTGACGATGTCTGACGATGAATGCTTTGAATGCTGTCTGACGATGTATCTTTCTTTTTCTTCATTAAGATAACATATTCTGAAGTTGTGTTTCTCAGGATGTATATGTTGTGACGTAAATTATTTTGCATTTATTATGAAATGACTTGTACTGTTTGTTGTGTAAACTATTTGAACCCCCCCCCCCCCCCCCCCCCCACTGTAAAGCCACATTGGCGCTGTGGGTTCTGTAATAAATAAATAAATAAATAAAAATACATTTGCAACTTAGTTCAAGCGCCCCAACCTATTATCTTTAAACTGTGCCTCCTTCTTAATGATAACCGGTTACAATATAGCCAAATCGTCGACCTGTATCTGCCCCCAACGTAGTGCAGTGTTCTTAAACTCTAGGCAACCACGACTTCAGATCGACAACGGATCAATGAAAACGACAACAACTGCAGTGACTGCACATTGCGGCTGCAATGACGACGGTGACATGACGACGACACATCACTGACTGTTGAGAAGAAAAAAAAACTTTATTTGGCACATTCCCTAATCAAGGGCTACACGGGACTCGCTAGCTCTTCCAAACGCTTATTCCACGTGCCACACGACACAGCGCATAGGAGCTGCTTTGTTGCCGCGTGTGGTAGAGCGAGCCAATGTTCAAGAGATTTGAAGTCGGGAGGGTGGATGATTATGCTCTCCTGCAGAGGCCATTACGTGCAATCTCTCAGGTTTACATTGTCATTCTTGCTCAACAAACGTGAACAGAGAAGCATTGGCTTCGCTACGTACAGCAGAAGACAATTGAGAGATTGTTTTTCAACTCTTGATTAATGTTCTTGCTTCAGGTCTTTGTATTGCCATTACACTGATGATTGTAAGCTCTCTGTATTGTATATATTGTAATTTGCGTTATTTTGGGAATTGGATTCACGTGAAACGTCTTGCGTTAGCTTAATGTATTAGATATTTCCTTTATCTCTGCATTGATTCAATACATACAAACTTCGTCGTACTTTTTATAAGCCTTAATTTTTATAACCTTATTCTTTACAATGACTTTATTACTGTACTGCGCTATTGTACATTTGTACACGTCCGGTCTGTAAACCTCCTGTGGTCCCAAATGGTTCCTCAGGAAATTTCATGTTGTTGGCAACCGCTTCTCGCCTGAGGAACCGCCAATTGCTGTTCGAGATAAACAAATAAGTAAAGTGACTTTCTGGTGGCGCTTTCTGGGCGTGTCGGCAGAGCCACGAAAATACGATTGATATATGAGTATAGGCGTAAGGGGGTGGGGGAAGGGGTTAAGGGTCGCGTTGGACTTGTAGTGAGTTGAACCGGCAATAATACTGCCCCAAGAGGCAGTCCGCTTTAACTATTGAGAATTAAAGATGATCCGCAGGTCATGAAGAGGGCCAGTCCTATCTCTGGCCAGGAGAATATGACCATCGTTTTCTTACGAGGAGAGGTGACGTCAGCATTTGTTGCTACTTCACAAAGAAAAGTAACATTCAGTGGACTTGACCCTTCAAGAGAAAAAAAACATCCGTCGAGCCGGATTTGAACCAGCGACCTATGGATGCCTGTGTTGAGTGCCTCTACAGTCCACCACTCTACCAACTGAGCTATCGACGGTACGGTAACTTGAAGCCTTAAAGGACAGGCAGTGCCTGCGGACGGCGTGACCTAATTAACTGAAGGAAGATGCGGCTAAGAATTGGCGCGAACACTGGTTCACCGATATCGTCGAATATTTTCCGGGTGAAGAGTAGCTTGAACGTCGGCTGGCACATAAGGGAACGCTAAGAAATTCTAACCAGATTTAAGGAAAAAATTGCGTATTCGTTCCGCAGAATTGATGACTGTGGTCACATGCGTAACACCGGTGTATCGGTGGAGTGACATTCAGTGAATAAGAAACAGGCACAGTCGATTACCTTGCAGTGGTCTTACCGTCTATCGGTAGCCTTGCTCTATTCGTGATTTTCGTTCGTCGTGTTTGACAAACAGTTGGGGAGTTTCTAGGAACGTGCAATATTACGTTGTCTATACGACTCATCGAAGGCAATACTTCCTAGAATACTCCGTGGGCACACACTCCATGAATTTATCTGAATAAGGTTTTCCTGTCTTGGGTGCGCCTTTCCGTTCGCCTTTCAACGAGCGCGAAAAACACACAGTACTGCAGGGCCGCGTGAGCGCAGCACTGGCCACCTGTAGCACACGCTAGCTCTTCTCGACCCTCGTGGCGTGATTTTGTTCGGCCTGCCTACCATACGGTCCCGGCGCTGTGTTTAAATATGTAATACAATTTACAATTTACAATTGACAAAGACTCTGGTGAGCCATTGTCATTAAAAATTACATATTGAGTACGACTAGAGAGAAAGCTACAAATCAAGTTGAATATTAAACGGTCAATATTTAGAAGGCTTAGCTCATAGATAAGTAGTTGATGATTAACTTTATCAAAAGCTTTAGAAAAGTATAAAAAGATACAGTCCGTCGCAACACCTGAGTCCAAATACCCACGCAAGTCATTAGTAAATGTTAATGGTTGTGTTTCACAAGAATATGGTTTCCTGAACCCATGTTGAAAACAGCTAAAAAATTCTTTCATTCAAGAAAATTTGCAAGGTGACATATGCTCAAAGATTTTGCAAGTTCTCGTGTGAAGGATAAAGTTTAGTTTATTAGTTCGAGTGCACTTTTCTCTTTCGTTCGCCGATACATGTCATGTTTTGCCCGCCGTCGTTGCTTAGTGGCTATGGTGTTGGACTGCTAAGCACGAGATCGCGAGATCGAATCCTGACAACGGCGGCCGCATTTCGACGGGGACGAAATGCAAGAGCACCCGTATACTTAGATTTAGGTGCACGTTAAAGAACTCCCCGTAGCCCAAATTATTTCGGAGTCCTCTACTACGGCGTGCCTCATAATGAGATTATGGTATTGGCACGTAAAACTCCATAATTGTTTGTGATAAGATCGTGTGCGTCCGATGACCTACCACTTGTCCGTGTTCGCAGTATGCAGTGTTTAAAGCAGGGTCAGTGCTTAAGAACATAGTGGAGACCGCATGACCCGGCCGTATATGGGTCTCAAACTCCAAAACCAGGAACAAGCGTTGTTTGCTGCTCTTCTTGGGAGCAGATAAATTGACAACGCACCACGTTTCGCGGGAAAACAGCATATAACGTACATAACAAATGCAACTCACCGTTTCTTGCGGGAGTCAGCATCATCTGACGCAACAAGCTTGACCGCGTTTGGCCTGCAATGATGACGCCGCTCCCGCAACGGGAGCAATCGCATGCATGCGAACCCTCATGCGTAAGATGCCATTGATCCAGCGACAATGCAATTCAATAAAGCTGATAACAGGGCAATGTACACACGCGCAAGGCCTCGGTCAAAAATGTGTTGAATACATATAGCTTCTTATCGCTCACAACGGTGTGTTTACTTCGGCCGAAGTATACCTGTAGCCGAATCGAGCTCACGTACGTTGGATTGTGAACCTCTCGCAACTCGCCCAAAGTGCGGAACACATACCTTGCAGGAAACGACCGAAGCGGAAGAAGCATCCAGAGAAAAAATGGGACCAGAGATGCAGGCAGAGCAGCTGAGCAGCCACGGAGGCCTCGATCTGAGCAGCTATCAGCTTCCGGCCGAGCGCGCAACGAACAAAAACTACCGGTAACCAAACATCTCGGCAAATCTCGAATTTCCTCCGTGATCTCGACGCAAGAGGTGACGTGTTGGGCCACCACTGCGGCTTCACGGAGCATTCGCTTGCCAAGGCTGGCTGCGTGACGTAATCCTCCCTCCTATCTTTCTCCTTCCTCCACGGCTTGAGGTCAGTGGGCGACGCGGACGCTCCGCGCGTTCGCGGTACCGTCCGCGGTACCGTCCAGAGGTAGGCTTCGTAGCGGGGCACCGGGATGGACGAACACGATCGTTCGAACGCGCCAACGTTTGCGCGTCTGCACACGCGAACGAGTTGGCGTCCAGCATGGGGGCAAAGACATCCACCCGCTATCCGGTCGCGGCGAGTCGGACTTCTTCGATTTGTAGCCCGCCCATCGGCATGTTCTGTCGGCTGGCTAGACTAGTGTATGAAAGGCACATTAAACGCCCTTCTGAATGTTTACCCTACTGTGTGGTAGTTTCTTTGTCCCAAGGGCATGTGTGAGAGCCCACACTACTAAAGGAAACAATTTGCAAACGCTTGAGCAAGTTCGTGTGAGGTATACTTACTGTCGCTATGAATGATTTGAGTTAATATATCGTAATTTTTCCCATATTAAGAAAAAATATTTACTTCCTTCCATTTCTTAAAGGGAAGCTGAAGAGTCTGTCGAATTCAATAAGACGCTCATATACGGATGCGGGAACCTTATAAACCATGCAGGTAAGGTTTTGGGGGGGATTTTTCATTTAGGAGCGACGCAATCGTCGGTCAAAATTGCGCTGTAGCTCCGCCTCCCGTCGAGCGCCGCGCGCTGCTGCTGACGCTGACGATGCGAGCGGGGACCGGAAACCGCGGCTTAGTGACGTCTGCACTGGTGTTCCGCTCCTTCGCAGTCTCCACGACCGCGCATGACCGGGCTAATTTCTGCGTGCCTGCCATCCTAATCTGCTTCGCTCGACCCTACATTTCCTTATTTGTGTGTATATATGAGTGGTAGTTGACGTGCGCAGCATCAATTGAACTTGTAGGCCGATCATGCCGGCGTTCTGTGCAGCCTACGCTTGCACGAACACTAGCGGCCGCGACGATGTTCCGATGTTCCATTAGTTCCTGCTAGACAAGAAGCTTTCAGCTAAGTGGGAGGCTGCTGTGAAGCGAAACAACTTCAAGCGCTCAAGAACAACAGTGTTGTGCTCTAACCGTTTCCGTGACGATTACTACCGGAGTTTATCAATAATGCGTGCTTTGGGTTCTCCTAAAAAAAAATAGTTAGCACGCTGAACGGAAGGTGCATGTTTATCGCCCACCCTTGACGCAGGTTTCATGGCCAAGCGCCGCGAATTTTCTATTCGCACGTGTGTGGTGAAACAGCCTGCATGCAGCTACCATAACGCAGTGCAAGCGTAAATTTTGCATGTGTAGGAAAGCCTGCTCACGCCAAGACGCTGCGCTCCCCCTTCTCTCACGCACATAAGAAACCGACCATCTCACGTAGCCGACGGAATTCGCCGGTTACGAGTAGCGTGCGGATGGCGCGCTGATGAAGGTTCTATACTACACGTGCTACAACAGCCGGTAAACTTTTCCCGCGTTTAAACCGTCTGTATAGATTGCCGACAGCTTTGGGGCAGCGCACAAATGCTGAAGATCGCATCACCACTTACGTTCTACAAGGAGGCATGCAGGAACATAACACTACAGTTGTTTGCCCGGAAACGTACTCACTGGAACGCTGAATGCAGCTTAGCAAAAAACATATTCACCAAAGAACATTTCCAACACAAGGAGATGCTAACACTTCGCCTTCGTTCGCGTGCACCAGCATTTTTTGCTTCTTGGAGAGGCCGGCTCTTCGCAATCGGCTCGTACGTGTAGTATCTACAAGTATGTGCGTACGTGTAGTATGTACAAGTATAAACCCCTTACAAGTGATTTTGCACGCGACAGCGACAGCGCTACAAGCGAGGCGATGACTGTCGCGTTCACTCGTCGTCTGCAAGCCGAACACCACGCGAGCGACAGCTTTGAGCGATGACTTCCCGGTATGAGGGCAGCAATATACGCGCCGAAACTAGCGTGACGCATGCTTTACCAATTTAAGTTGATGTATTTTACTGAAGAAGGAGCACAAAATATTTCTGAAGGTCTTGCACTAGGTTCTTATTCTTGCGCGTGTAAAATTCAATAGTTTGCTCGTTCCGTGCGACAGACAGTAGTATTTGAGTTATGTACATCCAGTTCCGGCGTCGCACAATTGGCTAGTCGCTCATCGCATTTCCGGGCGACGAGCGACGAGTTCCAGATTTCTAGAAACGAGCGATCGAGCGACAACACCGAGCGATTTGCTCAAGCGACGGCCCGTTTTGTCACTCGAAGCCGTCGCCCACCACCGTCGCGCGCAAAATAGCTCTCGTAGAGTTTGAACTTAACGCCGAACTCCTCAGAGAAACGCAAGCTCTCGAAATTTTCCATGACCGTCTCAGCAAAACACCACCAAACTACCTTGAACCGTGCTTCGTGTGTAGCGGCAGCGGCCGGTCAGGACGAACATCACTGTTGACGTCACGAGGCGCCCGACCAATCACAGGCGGAAACGAGGCGCGCGAGCTGGGCGTGTCTGCTGCTGCACTTTTCGTCGAAATAAAATATGTTTGCGCTTTCTTTCACTCAATTTCGATGCGATATTCGAATTCAGAGGGTTGAAAACCACGGCGTACTGCTCTTCGCTCATTTTTTCTGGAAAAGTTTTCAGCTTCCCTTTATTAATGTAGTTGCCACACTAGAATACATTTTTTTTTTCGTAATGAAGTTTTTTAGCGTTCTCCAGTTTCTTAGAAAGAAAGTTGGAAATTTCGTTTACCGGCTAGGCCAAATTGCCCTTAAATGGCCATATTTTTTTTTTTTTTAATACCGCTTGTCCTTTGTGCGCAACAAGGCTACAAGCTTATCTGGCAGCGAAAGATTATGTGGTGACGCAAATTTTGTTTGCAGTTGACTTCGTAGGTGTGGCGGTCAAAAGACGATTTTAGTGCAGTTAAAAGAAAGAGAAGGGCGTTTGTGGATTTTTTGTATCTGCTATAGCAGACCAATAAGCTTGTGAGTGAATCGATGAAAGCTTCTTTGTCAAGTGTTAGCTTGGCGTAAGTGGCTTTGACAGTCTTTGTTACTCTGAAAGCTTAAGAATATTGGAAAGCGATCAGTCAGATTTTGGAATAGGATGCCTGCGTCTGGTGAAGACAACAAATTTGAAAGCACTTGATCGAATAATGTACCATCTTGATAGTTAATGCACTGTGTAGGCACATTAATCAAGCATTTGTAACAAAATATATTGAAGCGATTTGAATATTGCAGGGCGGAAGTAGACGAGGTGTCTGCAAGGTTAACGTTAATATCCCCTACGATTACCACGTTTTTATTCTCGTTTGCGGGGCTACTCAGCATGTCATGAAGCGTGGCGCTGGAATAATTCACAGACGATGAATTTAGATTTTTGTTGTAAACTTTAAGAAAGCCACTTTAAGTCCAACCCATACCATTTCAGATGTACCTAGGCTGAGAACAAGGCCGTGCCTTCTTCTGTAGGTGAGAGTGCTTGAAATATAGATTGCGGCACCGCCATGACAGCTGAACTCACGATTCGTGTATTCTGCTTCATAGTTATGGAAGCAAAACAAATCCGTATCTTGTTCACTTAACCGAGTTTCCGAGATACCAAGAACTGAGCATACGAAATGAAGTGTCGCAATCAGATTTGAAAAGTGATCATAGTGTCTGCGTTGACTTCGTGTGTTGAAGTCAATGGTAGATTTATGATTATTAAACATATACAGTAATTTAGTTCGTCGCCGTAAAATACTATGGCACTGCGAATTTGCCTGGTGATGCGATTTGTCAAAGGCGATGGCAGCTAAGTTATCACAGAAAGATCTGTTTTGGTGATGATTAAAAAAACGCAGCTGTCTGCTCTTTTCTGAGCCTTGATTTGGCAGTTGTCAGTCCATAAAAATGGCTATTTATTCAATCTCTCCAGAAATAGGCCTTTATAAAATAGGGTCTTATTTTCCGATGTTAGCTGCTCATTTACGTAAAGTGGCGTTTCTTTAGTTGCTGATATACCAATGTATCCTGGAGCTAGCCGTGCTTTTTTTTGCGTTTTTGAAGAGGACAGTCTTTTTCGTTCGCGTGATAAAACAGGCAATGTCTTTTTGTTGGTAGGTACGCAGTGAAGAACATCATGAACCTCTGGCGGTAATGGGCAATCTATTTTGTTGCCAAAGATATGCATCACCACCAAGCGGTTTTCTCCTTGTTTAGAAGGAGCACCTTTCACCTCGACGTTGTTCAGCCTCGAATTGTGTTCTAGATCCTTCATATTGTTGTGAGCGTGTTGTTGCTATCTTCGACAGCGCTATTTTCGGCTACAAGCGTAGCCTTTTCCTCCTTCACTTTTTCTACCAGATTGGTGGGGAATTCAGCACTGGTCACCGAACTATTCATTTTTTATATTTTTTTTTATTTCCACTATACATGATCCAGAGTTGCTCATTTTTGGTAATAATTTTCCAGAGATGGTCATCGAAAATCTCGGCAGTAAAATTTTCAAGCTTGGGTTCTATAGTTACTCCACTCGTTTTGCGAGTTGTGCGTTTGTAGGTATTACGCTCTGGAAAACAAACCAAGGTTCAGGCGTCACAAGAAAATAAAAAGAAAAACTTATGTGGGTTGTTACGCCGATCAATACACTTCACAGTATTCTGGCATCGGCTGAGGCAGTACAGGCGATATTACTAAGAGAAAATAATAAGCTCATGGCAAACCTGCAGATGTGAAGTAGCTTCGTTATTTCGTGTGCTTGCTGCCGCAACCGCTGCGAGAATGAGCACCTGGCATCATCGTGGCTGCATTTGCACTCCTCGTTGTATGGTAAGCGCAGACGCAGCAATGCCTGCGGTAGGCCCGGTAAGCCGACTTGGCTCCCCAGGTACTTGCACAGCTTTGATGACTTGTATCTTGATTTAGCGAAGGCTCTGCTCAAGCTTTTAAGGGCTTGTGAATTGCGCGACTGTCTTTGAATGTTGTAGGGAGTAGCATTGCGTTATTGGGTGAATTTTCCTGATTTTTTTTTTATTCTTTCATCTTTTATTTCCTTTACCCGTTTCCCCTGTACGGGGAAGCCAGCCAGTACTTACACTGGTTAACCTCCCTGTCTTTCCTCCCCTTTTGTCTCGCTCTCTGTCTCTCTCTTGATGCGTTCTTCAGGAAAGGGTCGAGGCACGTGGTACTTGATTGCACGAAACCCGAATCAGCGGAACACACAGAGGTGACCGACGCTGCTAACCTGCAAGCGAAAAGTAACTTGATTATTGCGCGTGCGTGCTGCCGCGACCGTTTCCAGAACAAAACATGCCACAGTTTCGCCGCAAGGCCGAAGCAATGAATGCGATAGCAGCACATCGGAATGTTATACGAAGTAACGCCAGGAGCTCTAGGAGCAATATGAACTGTGGCATATATTAGTTTCGTAAGTAAGCTGCCGTGCCGCGGCGTAGCGAGACCGATAGGAAGAGAGAGTATCGATGACCCCGACCAGGAGCGTGCGAAAGGGCGGCGTTGATGAGAAGCGGCTCCCGTGGGCAGCGCGTGTAGGCATGGGCTATATACGTCCTGTGTTGCCGATCCGGGCAGCATTGCATGTGTGCCACGCGTCGGAAAATCAGCAGATGAGATAGCCATACGGCGCAGGGAAAGAGAGCGCACATAAAGGTAGAACGCGAGCAGCGGTGTCGGCTCGTTGTCGCCCTAGTGTGGCCGACATCGCGCGCACGTATGCGATGGGTCGCTCGCTCGAATGTGCTTAGACTTAGGTAAATTGAAAGCAGGGTATCACGTGCGCACAAGCAAACATAAACACATCTCAGCCAAATTAAAATAAATTATGGGGTTTTACGTGCCAAAACCAATTTCTGATTATGAGGCACGCCGTAGTGGAGGACTCCGGAAATTTCGACCACCTGGGGATGTTTAACGTGCACCTAAATCTAAGTACACGGGTGTTTTCGCATTTCGCCCCCATTGAAATGCGGCCGCCATGGCCGGGATTCGATCCCGCTACCTCGTGCTCAGCAGCCCAACACCATAGCCACTGAGCAACCACGGCGGGTGCATCTCATCCAATGACCTCGCAAACAAGCTGTCAAAACTCTGGGGTGAGTAAGCGCGGCAATCGAAGCGAGCCAATTGACCTTCGTGCATCCGTCGCTTCAACGCGAACGAAACGTCGAAAGCACAGCGTAAGCGAAGCCACCGGAACTACGCGCGGACATCGCTCATCGCTTTGAAGGTACGGGGGCCGCACGGCCGTGTCGTAAGCAGCAGCCGCCGGAGAAGAACGCACGCCCTCGTGCTTCACCCGCGAAAGGAGAGGGCGCGCTTCCGGCCGGCCTTCCTCGCCGGCGGACTGAAGGTTCGCCGGCTCACCCTCGCGCGATTTCACTCGCACATACAGTATACAGCCCGCGGCGACTTTATCGGCCTTGCAATAACGCGGTGGTGGGGGTGGTGGATACAGGTGGGTTTAGCCTGGCAGACTTGGTCGGCAAATGCTCCCACTGAGCACCCTTTTCTGCGCCAAATATGTCACCACGTGTCCATCAGTCCAGTCTCTCGCAGAAACGTGAGGAGAATGAGCAACGCTTCCACTGCAATTCTTTTTACGGCGGCGTGGTGAACGGACGAGCGCGGTTGCGCTTGTCGGCTCTGTAGCAGACGCCAGGAAAATAAAGCTGTAGAATAGCAGTGTGCAGTGATTTGCACTAAGAATATAGCCTCAAGTACTGTCGGCCAAAAAGTAAACGAACCACGGCTTAGGTGGCCGGAGAGTCTGCGGGGCCACTCCGGGGCTCTATCTCGCTCCGCGCGCTGACGGTGAGAGTTCCCCGAGTGACGCCAGATTTCCCCCTCACTCTCACGCGGGGCCTTGTCGCGCATGACAAATTTCTAGCGCGTCGTTCGGTTGCTCTGGTGCTGACGGCTGCAACGAAGGGGACCGTGCATTGCCGGTAGTCTATCACGTGGCGCTGTCGCACAGTAGCGGACGGCAGCGGGGCATCGAGCCGTGGCACTGAGAAGGAACGAAGACCCGTTCTGATGGTTTTGCTTATATTCACCTTATCTTTCATATTATAGCATCTCGCCGGCATCCATTGCTGCTCGAAACGGACCACGCCACCTAAGCCGGGGTCCGTTTACTTTTTTGGCCGATAGTACATATGCATGATGTGCGATGATGCTATGAGTTCACCGCACTTCTTTCATTTCTTGTCGTTAAATCCTAGTTTTTCTTACTCTTCGCTCTCATACGACGTCGTAAGTTAAATGCGCTGCCACTTCGGTTGCACCCTTATCTCATATTAAAAACCTTTTGGCTAAGAAATTGCGTACGAACAGCGCAGCTTAGTGACTTCCGCACCAGATTGCCAGGATACGATGTACTTGCAAGAATGCGCAAAATATCAGTACCTCCTTCTACAAAACTTTTTTTTTTACAGAATACACATTGCTACCTTACCAGTGAGAACATGGCTTCGGAAAACGAACAATTTCGTTTCGTCAATAACTTTCGCCTTAGTGACATACTGAAACTATTCTAATGATGCCATTTTATTCTGGCATGTACTCAATATCAATTTCCATAAATAATTTCATCTAGATTATCACAGTATCCGATATGTTGTTGTTCCGTGTGATGAAGCACCATTCGGTATGCTTTTACTGATAGGCCTGCATGACCTATGCAAAACTAGTATACAAGACCAAAATGCGGAAAGCACAACTTCTTGAAGAACGCATTTCGCTCACACGATTGCATACTCAAATGACATTTACAACCAAGAAGAGTTTCAACAGGACTGCTGTAGACTTTTCATTAGCTGTTTAACTTCTTTAAACTTTATGTTGAACATAAATGAATATATGGGGTTTTACTTGCCAGAACTACGGCCTGGTTATGAGGTACGCCGTAGTGGGGGACTCCGGATACAGTTTGACCACAGGGTTTTTTTTTTTTTAAGTACTCCTAAGTCCAAGTAGACGGGTGCTTTATTGCATTTAGCCCCCATCGAAATGCGGCCACCATAGCCGAGATTCAATTCCGCAACCTCGTATTTATCAACGCAACGCCATAGCCACTAAGAAACCACGGCGGGCTTTCAAGTTTTTCTTATGATAGAATATGTTGCTTTGGGTAACGTTTTCATTGTGCGAACCACTCGTTGAGTTTTGATTCCTCATGACCACCCGGTGCTCATATTATTGCAAATAGTTCCTATACATACGTCATTTCATTCATTATAACGAATACCACGTTTAAAAATAAAGTACGTGGTGGCTTAATGGCTAGGGCGTTGCGCTGCTGGGCCCGAGTTCACGGGATCGAATCCCGGGCGAGACGGCCGCATTTCAATTGGAACGGTGCATTTCTGTTTATTTTCTTTTTTTTCAACAATGAGACTGATTCTATCCTGCGAGAACCCCAGTAGCGACCGACAGACCTACCGACCCCATTGAA